>NC_057804.1:498277154-498618515 GCF_018294505.1 Triticum aestivum
TAAAGTGCACTAGGGCAAGCTGGATGCTGAGAAGCTGGTGACAGATGGGCCACCGGAGGGGAAGGAGCATCGTAGGCCCGAGATGTATTATGAGGGCGTCCAGAAGGGTGCCCTCCTTGTGGCGAACGAATGTTCCAAGGATTTAATTTTTGAGTAAACTCACTCGTGTTTATCCTGTGCGCCGAAAACTTGTTCATATGCGCTAAGCAACGCTTTTTGAATTTAAAATATTACCTTATGTGCAGCCATTTATTAAATCTGAGAGATGCAAGTCATCGGCTTCTACCCCCACGCCACGAGTGCTGGGGTGTTCGGGATAAACCTGAGCACTCTTGTTCCCATTATTGGGTCCTCCGAGGGAGGCGCTCAGCACAACGAACAAGGCAATCGGACTATAATGCTTTATCACTCTCACTTAGCCATAGAATTCTATAATTTTAAATTTCGGCGAAGCCCCTAGTATTCGGAAGACTGAGTTCGGGGCGCTATCCACGCCTAGGCCGGATGAAGCCAGCTCCTCGCTCTAAGCGGCATAAGTCTTTAGGGACTCGGAAAACCTCTCGAACAACGATCGGCTCTCGCCCTATCATGACGGTCAGTTTTAGCTTTCTCTACTGAGGTGCTTAACCCAGCTCAACTGGGGCACAATCGCAGTAGTTCTCCCAGCGCTACCTTAGCCGATATAGCGGAACGTAAGGTACCAAAACATGGGAGCCGGGCAAACCCATCTATTGACCCAAGACATGATTCAGAGCCGATGCATATAATGCTATAAGTTCGGGGTGCCACACTCGTAAGAGTGTTTGGTCTTCTCACACCATATTCTGGGGTACTTAAGCCCCTGGTGTATTGGCCGTACCAAAGTGTACGGTTGCATAATGTCATAACTGAACATATTTACATAAAAAATGAATGCAATAATAGACAAGAGCTATGTATTGTTTATTAAAAGGCTGCTGTGAAAGCAGAACGATACAAATAGTGCGATAAGCAAGAGATGGGATTATTTGACATGTCCCCCTCCAGGGGCAAGCTGCGGGACTTTATGTAAGACAGGTATTTAGCTTGTTAAAGAGACCACCTGGACATTCGACGTAGCTTGCTACCTCCCTGGTTGTTGCATCGTGTGTTCGGCGATTGTACTACCGGACAGGCCTTCCAGCGAATGGAGTCCTGAAAGTAAGAAAAAAAGAAATGACAAAATTTGGAGCCCCTAGTGCGGTTGAGCCGCCTGTTGGGCGTGCTGTGGTTGTGCCCCTCCCCTTATGCCCATGGTATTTCCAGGGCGTAATTATGTACGCGTAGGACTGGTTTCGCAATTTCGTGAGGGTTGGGGTTGGGGCCACACTGCTACGCTTGCTCGGAACGTGCCAGGCGGTCTTTTTGTAGGTTACTTCGGGCGCTCTTGACGGTGTCGGGACGTTTAATAGCCGGGCTGGAGAATTGCCTTGAGAGGCTACTCTGTACTTCCGCCGCTAAGGCCGCCGTATGCTCCTCCGTTCGGAGAGAGCATTCGGTGTTTCCACTGACCGTAATGACTCCTCGAGGGCCTGGCATCTTGAGCTTGATGTATGCATAGTGCGGCACCGCATTGAATTTTGCAAATGCGGTTTGTCCGAGCAGGGCGTGATAGCCACTGCGGAACAGGACTATGTCGAAGATTAACTCCTCACTTCGGAAATTATCCGGGGATCCGAAGACCACTTCGAGTGTAACTGAGCCTGTACAGTTGGCCTCTACACCTGGTATGACGCCTTTAAAGGTCGTCTTTGTGGGTTAAATCCTTGAAGGATCTATGCCCATTTTTTGCACCGTATCCTGATAAAGCGGGTTCAGGCTGCTGCTGTCGTCCATAAGGACTCTAGTGAGGTGAAATCCGTCAATGATTGGGTCTAGAACCAATGCGGCGAATCCGCCGTGGCAGATGCTAGTGGGGTGGTCCCTTTGATCAAAAGTGATCGGGCAGGAGGACCATGGGTTGAACTTTGGGGCGACTGGCTCCAACGCATATACGTCCCTGAGCACACGCTTCCGTTCCATTTTGGGGATGTGGGTTGCGTATATCATGTTCACCGTCCGCATTGGTGGGGGCAAGCCCTTCTGTCCTCTGTTGTTCGACGGCTAGGGCTCCTCCTCGTCATCGCTATGCAGCCCCTTGTCTCTGTTTTCGGCACTTAATTTGCCTGCCTGCTTGAACACCCAACAATCCCTGTTGGTGTGATTGGCTGGTGTTTCGGGTATTCGCTATGCAGCCCCGTGTATCTGGCATGAGCGTTCGAGTATTCGGTCCAAACTGGATGGGCCTGGAGTATTTCTTTTGAATGGCTTTTTCCGCTGACCGGGTTTAGAGCCTCTGAATCCGGCATTCACTGCCGTATCCTCAGCATTGTCGCTGTTAATGCGGCGCTTGTGCTTGTTGCGACGCGACCTGCCATTGTTGTCCTTGGTATCCAAATTACCAGGGCTCTTGGTCATGTTATTACTACGAGCTAGCCAGCTGTCTTCTCCCGCGCAAAAGCGGGTCATGAGTGTTGTGAGGTCTGCCATGGATTTTGGCTTTTCCTGTCCTAGGTGCCAGGCAAGCCATTCGTCTCGGATGTTATGCTTGAAGGCTGCGAGGGCCTCTGATTCCGGACAATCGACTATTTGATTTTTCTTGGTTAGGAACTGTGTCCAGAATTGTCTGGCCGATTCCTTTGGCTGCTGAATTATGTGGCTTAGGTCATCGGCGTCTGGTGGTCGCACATAGGTGCCCTGGAAATTGTCAAGGAATGCGGCTTCCAGGTCCTCCCAGCAACCGATTGACTCTGCTGGCAAGGTGTTAAGACAATGTCGAGCTGGTCATAGCGTGTAGATCATCACTGCGGGCCATGTGGATACGAAGGAGATAATCCTCGATCCATACCGCGGGATCTGTTGTGCTATCGTATGATTCGATGTTTACGTGTTTAAAACCCTCGGGGATTTGATGATCCATTACTTCATCTGTGAAGCATAGTGGGTGTGCGGCGCCTCTGTACTGGGCTATATCATGACGTAACCCAGATGAGCTATGTCTGATGTGTTCGGCCTGGCCGTATTTGCCATATCCGGCGTGACGGTTATCGTCACGTGTCATGGGGCGCCCACGCAATCCGTAGATCGATCTTGTTTGCCTTGCCTTGTCCTCCAATATGTCTCGCAGGTCTGGCGCGTTTCCCCGTGCCTTGGTACTTTTTGAGCGGCGCCGAGGTGCGGCTTGAATTGATGGCCGAGAGGCCTCTCTCTCGCGTCCACGAGGTGGCCGGTCGGCCGCGTCATACGCTGGTGATGTAGGTTTAGTTGCTTCCTCCTCTAATCGGGGTAGCAGCCTGCGCTTTGGGTAGCTCTTGGAGGGGCGTTCGAGTTCATACTCTTCGGCCACAAGGACTTCAGTCCATCGGTCGTCTAGCAAGTCTTGGTCAGCTCTAAGCTGCTGTTATTTTTTCTTGAGGCTCCTTGCCGTGGCCATAAGCCTGCGTTTGAAATGCTCTTGCTCGACGGGATCCTCAGGCACGACAAATTCTTCGTCGTCGAGGCTTGCCTCGTCTTCGAAGGGAGGCATGTAATTATCGTCCTCGACCTCCCTGTCTGCCGCTCTCTCATGAGGGCTGGCTTCTCCATCCTCCTGTGCTGAATCCTGCTGGAGGGAGTTGTCTTCGGCACTGTCCGGGGTGTTATTATCTCCCGTTCCGGAATCGCCGTTTTTGCTTTGGCAGGATTTAGAGCGGCGCCGCTGACGCCGGCGCTTAGGCTGCTTCTTGGAGGGGTCATCCTCCGTTGTTCCATCGCCATTCCCTTCTTTTGGGGTGTCCACCATGTATATGTCATATGACGAGGTGGCTTTCCAGTGCCCTATAGGCGCTGGTTCTTGGTCATCTCCTTCATCGGCGTCCATACCGTCGATGTCTTCGGAGTCGAAGTCGAGCATGTCGGCTAAATCATCGACAGTGGCTACGAAGTGGGTGGTGGGTGGGCTTTGAATTTCTTCGTCGTCCACATCCCAACCTTGCTGACCATAGTCCGGCCAGGGCTCTCCTGATAGAGAGAGAGACTTTAGTGAATTCAGAATGTCGCCGAAGGGCGAGTGCTGAAAGATGTCCGCGGCAGCGAACTCCATGATCGGCGCCCAATCGGGTTTGATCGGCAGGGGCGCAGAAGGTTCGGATTCCGGAAAGGAGTCCGGCACCTTGGAGTCACGAGCTTCGCAAAGGGCAAGACTGGTGTTCGGCTCGATCACCGTAGAAATTGTAGCCCCCGAGGCGGCGTCCAGCCACCCGTCCTCGATTGGCGCATCGGCTCCGAGCTAAGGGTCGGAGCGGACACTAGGGTGGCCTCCTGGGCACTGTCTGGCGGCAGAGCTAGATCATGCCCATCGTGACAGTGCGGCGCGCACGGCTGTGGCTCGAACCCGTCGAAGATCAAGTCTCCGCGGATGTCAGCCGTGTAGTTCAAACTTGCAAACCTGACCTGATGGCCAGGGGCGTAGCTTTCGATCTGCTCCAGATGGCCAAGCGAATTGGCCCGCAGTGCAAAGCCGCCGAATACGGAGATCTGTCCGGGGAGAAAAGTCTCACCCTGGACCGCATCGTTATTGATGATCGGAGGAGCCATCGGGTCTAAAGGTGACGACACATAGGAACTCTCAATGAAAGCACCAATGTCGGTGTCAAAACCGGCGGATCTCGGGTAGGGGGTCCCGAACTATGCGTCTAGGCGGATGGTAACAGGAGACAAGGGACACGATGTTTTTACCCAGGTTCGGGCCCTCTCGATGGAGGTAAAATCCTACTCCTTCTTGATTAATATTGATGATATGGGTAGTACAAGAGTAGATCTACCACGAGATCAGAGAGGCTAAACCCTAGAAGCTAGCCTATGGTATGACTGTTGTTCGTCCTACGGACTAAAACCCTCCGGTTTATATAGACACCGGAGAGGGTTAGGGTTACACAGAGTCGGTTACAATGGGAGGAGATCTACATATCCGTATCGCCAAGCTTGCCTTCCACACCAAGGAAAGTCCCATCCGGACACCGGAAGAAGTCTTCAATCTTGTATCTTCATAGTCCAGGAGTCCGGCCAAAGGTCATAGTCCGGCCATCCGGACACCCCCTAATCCGGGACTCCCTCAGTGAGGGATCGCATTAAGCCCAGCGCTTCGTCTAAGGGGGAAAGCTGGGTGCGAGTCCGCGAATCTGTAGGGCTAAGTTCGGCGACAGACACCTAATCGGGCCCGATCGACGCAGCTTTGATAGTTCAGAGCTAACGTCTAGAGGCGAGTCAATAGCCGCGACTAGGTCTCCGATCGGAAGTTCCGTGGTAGAAGAGATCCCGGCGGGAGTGATCCCCCCGTCCTCGGACGTTACTACCTGCTTCAGATCTATGGCCGAGGCGGGTGGGAGTGTTGGCCCCTGGACGGGATCTAAGAGCGGATCCGAAAAGTTTCCTTCATGGGGGCAAGGGGCGGCAACCGGGGCCACGAACCCCTCAAAGACCAGATCTCCTCAGATATCAACGACGTAATTCAGGTTTCCAAACCAGATCTGGTGTCCGGGGGCATAGCTGTCGACCTGCTCGAGGTGGCCGATCGAGTTGGCACGAAGCATGAAACCACCGAACACAAAGACCTGTCAGGGAAGAAAGGTTTCCCTGGATGCAGCATCATCGTTGATGAATAGGCGTGCCATCAATCCTTCTTTGATGATACAGCGGATCTCGGGTAGGGGGGCCCAAGCTATATGTCTGAGGATCGATGGTAACTATGATCAAAAGGACACAGTGTTTACCCAAGTTTGGGCCATCTCAATGGAGGTAAAACCCTACTCCTGCTTGATTTTATTCGATGAGTATAGGGGTTACAAGAGTTGATCTACCTCGAGATCGTAATGGCTAAACCCTAGCTTGGCTAGCCTATCAATGTTGTGGTCCTGCCTTCAATCTAACCTCCAGTTTATATAGATACCAAAGGGGCTTAGGGTTGTACAAAGTCGGTTTAACAGAAAGGAAATAGTATATCCGGACACCTAAACTTGCCATCCACATATATGAGAGTCCCTACCAGACACGAGAGGTGGTCTTATGCCTTGTATCTTGACGGCCCATCAGTTCGGCCCATATCCAATAGACCGTAGGCCCGAGGACCCCTTAGTCCAGGACTCCCTCACCAGCGACCTTGCCCACGAATCAAGTAGGGCACATGTCTTCCCCTCTCGAGCAGCGATGCTCATGGCAAGGGAGATGGAGGAGAGAAAAACGATAGAAGCTAGAGGAAGAGGTGTGGGTTGGGTGGATCTCATTGACCATGTGAGGTGCGGCGGCACGCGAGCTCGTCGGAGATGCACTGGAATACAAGAAATGTGCTTTGAGATTGGGGAACGGGAAAAGATAAGGCCGTCGTCGCTTGGAATGTGAGGCCCACAGGGGGTGCGTGTAACAGCCACGCATGGTTGCATGATGCCTGGTCAGTTCAATCAAGCCTGATCAAACGAGTGACGTGCGACCAGTCCAGCATTCGGCCGGCCGTCCCACGTAAAACGTTTCCCTTTCGAGAATTTATGAAATAATCTTAAAATCAATTTGCATCAATTTTTGTAAATCTTGATCTACGGGTTAATTTGAAAATTTATAATTTTGTAATCACATGTTTAAACTTTGAGAGAGTAGACAAGATATGTGTTTACAACCCCACCAAATTTCAAACCGAAATTCGATCCATGTATAGAGGATCAAACTTAACAAATTCAGCCATAAATAGTGTCTTTTTGTGACAACATTTTGTAATCACGGCTTAACAGTGACAGTTCAAAATTACATAAAAGTATACAACACAATTAGTATATGCCACGATAGAGAAATTATGCATGTAAATGGTGGTATGAGTAGCACCACATTTTCTATTAACCAGTAGAATGCGAAAACAAAATCCTATATGTAATAACTAATTTTGTTTTAAGAGGCAATGTTTGGCTCCAGTTTATGCTAAATGAAATGGGCGTCATGAGTTATGTATAACAAGCAACAAGGTCTGTATATTTTGAATTTGTGACATATGTTTTCTGCTAGGTACTATATATAGACTAAACCTGACATTAATGCTCAAATTCAACATTTGGTGTCAGCACAAGACAACATACAACAACTGAATATTGCAGTGTGTTGCAAACTCCTTGCCTACCTTGGAGAGAACAAACACCACAAAACTACAAATATTTGCAGCAAAAAAAGGAGGCACCAAATCTCTTTCTTTCAACCCCTAGAGTTCCTCAAGACTACGTGAATTCTTTCTGAATCAATGGATGATTAATCACAACAGTTCAACATTAGCTATGCAGGCAAGTATAGATGAGAGAGAGAGAGAGAGATTTCTCTTGCTCATACATATTTCAACTTTTCCTTCTATTCATATTTTGATCTATGCCTGCAAAGAGGTAGGAATTAACACACAGAGAGAGGAATTGACAAGGAAGAATTTAGGAGAGAGAGGAACCTTCGCCAAGCCACAAGGCAGAGCACAACCCGCTTCCTCTCCCTAGTGGCAACCTCTCTGCATTCTCTTGCAGAGCAGAGCACTACCAGCAGTACCACAACACGTCTGCTTCCTTTTACCAGAGCAAATCACTCCATCCTTGCCATCTACTCGCCATAGTCATTCTTCAATCCCATCAACAGTGCATAAAAGGTCAGTCGCGCGCCCCTGCCATCTACTCTCTCATCCTCGCTCGACATACCCTAGCCCATTAGAGGCAATGGACGAAACGCCTTGAACGCGTGAGGTAGCATCACCGTGACGTGTGCAATGACTGCACTAAGGGCCGTTTTCTCAAACTCGCGACCACACCTGCTGCCTCGTCTTCTTCAGATTCTTGCTAAAAACTTTTCACGACTGATTTGAAAGATTGGAAGCCATGGCACTCCAAAATAAAACCATGTTTCCCCAAAGTACATACGTAGCCAGTATACATGACGACGGATGGATCAAAATAAGACCATAAAATATAAACCAATTTCCATGGACTGAAGTACAACCAACGTTTCGGACTGCAAATAAAATAAGGGTCTGTCTATATCACATCTATGTATGATGTCAGCGCCACCTTATATTTTATTGTTTATTATATTTGTTTGATTTTAATTTGTCAAAGCCCAAAACTAAAAACCTCGCCCTGCGTCCGCCTTGGTGGACGGCCTATACGCAAATCTGGTCACTAGATCCCCTCATAAATAAATCTGGTCGCTAGCTACCCGTACAAAAAAAACCGATCACCAGCTTTTTCCGGAGAAAAAAATGATTGCTAGTGCTAAATCCATTTGTTAGCTTTTGCGTCTGATCGTTATACATTTACAAGTACATCTCCCATCACTAGCTTCTCGGCTACCATTTAATTTTTGCATTTTGGCTTTTGCGGTTTCACTCATATATTTTATAATTAATTTTCAGTCAGGAACAAAGTTTCGTCAACACATATTTCAAGAAACATGTTCATGAATTTACATAAAAATTTTCCAAATTATAAAACATGTTAACGAATACCAAAAATGTTCTAATGTATGGTGAACAATGCTTTAATTTTGTGATGATAATTTTATGAATACACGCTATTTTTTTGCATTACATAGTGAACATTTTTTTATACACGTGAACTTTTTTATATACGATGAACTAAAAGCAAACTTTTTTATATACATTGAACTAAAAGCAAACATGAAAAAATATAGAGAAAATAGATAAATACGAAGAGAACAAAAAATGAACACATTTTGATTTGTTAAAAAAGAATTGATAAACACGAACAATTTTAGAAAAATTAACAAATTACAAATTGTGAAACATTTATTGAAACCTGTGAATTTATGAAAAAAAATAAAAAGAATCAGAAAATGAAAAAAATGAGATCAACTTTTGAAAAATAGAAAAATTAAAAGGAAATGTAAAACAATGAATAAAAATGATAAAAAATCAGAAAAAACATGAAGATAACTGGACAAAACAAAAAATGTATCCTAGCTACTTGGGACGGCTCATTTGCAGTTTGTTCGCTAACGAGGATGGACTTGAAACTAGGACAAAAAAAGGTTGGACCCCCAGTGGCAAGTGAAGGGTGGACTCTCAACTGGGACTAAAAAAGGTCGGGCCCTAGTTGCGAGTCGAGTTTGTAGTTGCAACTGGGACAAAAAAGGTTGAGCCTTAATTGCGAGTCGAGTGTGGACATGCAACTTGGACAAGAAAATGTTGAGCCCTAGTTGTGAGTCGACGGTGGACTTACAACTAGGAAAAAATGACCGGGCCCAAGTTGCAACTCGAGGATGGACTTGCAACTCGGACACAAAAGGTTGTGCCCTAGTTGCGAGTCGAGGGTGGACTTGCAACTCGGACAAAAAAAGGTTGGGCCTCAGTTACGAGTCGAGGGTGGACTTGCAACTTGGAAAAAAAGTCCAACCACATTTTTGTTAAGAATGGACTTGCAACTTGGACAGAAATGGTTGGGCCCCAGTTTCAAATCGAGTATGGATTATCAAACTGAAAAAAAGGTCGGACCCTAGTTGCGAGTGGATGGTGGACTTGCAATTAGGACAAAAAATATCGAGACTCTGATGCGAGTCAAAAGTGCAATTGCAACCGGGAAAAAACGTCGAGTCCAGCTACGACTCAAGGGTGGACTTGTAACTCGGACAAAAAAATGTCGGACCCTAGTTGCGAGTTGAGGGTGGACTTGCAATTGAGACAAAAAAAGGGTCAGGTCCCAGCTACAAGTCAAGGGGGGGGGTATTAAAACTGGGACAAAAAAAGTTTCGTCCCTAATTGCGAGTCGAGGGTGGATTTGCAACTAGAAAGTCAGGCCCTAATTGTAAGTCGATGATGGACTTGAAACTAGTGCCGGGAAACGTTGCATGGAAAACAAAAAAAATCTATGCACATGCAGGATTTATCCATGGAGATGCACATCAACGAGAGGGGAGAGTGTGTCTACGTACCCTCATAGACCGTAAGCGGAAGCATTTTAGTAACGCGGTTGATGTAGTCAAACTTCTATGTGATCCAACCGATCTAGTACCGAACATATGGCACCTCCACATTCAGCACACGTTCAGCTCGATGACGTCCACGCCTTCTTATCAAGCAATACGGCGAGGTAGTGGATGTGTTACAGCAGCACAACGGCGTGTTGACGGTGATGGTGATACTACCTCCGCAGCGCTTCGCCTAAGCACTACGAAAATATGACCGAGGGTGTAAACGGTGGAGGAGGGCGCCTCACACGGCTAAACAATTGTCATCGTTATGTGTGGCGCCCACCTCACATACATATATAGGTGGGGGAGAGGGCAGAGGACAAGGGGAACACCAAGTAGGGCCAAATCCTACTTGGGGACTTCCCCAAGCCGCCCCCTTCCATATATGAGTGCGGGAGGAAGGCAGGAGGAGGAGCCCCCTTTCCTTTCTCTCACGAGGAGGGAAAGGCGGGAGGGGCCACCCCTCCTCTTTCCTTCCCCTAGGGCGCAACCACCTAGTGGGCTGGACTGTCCCCTCCTTTGGCCCATTAGGCCCATACACTTACTAGGGCTGTCCGGAACCCCTTCCGGTGACCCGATGACTACCCGGTGCATTTTGAAACTCTTCTAGTGTTCGAATACCATCGTCCTATATATCATTCTTTACCTCTTGACCAGTTCGAGACTTCTCGTCATGTCCGTAGTCTCATTCGGGATTCCGAACAACATTGGTCACTTTCATGGATTTGTCACGACAGATGTCCTTAGTGTGAGGACTTAGTCGTTAGGCCAATGCATCTATGTGGTAGCTTGAGAGGGGTTGAGTGGGACGAGAGACGCAAGGTTTTTTTTACCCAGGTTCGGTCCCTCATGATTGAGGTAAAAGCCTACTCCTGCTTCATTGATATTGATCATGGTGCTCACAATTACAAGGGTGCTCTTTGGCTACCTCTATCTCGAGAGCTATTGATTTTTCTGTCTCCACCCCCCTCTTGGGGTGCCCTATCCCTCCTTATATAAGTTGGAGGGGCGAGTTACATGAGGAGTCCTAGTAGGACTAGGACTACTCTTATTACAAGTGGAATCCTAGTCTTGCTTCCTTTTTAAGAGAATATTCCTTATGCCTTAAACCGGCCCACCATAACATGAGTCGACCTTCCATGAGCCACCTTCTGGGCCACCGGTTCTTGTCGCTCCTCTGACCCGCCTGACGGGTCACCAATGAGTCACCATGCCCGGCCGGGTCATCAGTGAGTCACCAGGTGAAGGCGGGTCACCAGTGAGTCACCAAGTCACGGCCGGGTCATACCGCGGGGTATGTCCTCGACATTAGCCCCCAGTTTAATTTGGATTTATTCATGTTAAACTCATCCTGCAAAATAAACACAAGAACATATTTGACAGGTTGCACTCCGGGTTAAAAGTTTTTGCTGAACCGACACCTGATCATCCTTAAATCCTTGTCATTTCCATCTTCTGGAAAGTCCGGGTCAATAGACCAACTTCATAGTCAATTTGCTTGTAGAAGAAATATTTTAAAAAAGAATCCATTTGAGTCGGCTTTCAATGCTCTAACTTGACAAAAATATCGGTCTTCAAATATTCAACTGATATTCATCCGGCTAGAAAATGTAGAACTTGCTGAGTTATGATTTCCAAAATCATCGGGTTATAAAAACTGATGATTCCGAGTCATGACTATTATAGACGTCGGGTTATGATTGTTGCCAATGCCGGGGTCACACAATAGATCTTCCTAGTTTGCTCAAAACTGAAAATTTGAAGACATTCCTCCTTTATATGCATATCACCTGTAGCCCCCAAGTCTTCAGAAGAAAACACAGTGATATTTTAAGACTTGCTTTAATATAAATGCTGCAACTTGGAGAAATCCGGGTTGTTCATGTAAGCCGCCAATCATAAACTGCACATTTTGAACTTCCCATGTGTAGCCCCCAAGTGTCGCGTCATTATGCAATAATGAGCAGGGACTTTGTAGATATGATCATGTAGACTTGAGCAGCAACATGTAGCCCCCAAAGGTTGAGTTAGTAAGATAATACTGAGCTGGGACTTTATATATACTTCATTAAAAATAACATCATATGATGTAGCCCCCACCGCGGGGCTCGAACCCACGACCATAAGGTTAAGAGCCTTGTGTTCTACCAACTGAGCAGTGTACCCTTCAATATAATGGATTAAGGTTTGTGTACTTTGAATTTTTGACAAGAGCAATTAGTATCCCCCAAGGGCCGGCTCATTATGATGTGATGAGTCGGATCTTCAATAAGGCAAGTTAAAAATGACTTTGCATTAGCCCCCAAGTACCATGGTGCATGCTTGCAGCAACATGGGACTTGCATACTTAATGTAATCTCAATTTGAATAATGTAGCTCCCAAGTGCCGGGTCGTATGCCTGCAACGAACTCGGGACTAAATAAAACCATATCCATTGTCCGGATGATGTTGCTGAAAGCCTTTGCATATCAATAGTGAACCATTCTCTCTGCTTGTGGGCCGGTATTTTTATATGAAGAAATAATAGCCATTGCTTTATAGCGGCTTTGCAAACCTCAATCATAATACTGGTTATTGATAACCATAAAAAATCCGGCCATGTTGACTATTAAAGATTTGAATAATATAATCTGATATGAAAACCTCAGTCATTCAATACCACAATGAAAATCCAGCCATGTTTGGCTATTAAAAGATTTGAATAATGTCGGTTGACCAGTAAATCCGGAGTTTAAATATCCGGCGGCTGTTGGCCGATGGCGACTTAATGCGCATTCATTGTAAGCCGGGATTTTGATAACCCGATGGCTTATAGCCTTTGTAAAACTCAAAAACTGATAACCCTTTTGAAACAACAAGTTTAATCTTTGATGATGAGCTTGAACTTAATCATTTATGCAAGCCATAGCTCTGCGTGTTCTACACAAAGTTTAAACAACATATGCCCTGGCGGCTTAACGTCAAAAGCCAGGGCGGGTAACAACCCAAACATAATATACTCTTATGCAATTATAGAAAAGACTAGAATTAATGCCATTCAAGCCAAACCATACTGGTGAAATAAAGTCCGAAACCAGGGCGGGTTATCAAACCACACGTACTTATATAACCAGGAAAACATACCTGTAAAATTGACTTATACTGCCGGCTTATATTGTTGTATCCAGTGAGGGTGACAAACCAAAGATTTATAAGCGCATGATTCAATTGCGCAATCCAAAGTATACTAGCGACTTAACGTCAAAAGCCAGGGCGGGTTATCAAACCACGCATCTTCATATAACAAGTACAAAACATACTTGTGAATTTGGTTCATACTATCGGCTTACATCGCCATATCCAATGAGGTTGACAGCCGAAAGATTCATAGCGCATAACACCAATTCCGCAGTCAAAATATATTGGCGATTGTAGATTAATACCATGGTGATGCCTTGACAATTATAACCCGGAGCCAGTATCAACCCGGAGTCAGGAAAGATCATCATTTTGATTGCGCAAGGCAAAAATATCCCAGCGACTTAACGTCCGCTATCAGGGCGGGTTATTAACCCAAGACTCTAAAGTATGAGTCATAGAATCAAGGCTACATGGCCTAGAAAATTGGTTTAAATTGCCGGCTCACATTGCCATACGCAGTGTAGGTGCACAACATCAAGTGCATAATCAAAAAATACTGGCGACTTATCGTCCAAAGCCAGGATGGGTTCATCAAAAACCCTAAATATGCTCAATGATGAGTCATATAATCAAGGCTACATGGCCTGTGAAATCGGTTCAAACTGCCGGCTTACAACGCCATATGCAGCAAGGGTAACAACCCAAAAGACTTAGAGTGCAGAACTCCAAGTGTACAATCAAGGCATACTAGCGACTTATCGTCCAAAACCAGGCCGGGTTATCAAACCTCAGATATGCTCAAATATGAGTTATAAGGATTAAGGCTACATGGCCTGAATCAATTTTAAACCATATGTCAAGATGGCACAAAAACATGAACCCAAACAAAGTTCAAAACAAATAGCAAATCAGGAAAAAACAAGGCCTTCATAGATTGCCAAGCCTCAGTATCAAGTGATGTTCAAGGGCTGCACAACCACTGAGTTAATTCTTTATTCAAACCTGTAAGTCGGGCCTTGCATGACCAATCGTCGTTTTAACTTTGACAAGTTCAGGGTGTTTATAAGATTAACTTGTCAAAAGTACGGCGGATCATTCCAAGATTACCTGGGGGGAGTGGCAGACATACAAAGGAAGGATAACCCGGAGTTTTGGTGAATACACCTGACGTCCAAGCCGATCAAAAGGGTAAATATAGCTATGTTCATTGAATAGGAAGCCCCCAAGTAACCTACAATAAGCCATCGAGGCATGTTACCTATGTTTGAGCTGCACATTATAACAAGTTCTCTTTGGTAACCATTCAACTTGGGCAGAAAGCCCCCAAGTCGTTGGCAATAAGGCGTACAAGCCAGATCAAAGGGTAGTCACAGATATGCTCAGTAAGCAGGAAGCCCCCATGATATTTGTAACAAGGCGTGCAAGCCGGATCAAGAGGGTAATCATAGCTATGCTCAATGAGCAGGAAGCCCCTAGGTGACAATAATAAGATAAACCCATAAGGCAAGATGCCCATGTTTGAACTATGCACTACAGCAAGTTCTCTTTGGCAACCTTTTAATTTTTCTGAGAACTTGAACTTGCAAGATATGAATTCTTTTTGAACTAGAATTTTAAACCGAATATTGAGAGCTTCAGAGCTTTGTGGGAGACAGATTTCCCTTGAACCATATTTTGAACAAGAATCCTTCTTTTTAAGCCGGAAACTTTCTGACGGCCTTTAATTTTTCACCAATAGGGCAGTAGCCTCCGGGGCCGGGTTATTTTTCCCTCCAATGACCCGGAGTTCTTGAATTCACTGAAACCGGCCAATTCTGCCGAGTCATGTCATTGTAGCCCCCGAGTCTTAAGACGACTCAAAGAGTTGGCTTGAGATTCTCCATGCTTGACCATGATATAAATCGGCATATAGTTCAACAACAGAACGCTAGAATGTATTGAAATCGGAGGCAACGTGGTGAGTTGATGACCTTGCAATACTCGTTGCATACTCCCGGTATGAGTTATTCAACAAACTCCGTGACATGACAGTCACCTTTGCAGTAGACAATTTGTCCTGCATATGAAATTATATAGACCAAAGATAATTGTTCTTTGACAAAAAAATATGTATTCATAAAACAGATTTAGATGGATATCACATGATTTGTGAGGCCGGAGAATTATCCGCCGTAGAATTGATGATCACTACGGTAAAGCTGAAATCAATCACAGGCGAGTCGACCACGACAGCAGACAGATGAGTCGGCCATGGCATTGTAAGCCAGTGTCAGTGCGCGGACGGGCGAGTCAATCAGAGGTGCGGTAAACCGCACGGACGGCGAGTCAATCGTGGGCGCGGTCAGCCGCGCAGACAGGCGAGTCAGTCGCGTCATGTCGATGTAGACTGGGCCGCAGAGCGCACGGTTTGCACATACATTCATTGAACATTATGGCATAGTCAGATGCTAGCGCGTGATCATTTTGGCGCGAGCTATATATCCACGACCATCGCTCTTGCAGTGAACAATTATCCTGCATCAAAAAATATCACAAGCCAGAGTATTATTCTCAAACAATTTAATATGTGTTGTTAAGGCACATACATAGAAAGGATAGCACCTGATATTTTCGTCGGATGAACGTGGACATGTAACCTTATCCTCACATGGAGCAGTAGTAGCTGGCTCATAGTGATGCCCCGGTGACAACAGTGACATGTCCCCTTCGCTTTTCTCTTTTCTTCAACAAGTACACTGTCTTTTCTTCAGCTAACAGGGGAGCATATAGGAGCAGAAGGCAGAGCCTACAACGGCATCTTTGCGCAAGGAGGCGGAGCCTCTTGACAGAGGTGAAGTGCGCGCGAGGGCAGCCCAAAGTGCAGCAGTGGCGGCTCAGGAAGGCCCTCAGTGAGGCGGAAAACGACGGCTTGGCCACAGTGGGAACAACTCGGGGAGGCTCAAACATAGGCCCTTGGCCATAGCGGCTGATAACCCACAAGTGTAGGGGATCGCAACAGCTTTCGAGGGTAAAGTATTCAACCCAAATTTATTGATTCGACACAAGGGGAGCCAAAGAATATTCTTGAGTATTAGCAGTTGAGTTGTCAATTCAACCACACCTGGATAACTTAGTATCTACAACAAGGTATTTAGTAGCAAAGTAGTATGATAGTAATGGTAACAGTAGCAAAACTAAAGATAAATGTTTTTGGGTTTTTGTAGCAGTTGTAACAGTTGCAACGGAAAAGTAAATAAGCAAAGAACAATATATGAAAAGCTCGTAGGCAATGGATCAGTGATGGATAATTATGCCGGATGCGATTCCTCATGTAATAGCTATAACATAGGGTGACACAGAACTAGCTCCAGTTCATCAATGTAATGTAGGCATGTATTCCGTAAATAGTCATACGTGCTTATGGAAAAGAACTTGCATGACAACTTTTGTCCTACTCTCCCGTGGCAGTGGGGTCCTAGTGGAAACTAAGCGATATTAAGGCCTCCTTTTAATAGAGACCGGACCAAAGCATTAACACATAGTGAATACATGAACTCCTCAAACTACGGTCATCACCGAGAAGTATCCCGATTATTGTCACTTCGGGGTTGTCGGATCATAACACATAATAGGTGACTATAGACTTGCAAGATAGGATCAAGAACACACATATATTGATGAAAACATAATAGGTTCAGATCTGAAATCATGGCACTCGGGCCCTAGTGACAAGCATTAAGCATAGCAAAGTCATAGCAACATCAATCTCAGAACATAGTGGATACTAGGGATCAAACCCTAACAAAACTAACTTGATTACATGGTAAATCTCATCCAACCAATCACTGTCCAGCAAGCCTATGATGGAATTACTCACGCACGGCGGTGAGCATCATGAAATTGGTGATGGAGGATGGTTGATGATGACGACAACGACAAATCCCCCTCTCCGGAGCCCCGAACGGACTCCAGATCAGCCCTCCCGAGAGAGATTAGGGCTTGGCGGCGGCTCCATGTCGTAAAACGCGATGAAACTTTCTCTCTGATTTTTTTCTCTGCGAGGCGGAAGATATAGAATTGGAGTTGAGGTCAGTGGAGGTCCAGGGGGCCCACGAGATAGGGGGGCGCACCCTACAGGGGGGGCTGTCTCGTGGACAGGCCCTGGGCCCCCTGGTGTATTTCTTTCGCCCAGAAATTCTTATTAATTCCAAAAAGTGCCTCCGTGGATTTTTAGGACATTCCGAGAACTTTTCTTTTCTACACATAAAACAACATCATGGCAGTTCTGCTGAAAACAACGTTAGTCCGGGTTGGTTTCATTCAAATCATGCAAGTTAGAGTCCAAAACAAGGGCAAAAGTGTTTGGAAAAGTAGATAAGTCGGAGACATATCAACTCCCCCAAGCTTAAACCTTTGCTTGTCCTCAAGCAATTCAGTTGATAAACTGAAAGTGATAAAGAAAAACTTTTACAAACTCTATTTGCTCTTGTTATTGTAAACATGCAAAGACATCATTCAGGTTTCAACAATATTATAAACTAACCATACTCACAATAACACTTAGGTCTCACAATTAATCATATCAATAACATAATCAGCTAGTGAGCCATAGTAATAAAACTCGGATGACAACACTTTCTCAAAACAATCATAACATGATATAACAAAATGGTATCTCGCTAGCCCTTTGTGAGATTGCAAAACATAAATGCAGTGCACCTTTAAAGATCAAGTACTGACTAAACATTCTAATTCATGGTACAAGAGATCCAGTCAAGTCATACCCAATATAAACCAATATTAATACACGCAAATAACAGTGTGCTCTCCAGCGGGTGCTTTTTAATAAGAAGGTGATGACTCAACATAAAAGTAAATAGATAGGTCCTTCGCAGAGGGAAGCAGGGATTTGTAGAGGTGCCAAAGCTCGATTTTAAAATAGAGATTGAATAACATTTTGAGCGGCATACTTTCACTGTCAACGCAACAACTATGAGATGGTTGTATCTTCCATACTACATGCATTATAGGTAGTTCCCACGCAGAATGGTAAAAGTTTATACTCCCCCAACCACCAAAAAGCATCAATCCATGGCTTGCTCGAAACAATGAGTGCCTCCAACAAACAACAGCCCTGGGGGAGTTTTGTTTAATTATTTTGATTTGCTTTGATCTTTTTGGATCATGGGACTGGGCATCCCGGTTACCGGCCCTTTCTCGTGAATGAGGAGCGGAGTCCACTCCTCTGACAATAACCCACCTAGCATGGAAGAGATAGGCAGCCCTAGTTGTAACATGAGCTGCTCGAGCATACAAAACAGAATTTCATTTGAATGTTTGGAGTTTGGCACATACAAATTTACTTGGAATGGCAGGTAAATACTGCATATAGGAAGGTATAGTGGACTTATATGGAACAACTTTGGGGTTTAAGGAGTTTGGATGCACAAGCAGTATTCCCGCTTAGTACAGGCGAAGGCTAGCAAAAGACTGGGAAGCGACCAACTGAGAGAGCGATAACAGCCACAAACATGCATTAAAACTGATTCACACCGAGTACAAACATGAGTAGGATATAATCCACCATGAACATAAATATCATGAAGGCTATGTTGATTTTGTTTCAACTACATGCGTGAACATGTGCCAAGTCGAGTCACTCAATTTATTCAAAGGAGGATACCATCCCATCATACCACATCATAATCATTCTAATAGCATGTTGGCACGCAAGGTACACCATTATAACTCAAAGCTAATCAAGCATGGCACAAGCAACTATAATCTCCAACTGTCATTGCAAATATGTTTACTTCATAATAAGCTGACTCGGGAACGATGAAATCATCATATTTACAAAAGCAAGAGAGGTCGAGTTCATACCAGCTTTTCTCATGTCAATCAGTCCATCATATAACGTCATTATTGCCTTTCACTTGGACGACCGAACGATGTGTAAAATAATAAGAGTGCACGTGCATTGGACTAAGCTGGAATCTGCAAGCATTCAACTCAAAAGAGCAGACAAGTAAAATGGGATCTAAATTAAATAAACAATCATGCATATGAGAGCCACTAAGCATTTTCAATATGGTCTTCGCGACCCCCAAAGGAAAGAAAAGAAAATAAAACTATTTACACGGGGAAGCTGCCAACAAGTAAGAAGAAGAACTAGAAATCTTTTTGGGTTTTCATTTTAATTTCTACTAGAAGCATGGAAATTAAACTAACTATTTTTTTTGGTTTTTCTCAAAGTTTATCTAACACACAAGAAGAAAACTAGAAAAAGGAATTTAAACTAGCATGGATAATACAATGAAAGAGTATGAGCACCGACGACTAGTGTGTGAACATGAATGTAAAGTCGGTGAGAAATACGTACTCCCCCAAGCCTAGGCTTTTGGCCTAAGTTGGTCTAATACCAAGGACCGCCACTACTCTCCCCGGTGTAATGAGAGGTGTAATCAGGATACCACTGGCTGGTCATCTCCGGATCCCACTGGACAGATGATGCACGATAAGGATCCAGTTCAGGTTCCGGCTCAGGTTCAGGTTCCGGAGTAAAAGCTTGGGCTCGATGATTGTTCACCGCTTCCGGTGTGACGAGAAAATTTTCTGCAAGCAAATCAAACAACAAAGGCGCAGGCAAAATAATAATCTCAAAGTGTTTCTTATTGAATCTAAGTTTATACAAGAGCATCCTATCTTTGTTGTCAACAATAAACTTGTGTGCTATCATGCTCTTGTAATCTAAAATGTGAGGAGGCAATATTGTCTCCTTTTCCTCATGGTGCCTAATGGGTATCTGAAAATGTCTAGCAAGACGTGCAGCATAGATACCTCCAAATATGGGGCCTTCTGTACGATTCAGGGCTAGCCGTTTGACAATGACTGCATCCATATTAAAAGTATTGTCTCCAAGTAGAGCATGTTGAAGAATGATAATATCAGGAATGCTCAAGTTTCCACTATTTCCACGACCAATCAAGCATCTACTAGCAAATATGGCAAAGTAGCATAAAACAGGAAAGTGTATGCTAGAGACTTTCGCCTTGGAACCCTTCTTTGGCTCCTCTACAACGATAGTATTAACAAAGCCAGCCACATCCTCACGATTGGGTTCCTCTAATTCTCCCTCATAAGGTATCCTACATACCGCACAAAAGTGACGTAAAGACATTTCTTTGAACTCATCATATAAATGAAATGATACTGCAGGCGGTGACTTCTTCGGATAAAAATAAAAGTTTTGCCCGAAAGTATTGGTGAGTAAGAGATATTGATCGATTCGGTCATTGATGAACCCGGTGAGGCCTGTAGTCTCGATTAAAGCATGAAAGTCTTCATGAATTCCAGCCTCTTTCAAGAAATCCTCGCATGGCCATTCACACGACCGTACTTCCGCTAAGCGAGGAAGATTATACTTGGCTTTTTCCTTCTCTTTAGATTGTTTTTCCTGAGAGCCTTGGCTAGAAGAGCCCCTCAAAAGTCTCCTTAACATCTTCTGATTTTTTTTGAAATTTTAGTAACTTCAAAATAAAAGTGCATAAAACTAAACAAGATTGATAGCAACTACTCCTACAAGTGCCTAGAGCCTATATCATGCATTGGAAATGCTTTGGACCTCATAAATTTAAGATGCAAGCTCAAGAACAAGGTCACCAAGGCAGCAAGGATTTGCAATGAATAAAGCACTAGAACAAAAACTAATTGGACCAATGGAGGAGTCACATACCAAGCAACAATCTCCCAAAGCAGTTTTGTGAATGGAGCTTTGAGCTAAGAGATCGAAAATTGCAGCAAAGCGAGCTAGAACTCGTGCTTGAGCTGGATGGGGATTTTTTTGGGTAGAAGATGAAGTGTGTGTGTGCTGGCATAAGTGGAGGGGAGCCACCAGGGTCCCACGAGACAGGGGGCGCGCCCTATAGGGGGGGATCCTCTCTCGTGGCTTGGTGCTTGCCCCTTCTGCAGTAATTTTAGTGCCTAAAATCCTCAAATACTCCAGAAAAAATAATACTAAATTTCCAGGGCATTTGGAGCACTTCTATTTTCGGACTATTTTTTTAATGCACGGATAATTCAGAAAACAAACGGATAATACTATATTTGCTTTATTTAATCTAAATATCAGAAAGTAAAAAGAGGGTGTAGAAGGTTGTGCCTTCTAGTTTCATCCATCTTGTGATCATCAAAATGAACCTACTAACAAGGTTGATCAAGTCTTGTTAACAAACTCATTCCTAATAGCACGGAACCGGAGAAATTTCGAAGTGACACTAAGTTACCTCAATGGGGATATGAAAATCCCCAACAATAAGAATATCATACTTTTTCTTGACAGTAGGGAGAGGAAATTCAAAACCTCCAATAATAATTGATGGATTTTTCTCAATAGTATTTCTGCTATGAACTTGGGTTTGCTTGCTCGAAAAATGTACTGTATGCTCATTTCCGTTAACATGAAAGGTGACATTGCCTTTGTTGCAATCAATAACAGCTCCTGCAGTATTTAAAAAGGGTCTACCAAGAATAATAGACATACTATCGTCCTCGGGAATATCAAGAATAATGAAGTCTGTTAAGATAGTAACATTGGCAACAACAACAGGCACATCCTCACAAATGCCGACAGGTATAGCAGTTAATTTGTCAGCCATTTGCAAAGATATTTCAGTAGGTGTCAACTTATTTAATTCAAGTCTACGGTACATGGAAAGAGGCATAACACTAACACAGGCCCCAAGATCACATAAAGCAATTTTAACATAATTTCTTTTAATAGAACAAGGTATAGTGGGTACTCCGGGATCACCAAGTTTCTTAGGTATTCCACCCTTAAAGGTGTAGTTGGCAAGCATGGTGGAAATCTCAGTTTCAGGTATTTTCCTCTTATTAGTGATGATATTTTTCATATATTTAGCATAAGGGTTTGTTTTAAGCATATCAGTTAAGCGCATGCATAGGAAAATAGGTCTAATCATTTCAGCAAAACGCTCAAAGTCCTCATCATCCTTTGACTTGGATGGTTTAGGAGGAAAGGGCATGGGTTTCTGAACCCATGGTTCTCTTTCTTTACCATGCTTCTTAGCAACAAAATCTCTCTTATCATAATGTTGGTTCTTTGATTGTGGGTTATCAAGATCAACAACAGGTTCAATTTCTATATCATTGTTATTACTAGGTTGAGCATGTACATGAACATCATTATTAGCATTATCATCAGGTTCATGTTCATCTCCGGATTGTGTTTCAGCGTCAGAGATAGAAGTATTATTAGGATTCTCAAGTGTTTCTACATTAGGTTCATTAGAAGTTTGCAAAGTCCTATCATTCTTATTTTTCTTCTTCTTAGAAGAACTAGGAGCATCTAGATTATTATTCTGAGAATCTTGTTCAATTCTTTTAGGGTGGCCTTCAGGATACAAAGGTTCCCGAGTCATTCTACCAGTTCTAGTAGCCACTCTAACAGCAAAGTCATTTTTATTATTTAATTCAGCAAACAATTCATTCTGCGCCTTAAGTACTTGTTCAGCTTGAGTAGCAATCCTGGAAGCATGTTTACTAGTGAGGTTAAGTTCACCTTTAACTCTAGCTACATAATCATTCAAGCATACTATCGTGTAAGCATTATTCTTCAATTGTCTACCAACATAATCATTGAAATTTGCTTGTCTATTCATGAAATCATCAAATTCATCTAAGCAAGGGCTATGAAATTTGGTAGATGGGATTTCATCTTTATCATATCTATAGAGAGAATTTACCTTTACTACCTGTGTCGGGTTATCAAGACAATGTGTTTCTTCAACAGGCGGTATATTAAGACCATGTATTTCTTCAATAGGTGGTAAATTCTTAACATCTTCAGCTTTAAGACCTTTTTCTTTCATTGATTTCTTTGCCTCTTGCATATCTTCAGGACTGAGAAATAAAACACCTCTCTTCTTCGGAGTAGGTTTAGGAATAGGCTCAGCAATTGGCTCAATTGGTTCAGGAATTTCCTCAGGAATTGGCTCAGGAAGAGTCCAATTATTTTCATTAGTCAACATATTATTCAATAGTAATTCAGCTTCGTCGACTGTTCTTTCCCTGAAAACACAACCAGCACAACTATCCAAGTAGTCCTTGTAAGCATCGGTTAGTCCATTATAAAAGATATCAAGTATTTCATTTTTCTTAAGAGGATGATCAGGCAAAGCATTAAGTAATCGGAGAAGCCTCCCCCAAGATTGCGGGAGACTCTCTTCTTTGATTTGCACAAAATTATATATTTCCCGCAAGGCAGCTTGTTTCTTATGAGAAGGGAAATATTTAGCAGAGAAGTAATAAATCATATCCTGGGGACTACGCACACAACGAGGAGCAAGAGAATTATACCAAGTCTTAGCATCACCCTTTAATGAGAACGGAAATATCTTAAGGATATAAAAATAGCGAGACTTCTCATCATGAGTAAACAGGGTAGCTATATCATTCAACTTGGTAAGATGTGCCATAACAGTTTCAGATTCAAGGCCATAAAAAGGATTAGATTCAACTAAAGTAATAATCTCAGGATCAACACAGATAGGTGAAGTAGCAAAAGCAGGGTCAGGTTTCATTCTAGCATTAAGAGACTGCTGCTTGCATTTAGCTAATAATTTCATAAGATCATATCTATCATTGCAAGCAAAGATTTCCCTAGCAGCTTCTTCATTCATAACATAACCCTTAGGAACAATAGGCAATACATAATCATTGGGAGAACCTTCATCATCACTATCATCAACAATAGCATCTTAAATATTTTCATTCCCCCTAACTCTAGCAAGTTGTTCATCAAGAAATTCACGTAATGGCAAAGTAGTATCACGCACAGAAGTAGTTTCATCATGCATAGCAGAAGTGGCATCATCAATAACATGCGACATATCAGAATTCATAGCAGTAGCAGGTTTAGGTGTCGCAAGCCTACTAATAACGGAAGGAGAATCTAGTGCAGAGCTAGATGGCACTTCCTTACCTCCCCTCGTAGTTGAGGGCAAAATCTTGGTTTTAGCGTCTTTCAAGTTCTTCATAGTGATTAACAGATATAAATCCCAAGTGACTCAGAGAATAGAGCTATCCTCCCCGGCAACGGCACCAGAAATTAGTCTTGATAATCCACAAGTGTAGGGGATCGCAACATCTTTCGAGGGTAAAGTATTCAACCCAAATTTATTGATTCGACACAAGGGGAGCCAAAGAATATTCTTGAGTATTAGCAGTTGAGTTGTCAATTCAACCACACCTGGATAACTTAGTATCAGCAGCAAGGTATTTAGTAGCAAAGTAGTATGATAGTAATGGTAATAGTAGCAAAAGTAAAGATAAATGTTTTTGGGTTTTTGTAGCACTTGTAACAGTAGCAACAGAAAAGTAAATAAGCGAAGAACAATATATGAAAAGCTAGTAGGCAATGTATCAGTGATGGATAATTATGCCGGATGCGATTCCTCATGTAATAGCTATAACATAGGGTGACACAGAACTAGCTCCAGTTCATCAATGTAATGTAGGCATGTATTCCGTAAATAGTCATACGTGCTTATGGAAAAGAACTTGCATGACAACTTTTGTCCTACTCTCCCGTGGCAGTGGGGTCCTTGTGGAAACTAAGCAATATTAAGGCCTCCTTTTAATAGAGACCGGACCAAAGCATTAACACATAGTGAATACATGAACTCCTCAAACTACGGTCATCACCGAGAAGTATCCCGATTATTGTCACTTCGGGGTTGTCGGATCATAACACATAATAGGTGACTATAGACTTTCAAGATAGGATCAAGAACACACATATATTGATGAAAACATAATAGGTTCAGATCTGAAATCATGGCACTCGGGCCCTAGTGACAAGCATTAAGCATAGCAAAGTCATAGCAACATCAATCTCAGAACATAGTGGATACTAGGGATCAAATCGTAACAAAACTAACTTGATTACATGGTAAATCTCATCCAACCCATCACCGTCTAGCAAGCCTACGATGGAATTACTCACGCACGGCGGTGAGCATCATGAAATTGGTGATGGAGGATGGTTGATGATGACGACGGCGACAAATCCCCCTCTCCAGAGCCCCGAACGGACTCCAGATCAGCCCTCCCGAGAGAGATTAGGGCTTGGCGGCGGCTCCGTGTCGTAAAATGCGATGAAACTTTCTCTCTGATTTTTTCTCCGCGAGACGGAAGATATAGAGTTGGAGTTGAGGTCGGTGGAGGTCCAGGGGGCCCACGAGATAGGGGGTGCACCCTACAGGGGGGCTGTCTCGTGGACAGGCCCTGGGGCCCCTGGTGTATTTCTTTCACCCAGAAATTCTTATTAATTCCAAAAAGTGCCTCCGTGGATTTTCAGGACATTCCGAGAACTTTTCTTTTCTACACATAAAACAACATCATGGCAGTTCTGCTGAAAACATCGTCAATCCGGGTTAGTTTCATTCAAATCATGCAAGTCAGAGTCCAAAACAAGGGCAAAAGTGTTTGGAAAAGTAGATACATCGGAGACGTATCAGCGGCGGCTCGACACAGTAGGAAGCGGTGATGCGGCAGCTCAAACCTGGCGCGAGGCAAGGAGACTCAGCGGCGTGGCAATGCATGATGACTCACCGACAGAGGAAAAATCAGTTCAATCAGCGATGCAACAAAGTTACAAGCAGACTTCAAAACATTAGCAGCCTCTCCACCAAAGCTGTTTTCAAGCTGCAGACCAACCTCATGAAGAGGGTGGACTCTTTCCTGCTCTACTAGAAGTGGGCATGGCCAATTCAGAAGTTCTCAAAGTTGTGGTCTAGTATAATTCTTCAGATGACCTTCATCAAATGCTGACTTGTCTTTTACTGATACTGATAACCCACAAGTATAGGGGATCACAACAGTTTTTGAGGGTAGAGTATTCAACCCAAATTTATAGATTCGACACAAGGGGAGCCAATGAATATTTGAAGGTATTAGCAGCTGAGTTGTCAATTCAACCACATATGGAGATTAATTATCTGCAGCCAAGTGATTAGTAGCACAGTACTATGATAGTTTTGATGATAGCAGCAGTAGTAATAGTGATAGTAACAGTGGTAGCTGTGATATTGTAGTAGTAATGATAGCAGTAGCAATAGTAGTAACTTAGCAAGAACAATATAAGATAAATTCATAGGCATTGGATCGGTGACTCGTTGGATGATATTCATCATGAGACAGTTATAACCTAGGGCGATACGGCACTAGCTCCAGTTCATAAATATAATGTAGGCATGTATTCCGTAAATAGTCATACATGCTTATGGAAAGAACTTGCATGAAATCTTTTGTCCTACCCTCCCATGGCAGCGAGGTCCTATTGGAAACTAAGGGATATTAAGGCCTCCTTTTAATAGAGAACTGGAACAAAGCATTAGCACACGGTGAATACATGAACTCCTCAAACTACGTTGAACCGAGAGTGATCCCGACTTCTGTCACTCCGGGGTTGCCGGATCATAACATGTAGTAGGTGACTATAACTTGCAAGATCGGATCTAGAACATGGATATATTGGTGATAACATAAACGGTTCAGATATGAAATCATGGCACCCGGACCCAAAGTGACAAGCATTAAGCATGGCAAAGTCATAGCAACATCAATCTCCGAACATAGTGGATACTAGGGATCAAGCCCTAACAAAACTAACTCGATTACATGACGAATCTCATCCAACTCCTCATCGAGCAGCAAGCTACGAAGGAATTACTCAATCCCAATGGGGAGCATCATGGAATTGGCGATGGAGATGTGTTGGTGATGACGAAGATCGAAGATCCCCCTCTCCGGAGCCCCAAATGGACTCCAGATCTACCCTCCCGAGGAAGAACAGGGCTTGCCGGCGGCTTCCTATCGTGAAACACAATAATTCATTCTCCTTGATTTTTTTTCTGGAAATATGGGATTTTATAGCGTCGGTTTGGGGGTCAGCGGGGCCACCAGGTGGGCAACACCCACCTGGCCGCGCCTGGGGGCTGGTGTGCCCTGGTGGGTTGTGCCCACCCAGGTGCCCCCCTCAAGTCCTTCCTGGTTCAAGAAATTCTCTTATTTGATATAAAAAATCCTCGCAAAGTTTCGTTCCATTCCGAGAACTTTTATTTCTGCACAAAAACAACACCATGGTAGTTCTGCTGAAAACAGCGTCAGTCCGGGGTTTGTTTTATTCAAATCATGCAAATTAGAGTCCAAAACAAGAGGAAAAGCATTAGGAAAAGTAGATACATTGGAGACGTATCAACTCCCCAAGCTTAAACCTTTGCTTGTCCTCAAGCAATCCAGTTGATAAACTAAAAGTGAAAAAGAAAAACTTTTACGAACTCTTTTGCTCTTGTTTCATAAATAAGTTTAAACAACACCCAGGTTTTCAACAAAGATTATAACTAACCATGTCGACAATAACCCTTAAAAATTATATTAACTAATATCCATGACATAATCAACAAGAGATCAATAATAATATATCTCAAGTAGCACCACGTTGTCAAAACAACCATGATATATTATGAGAATAGTGGTATCTCGCTAGCCCTTTGTGAGATTGCAAAACATAAATGCAGAGCACCCCCAAAGTTCAAGCAGCGACTAAACATTGTAATTCATGGTAGAAAAGAGCCAGTCATGATGCACCCAACATTAGCTATACACAATGCATCAGCGTGACAACAATGCTCTCAGGCTCTGGCGCTTATTTGAGAGGGTGATGACACAACATAAAAGTAAATAGATAGTCCCTTCGCAGAGCGAAGCAGTGATTTGCAGAAATGCCAGAGCTCATGTTTTAAAACAGAGGTAAATGATATTTTGAGACATGCACCCTTCTTATTCACTTCACGACCATCAGTTATCAATATCTTCCATGGTAAGCACACTAGTGGTGGTTCCCAAGCGGAAAGGTAAAGGTTATGACTCCATTGGGAGTTTTTGTTTGATTATTTGTAAGCTCTTTTCTTTTTTTTTTGCAGTTTGGGACTGGGCATCGCTATTACGCCCTTTTCTCGTGCGATGGCGAGTGAATAAACACTCGACCTGAGAATAACCCACTTAGCATGGAAGATACCGACTACCTCCTGTTGTTCCATCAATGATCCAGGCACACAAAAATGATATTTATTTGAAGTTTTAAAGGTGGCGCAGGCAAATTTACTTGGGACAACAGGGTAATCCAACATATAGGTAGGTATGGTGGACTCATCTCTAATAACTTGGGTTTCATGTTTTTGATGTACAAGCAAAGTTCCCACTTAGTACAGGCGAAGCCTAGCAAATAGGTTGAGAAGCAGCCAGCTAGAGAGCAACAATGGTCATGAACATGCATTATGCATAAGTAACATTGGATACTAGCATGAGTAGGATATCAACACCATGAACATAAATATCATAGAGGCTATGTTGGTTTTGATTCAACTACATGCATGAACATGTGCCAAGTCAAGCCACTCGAACATTCAGAGGATGATACCATATCATCATACTACATCACAATCATTTTAACGCAATGTTGATATCCAAGATAAGTCATTATTCACTCCTAGCTACTTATGCATGGCATGGGAAACTATAATCTCTAATTGTCATTGCAAACATGTTTGATCATAATAGGGTGAAGCATGGATACTAGGTTAAACATATTTACAAAAACATAACAAGTCGAGTTCATACCTGTTTCTCTCTGCCACGGCCAGTTCATATAATATAGTCATTATTGCCTTTCACTTGCAAGACCGAACGATTTGAAATAATAATAGTGCAAGAGTGTCGTGGACTAAGTTGTAATCTGCAAACATTTTATTCAAGAGGAGAAGACAAGGTAATATGGGCTATTTGTTAGATCAACAATGCAAATGAGAGCAACTCAACATTTTCATCGTGGTCTTCTCCTTGGTATGACTCGAGAAAAGAAAAAGAAATTCAGAGAACACACTAAAATATTTTTGGAGTTTTTGGTTTTTCGAAGGCAAGCAAACAAACAAAAAGAGAAAAGCAAAAACAAGAAAAACTATTTACACGGGAAAGCTCCCAACAAGTAAAAGAAGAACAAGGAAATCTTTTTGGGTTTTCTTTTAGTGCTACAATAATTTAAACTAGAAAGAAAAATAAAAAAGAAGCAAGAAACATATTTTTAGATTTTCTCAAAGTTTTTCAAACACACAAGAAGAAAGCAAGAAAAATAATTTAAGCATGGATGATACAATGAAAAAGTGTGGACACCGACAACTGGAGTGAAATGTGTGAACATGAATGTAATGTCGGTGGGAATACGTATTCCCTCGAGCTTAGGCTTTTTGCCTAGCTTGGTAAGTACCAGTCGTACAAGCCGTGAGGTCTAATCTTGAAGTGCTGGGGAGCAGGCACCATTGGGTCCCACTACTGGGGCTCCGCCTGTGCTGCCGCCAGGTTGTTTCGGTGAGCGACAATGTCCTCATGCACAACTTTGTATCCGTTCCTGGCAACATAATCAAACAAAGCAGGTGCATGCAAGGGGATAGCATCATGAGTGTCCTCACTAAAAACTAAATTGTAAGGCAAGTCAAGATCAGGGAGATCGACAGCAAGAAACTGATGGTCCTTCATAGATGCTCTGTCTAGGTAAACCTTGGGCAAGGGGTGATCATGTTGGCATATCTGCACATTGAAGTGAGTCACCAAACGAGTAGCGTAAATGCCCCCATGTATTTTACCCTTGAATCTATTAAGGTGAAGGCGACGTGCCACAATAGTTCCCAAGCTAAAAGTGTCATCGTCATAAAGTGCGCGATGCAAAATAGCAAAGTCTGGGGCGATAAGTGAACCCACCTTCTCTCTCGCTAGCAAGCACATTGCGATAAATAAAGCAAAATAATGCACGGGGGGAAACCGCAAGCTAGTGGCAGTGATGCCCGATACTCCTCTCTCATCCCCCACTGTCAGAGTACGGTAAAAACCATCAAACTCTGAGGGCCTAGGCTCTACCAAACCCCAAAGGAAGCATGCATATGTCACAAAATTTAGTAACTGGGATCTGGCGGTGTTCAGCATATAAGTTAAATGACACCTCGGGGGGGTTATTCCTAGAATGAAAAATGAAAGTTTTGCACAAAGGAATTTGTGAGGAGATGATACTGTTCGCATTCAGCTGCGATGAAGTCAGTTAGGCCGGCATTAGCAGCATATTGGTTGAACCCTTGGAGGATTCCAGCCTCTCCCTTGAAATCATTGTTCGGCCACTCACACGGCCGTAGTTCTGCCAACCTCGGGGTATGAAGATCATTGTCAGATGACTGCCCAATAACCACCTTGGAGTTCTTCTTGGAATCAAACTTCCTAACAATATTCATCTTTTTCCTATGAACAAAATTCTGAAATTTTTAGTCCACAATTTGTTTCTCAACAAAATTCACAAAATTGATAGCAACTACTCATAGGGATGTATAGAGGCCATAGCAAGCATCCAAACTACTTAGAACTCTAAGAATTCAACATGCAAGCTCATCTACAGCAGCACCAAGAGTAGCTAGTCATTCTAAATATAAACCACTAAAACAAAAACTAATTGGATACATGGAGGAGTCACATACCAAGCAACAAATCCCTGAAACAGTTTCGGAAATGGAGCTTCGAATAAAGAGATCGAAATCCGCGGTCTCGGGAGCAAGAACACGAGAGAGAGTGTGTTGGCGATTTTTTTCTGGGTGAATGGAGTAGTGTGGGAGGAAGAAGTGAGGGGGCCCAACAGGTGGGGAGCACCCACTAGGACGCGCCTGGGGGTGCTGACGCGCCCTAGTGGGTTGTGTCCACCTGGGGCACCTCCCTCAGGTATTATTTGCACCATAAATACATAAATATTCAGAAAAAATCATATCAGGTTTTCAGAGCATTCTGAGAACTTTTATTTTTGGGTCATTTTTTTATTGCATGGAAAAAGCAGAAAACAGACAAAGCATGGCATTTTATTTTATTTAACTAATAAAAATAGAAAACAAAAGGTAGGGCCAGAAGATAGTGCTTACAAAATTCATCAACTTCATACCTCTAAAAAATGATCCATTAATAAGGTTGATCAAGTCTTATTAACAACCACTTTCGATTAGCATGAAACCGAAGAACTTTCTTAAATCACTAAGTTACATCAATGGGGATATGAATGTCCCCAACGATAAGCATTTCATATTTCTTTTTTACAGTAGGTAGAGGTAGTTGAAAACTTCCAATAGTGATTGTCGGAGATCTTTCAATAACATTGATACCATTGACTTGGAATTGTTTCTTCGGAAAGTGCACCATATGCTCATTACCATTGATATGAAAAGTGATCTTGCTTTTATTGCAATCAATAACAGCCCCTGCAGTATTCAAGAAGGGTCTACCAAGGATAATCGACATGTTGTCGTCCTCGGGCATCTCAAATATAACAAAGTTAGTCAATATAGTAACATTAGCGACAACAATGGGCACATCCTCATAAATACCGATAGGTATGGCAGTTGATTTGTCAGCCATTTGCAATGATATTTCAGTAGTTGTGAGTTTATTCAAGTCAAGTCTTTTATATAAAGAGAAAGGCATAGCACTAACACTAGCTCCCAAATCACATAAAGCAATTTTCACATAGTTTCCTTTAATGGAGCAAGGTATAGTTGGTATTCTCGGATCTCTATGTTTTCTAGGTACTCCATCTTCGAAAGTGTAATTAGCTAGTGATACGTCTCCAACGTATCTATAATTTTTTATTGTTCCATGCTATTATATTACCTATTTTGGATGTTTAATGGGCTTTACTATACACTTTTATATTATTTTTGGGACTAACCTATTAACCGGAGGCCCAGTCCAAATTGTTGTTTTTTGCCTATTTCAGTGTTTCGCAGAAAAGGAATATCAAACGGAGTCTAAACGGAATGAAACCTTCGGGAGAGTTATTTTTGGAACAAACGCAATCCAGGAGACTTGGAGTGGACATCAAGCAAGAAACGAGGTGGCCACGAGGCAGGGAGGCGCGCCCAAGGGGGGGTGTAGGCGCGCCCCCAACCTCGTGGGCCCCTCGTGGCTCCCCTGACCGACTTCCTTTGCCTATATATACTCATATACCCTCAAAACATCCAGGAGCACCATGAAACCCTATTTCCACCGCCGCAACATTTTTTACCCGTGAGATCCCATCTTGGGGCCTTTGCCAGCGCTCCGCCGGAGGGGGAATCGATCACGGAGGGCTTCTACATATACGCCATAGCATCTCGGATGAAGTGTGAGTAGTTTACCACAGACCTTCGCGTCCATAGTTATTAGCTAGATGGCTTCTTCTCTCTCTTTGGATCTGAATACAAAGTTCTCCTCGATCTTCTTGGAGATCTATTCGATGTAATTCTTTTTGCGATGTGTTTGTCGAGATCCGATGAATTGTGGGTTTATGATCAAGATTATCTATGAACAATATTTGAATCTCCTCAGAATTCTTTTATGTATGATTTCTTATCTTTGAAAGTCTCCTCGAATTATGAATTTTGTTTGGCCTACTAGATTGATCTTTCTTGCAATGGGAGAAGTGCTTAGCTTTGGGTTCAATCTTGCGGTGTCCTTTCCCAGTGACAGCAGGGGCAGCAAGGCACGTATTGTCTTGTTGCCATCGAGGATAAAAAGATGGGGTTTATATCATATTGCTTGAGTTTATCCATCTACATCATGTCATCTTGCCTAATGCGTTACTCTGTTCTTATGAACTTAATACTCTAGATGCATGCTGGATAGCGGTCGATGTGTGGAGTAATAGTAGTAGATGCAGAATCGTTTCGATCTACTTGTCACGGATGTGATGCCTATATACATGATCATGCCTAGATACTCTCATAACTATGCACTTTTTTATCAATTGCTCGACAGTAATTTGTTCACCCACCGTAATACTTATGCTATCTTGAGAGAAGCCACTAGTGAAACCTATGGCCCACGGGTCTATGTTCCATCATATAAGTTTCCGATCTACTTTATTTTGCAATCTTTACTTTCTCAATCTATATCATAAAAATACCAAAAATATTTATCTTATTATCTCTATCAGATCTCACTTTTGCAAGTGGCCGTGAAGGGATTGACAACCCCTATATCGCGTTGGTTGCAAGGTTCTTAGTTATTTGTGTAGGTACAAGGGATTTGCATGTAGCCTCCTACTGGATTGATACCTTGGTTCTCAAAAACTGAGGGAAATACTTATGCTACTTTGCTGCATCACCTTTTCATCTTTAATGGAAAACCAACGCATGCTCAAGAGGTAGCAGGAAGCATAGTGGAGATTTCAACTTCCGGTATTTTTCTCTTATTAGTGAGGATGTCTTTCATATACTTTGCATAAGGAGGCATTTTCAAGATATCAGTCAAGCGAGTGCGCAAAAAGACTGGCCTAATCATTTCAGCAAAGCATTCAAATTCTTCATCATATTTATTTTTAGTTGACTTATGTGGAAAGATCATAGGCTTTTGAACCCATGGTTCTCTTTCCTTTCCATGTTTTCTAGCAACAAAGTCTCTTTTATCATATCTTTTATTCTTAGGTTGTGGGTTATCAAGATCAACAGCTGGTTCTATCTCCACATCATTATCTGGTTCTTTATCATTAGGTTGAGTGTTTTCATGAACCTCATCATTATCTTTTTCATTATCAGAAGGTGAGTGTTCATTACCAGATTGAGTTTCAGCATCAGAGATAGAAACTTCATTATCATTATCAGGAGGTTTTTCTATTTCAGGTTCACTAGAGGCAGGCAAAGTCTTATCATTTTTCTTCTTCTTTTTCTTTTTAGAAGGACTAGGTGTAGTGGTGTTATTCCTTTGAGAATCTTGTTCAATTCTCTTTGGGTGTCCCTTATGATAAACTGGTTCCTGAGTCATTTTACCTCCTCTAGTTGCTACTCTAAGAGCAAAGTCACTTATATTATTGTTCATTTCAACAAGTAACTCTTTTTGAGATTTATCAACTAGTTCTAATTTAGTTTGAACCATAGAGGCATGTTTTCCTACACCTCTAACATCATTTGAGATTCTAAATAACAAGTCACTTAAGCGAGCAATCATATCATAGTTGTATTTCAATTGTTTCATAACATTTGCATTGAAGTGATCTTGCTTTCTAATGTAATTATCAAACTCATAAAGGCATTGACTAGGATGTCTATTACGAGGATCATCACTATCATTGAATTTCATTAAAGATTTTACCTCTACCACCTTCGGTAGTGGTGGTGCTTCAAGCCCATGTATTTCTTTAATAGGTGGTAAATTTTTAACATCCTCGGCCTTAGTACCTTTTTCCTTCATAGATTTCTTTGCCTCTTGCATATCTTCAGGACTGAGATATAAGATACCCCTCTTCTTCGGAGTGGGTTTAATTGGTGCTTCAGGAGGAGTCCAATCATCATAATTTTTCAATATGTTATTCAATATTTCTTCAGCTTGCCCAATAGTTCCTTCCCTGAAAACACAACCAGCACAACTATCTAGGAAGTCCCTAGAAGCATCGGTTAGTACATTATAGAAGATATCAAGTATTTCATTTTTCTTAAGAGGATGATCAGGCAAAGCATTAAGTAATTGGAGAAGCCTCCCCCAAGCTTTTGGGAGACTCTCTTCTTCAATTTGCACAAAGTTAAATATTTCCTGCAAGGCATCTTGTTTTTTATCAGCATGGAAATATTTTTCAGAGAAGTAATAGATCATATCCTGGGGACTACACACACTACAACAAGCAAGAATATTGTACCAAGCTTTAGCATCACCCTTTAATGAGAACATAAATAACTTGAGAATATAGTAATAGCGAATCTTCTCATCATGAGCAAAAAGGGTAGCTATATCATTCAACTTAGTAAGATGTGGCACAACAGTTTCAGTTTCATAACCATGGAAAGGATCAGATTCAATCAAAGTGATTTACTCTGGGTCGACAGAGAATTCATAATCCTTATTAGCAATAACAATAGGTGAATTAGCAAACTCAGGATCACATTTCATTTTAGCATTCAAAGATCTTTCTTTATACCTGCATAATAATTTCTTTAGATCATCTCTATCCTTACAAGCAAGAATATCTCTAGTTGCCTCCTCACTCATAGTATAACCTTCTGGTCCCTTTGGCAATTCATATCTAGGAGGACTGGTTCTAGTAGGTGCTTTAAGATTTCCAGTTTCAAGTTCATCATCAGATTCGACAATATCATGTTGTCTTACCCTAACAATTTGTTCATCAAGAAATTCACCTAGTGGCACATCATCATCAAGCAAGGTACTAGCATCATCATGAGTAGCATTCATAGCATAAGTAGCATCATCAATAACTTGCGACATATCAGAATTAATAGCATGTTGTGGAGTTGCAAGTTTACTTGTAACAAAAGGTGAATCTAAAGCAGAACTGGATGGCAGTTCCTTACGTCCCCTCGTCTTTGAGGGAAAAATCTTAGTCTTAGCATCCTTCAGATTCTTCATAGTGATAATATGATAATAATACCAAGTGACTCAACAAATATAGCTATGCTCCCCGGCAACAGTGCCAGAAAAAGATCTTGATAACCCAGAAGTATAGGGGATCACAATACTTTTCGAGGGTAGAGTATTCAACCCAAATTTATAGATTCGACACAAGGGGAGCCAATGAATATTTGAAGGTATTAGCAGTTGAGTTGTCAATTCAACCACACATGAAGATTAATTATCTGCAGCAAAGTGATTAGTAGCACAGTAGTATGATAGTTTTGATGATAGCAGCAGTAGTAATAGTGACAGTAACAGTGGTAGCAGTGATATTGTTGTAGTAACGATAAATTCGTAGGCATTGGATCGGTTACTCGTTGGATGATATTCATCATGAGACAGTTATAACCTATGGCGATACAGCACTAGATCCAGTTCATAAATATAATGTAGGCATGTATTCCGTAAATAGTCATACATGCTTATGGAAAGAACTTTCATGACATCTTTTGTCCTACCCTCCCGTGGCAGTGGGGTCCTATTGGAATCTAAGGGATATTAAGGCCTCCTTTTAACAGAGAACCGGAACAAAGCATTAGCACACGGTGAATACATGAACTCCTCAAACTACGATCATCACCGGGAGTGGTCCCGACTTCTATCACTCCGGGGTTGCCGGATCATAACACGTAGTAGGTGACTATAACTTGCAAGATCGGATCTAGAACATGGATATAATGGTGATAACATAAACGGTTCAGATCTGAAATCATGGCACCCGGGCCCAAAGTGACAAGCATTAAGCATGGCAAAGTCATAGAAACATCAATCTCAGAACATAGTAGATATTAGGGATCAAGCCCTAACAAAACTAACTCGATTACATGATGAATCTCATCCAACTCCTCACCGACCAGCGAGCCAATGAAGGAATTACTCACTCCCGATGGGGAGCATCATGGAGTTGGTGATGGAGATGTGTTGGTGATGATGAAGATTGAAGATTGCCCTCTTTGGAGCCCCAAACGGACTCCAGATCTGCCCTCCCAAGGAAGAACAGGGCTTGGCAGCAGCTCCGTCTCGTGAAACAAGATAATTCTTTCTCCCTGATTTTTTTCTGGAAATATGGGATTTTATAGCATCGGTTTGGGGGTCAGCGGGGCCACCAGGTGGGCAGCACCCACCTGGGTGCGCCCTGGTGGGTTGTGCCCACCCAGGTGCCCCCCCTCAGGTCCTTCCTGGTTCCAGAAATTCTCTTATTTGATATAAAAAATCCTTGCAAAGTTTTGTTCCATTCCGAGAACTTTTATATCTGCACAAAAACAACACCATGGTAGTTCTGTTGAAAACAATGTCAGTCCAGGGTTAGTTTCATTCAAATCATGCAAATTAGAGTTCAAAACAAGAGGGAAAGCGTTAGGAAAAGTAGATATGTTGGAGACATATCAGATACTAACTTAAGTCCAGAAGCCAAATTGTTCCTTGTCTGGCTAGAAGCAGAAGTTCAGTGCATCCAAGACGAAGAGGCACTGCACACGTGGAAACTCAGAGACAACGTGAGGCGAAAACTACTTGGTATGCCGGTGGGCCTACAACCGCCAGGCGGCGGCTTGCAGGAGCGAGGCTCGTGACGAAAGAGGTAGCGTGAGGCGAGGTGGCTCGGAGCAAGGCCAAGCAGCATGGGAGGAGCCAGACTGCGATCAGAGGTGAAGAGGCCGGCGGCTCGCAGTAGAGAAGGCGAATCAGGGCGCGTGCGGTAGATACATGGAAAGCGAGCGTTGGCTCGAGGCCATGACGGCAAAGGCAGTGAGGCGCGCTCGGACAGGCGGCCACGGCGGAGGCCTGCGGATGCAGGGTGGCTCATGGTGCGATGGCGACCCGTGGACAGCCAGCATCGGTGGCCCGATGGTAACGTTGCCCAAGGGCAACTTGAAGCGGTGGTAGTGGCGGCTCACGGTGGCAGCTGATTTAGCTACAACGGCTCGAAAGTAGTAATCTGAGGCGAAAACATGGCAGCAGCAACTTGAGGCCATCCATCCATGAGGCGGAGGCGAGGGTGGCTCAGTAGTAGAAACCGAGCGCGTGTTCCAATCCGGTTAAGGGTCGGGTCACAACGGCGACTTGGCACGTCGGTGACGGCGGCTTGAGGCGTGGCACCCCGATGGGGCTATAGCCACGCAACTGCGGCACAACCGGTGGGTCGAGGGGCATGACGAATTGACCGGCACCGACGGCGGGTTGCAGCGGAGGCAGAGGCGAAATGTGGTCGAAGAGGAGGCCCGCAGCAAGGCTGCTCTACCGGCTGCAGCAAAAGAGCGGAGGACCTGGCTCCAGCAGTGAGGTGGCTCCAGGGGAGAAGGCGAGGCTGTTCGGTGGTGGCTCAGGCATGGCCAAGGTGGCATCCATCTTGGAGACGGCAGTGACTCAACCGAGGCAGAGCAAGGCTGCGGCGGCTATTTAGAGATGGTGGCGGAGACTGACTCCCTGGCCTCATCCACTTCCAAAATTGCAGGCGATTTTTTATTTTTTTCTATGAGGATGACTCGGTAGTGGCCCTTGATGTGACAATCAATCCCAATTGAAAGTGCAACTATCCCTGGGTGGTTTTGGTAATGATTAACAACATATAGCTCAATGAACTAATGCTATTACAAGATGAATATTTCAGGAAAGTTCAATGTTTGGCATGGCATGGATTAGGAATGTGGATCCCTCAAAATGCGAAGGACAAAGGATTGGCTCAAGCTCCAAAATCTCAAGACTCTACATTTTACTTTTAGTTATCCAAGATCACATTGAGTCCATAGGAAAGCCAATACTATTAAAAGGGGATGAGGTGTTGCTTAATGGCTTGCTTGCTCTCATGATGCTTAATGATATGCTCCAAAGCCCTTAACCACTTTCTCATATCCACATATGTCCCAAACCAAAAGTCAAACTCGGCCCCACCAATTTGATGTATCCGGTGCCACCGAGTTCATTTGACATAGCCACTGCCAGAAACCCTAGTCATATCGGTCTCACCGATAGGGATCTCGATCTCACCGAGATGGGATTGCGAACTCTCTGTTTCCCTTCATAATGTTTCGGTCTAACCGAGATGAGCGATCGGTCCCACCCAGTTCACAATGCAAACTCCCTGTTTCCCTTTGTAACGTTTCGGTCCCACCGAAATGAGTGAATCGGTCCCACCGAGTTTGCCTGACCAACTCTCTGGTTAGCTTATTACCAAAGCCGGTCCCACCGAGTTTGTGTAATCGGTCCAACCGAGATTATGTTATGCCCTAACCCTAATGAAATCGGTCCCACCGAGTTGACATGTCGGTCCCACTGAGTTGACATGTCGGTCCCACCGAAATGCCTAACGGTCACATTATGAACTAAATCGGTCCGACCGAGTTTTCTGATTCGGTCCCACCGAGATTGGTAAATTGTGGCTAACGGTTAGTTTTTGTGTGGAGGCTATATATACCCCTCCACCCTCTCCTCATTTGTGAGGGAGGCCATCAGAACATGCCTACACTTGAGTACTCATTTTCTAAGAGAGAAACACCTACTCATGTGTTGAGGCCAAGATATTTCAATCCTACCATATGAGTCTTGATCTCTAGCCTTACCAAGTTGCTTTCCACTCAAATCATCTTTCCACCAAATCCAATCCTATGAGAGAGAGTTGAGTGTTGGGGAGACTATCATTTGAAGCACAAGATCAAGGAGTTCATCAACAACACACCATCTATTACCTTTTGGAGAGTGGTGTCTCCTAGATTGGTTAGGTGTCACTTGGGAACCTCCGACAAGATTGTGGAGTTGAACCAAGGAGTTTGTATGGGCAAGGAGATCGCCTACTTCGTGAAGATTTATCCTAGTGAGGCAAGTCCTTCGTGGGAGATGGCCATGGTGCGATAGACAAGGTTGCTTCTTCATGGACCCTTCGTGGGTGGAGCCCTCTGTGGAATCGCGCAGCCGTTACCCTTCATGTGTTGAAGTCTCCATCAACGTGGATGTATGATAGCACCAACACGATTACAAGGGTGCTCTTTGGATACCTCTATCTCGAGAGCTATTGATTTTCTGTCTCCACCCCCCTCTTGGGGTGCCCTGTCCCTCCTTATATAAGTTGGAGGGGTGGGTTACATGAGGAGTGCTAGTAGGAATAGGATTACTCTTATTACAAGTGGAAACCTAGTCTTGCTTCCTTTGTAAGAGAATATTCCTTATGCCTTAAACTGGCCCACCATAACATGAGTCGGCCTTCTGGGCCACCGGTTCCTGTCGCTCCTCTGACCCACCTGCCGGGTCGCCAATGAGTCACCACGCCCGGCCGGGTCATGAGTGAGTCGCCAGGTGAAGGCGGGTCACTAGTGAGTCACCAAGTCATGGCCGGGTCATACCGCAGGGTATATCCCCAACAGTCACCTAATCATATAACTCATATAACACTATATCATCAACGAATGCTAAGATTGCTGACCCTACAGGTTCGAGAACTATGTAGACATGACCGAGACACCTCTCCAGTCAATAACCAATAGCAGAACCTGGATGTCCATATTGGCTCCTACATATTCTATGAAGATCTTTATCAGTCAAACCGTTATGACAACATACGCAATTCCCTTTGTTTGTCGGTATGTTACTTGTCTGAGATTCGATCGTCGGTATCTTCATACCTAGTTCAATCTTGTTACTGGAAAGTCTCTTTACTTGTTCCGTAATACATAATATCGTAACTAACTCCTTAGTCATTTGCTTGCAAGCTTATGATGTGTATTACCGAGAGGGACCAGAGATACCTCTCTGATACTCAGAGTGAAAAATCCTAATCTTGATCTATGCCAACTCAACAAACACCTTCAGAGATATCTATAGAGCATCTTTATGATCACCTACTTACCTTGTGACATTTGATAGCTCAAAAGGTATTCCTCCGGTATCCGGAAGTTGCATAATCTCATAGTCGAAGGAATATGTATTTTACATGAAGAAAGCAGTAGCAATAAACTGAACGATCAATATGCTAAGCTAACAGATGGGTCTTGTCCATCACATCATTCTCCTAATGATGTGAAACCGTTTATCAAATGACAACACATGTCTATGGTTAGGAAACCTTAACCATCTTTGGTCAACGAGCTAGTTAGTAGAGGCTTACTAGGGACACGATATTTATTTATCTATTCACACATGTATTTAAGTTTCCGATCAATACAATTCTAGCACGAATAATAAACCTTTATCATGAATAAGGAAATATAAAATAACAACTTTATTATTGCCTCTAGGGCATGTTTCCTTCAGTCTCCCACTTGCACTAGAGTCAATAATCCAGATTACATTGTAATGAATCTAACACCCATGGAATCTTGGTGTTGATCATGTTTTGCTCGTGGAAGAGGCTTAGTCAACGGGTCTACTACATTCAGATCTGTATGTATTTTGCAAATCTCCATGTCTCCATCCATGACCTTTTCACGACTGGAGTTGAAGTGTCTCTTGATGTGTTTGTGTCGGAGTAAATAACCACGGGTAGCCTTATCAGCTCCCCATGGCTTTTTAAGACATCGGGCTGACTGCGCCCCTCAAGCATCCAAGACGAAGGGCTGCCTTCCCATGGCCGGCTGGCCGAAATGGCCGGCTTCAGGAAGGAGGCAGAGCCCAATATACAGGCCCAAAGAGGGCCGACTCATAGCAGTAGGCCATTGGAGTGGCCGACCTCTAGCAGGCAGCCCACCCCATGCACCCTCAAAGTTTGCACCCACATAACGGCAATAAGACGGGGTTTGGCTACAGTGCGACCTGCCACCTCCAAATCCTGGAGCAGGCATGGCCATAGTGCAACGTACCGGGCGGCCATACCCGGCCAACACGGCACTGTTACCATGTTGACTATGACATCATCCATGGCAGAACAACCATGTTCCCACGACGAGATGTCGGTACGGCCCGCAGGTGGTGGGCCCTACCTGCCAATGAGCTACCCAAAGGCAGGGCAACCAGACCAGTCGGCACAAGGAGAGGTCGGCGCCCAGCAGCCGGCCAACCCTCATCCTGGAAGTTTGTACACCATTAACCAGATAAGACGGGGTGAGGCTACAGTGAACGCCCGCTAGGAGGTGGCACTGTAGCCACGCCCACCCCGACGAAGCCATCGTCATCAGGGCTAAGCCTATAGTAACGAGTAGCCGACAGGGCCCACAGGCGGTGGCCCTAGCCTATTGGCTAAGAGCCAGGCAGCCGGCGGGACCCACCAGTCGGCGGGCTAAGTGAACCGTGAAGAAGTCGGCGGTCATAGACATTGACGGCCTAGGCCCATACCAGGCCAGATTACCATTGTACCCCTAGGGGTAGGCCTATATAACCCCCCCCCCCCAGGGCACCCATGCAAAGGGTTGATCTCTTGGAGTTACACACACATATAGAGCAAAGAGGAGAGCTAGCCCTGCCCTTCTTCTTCCTCTAGCCGAACAGCTCAAAGAGCACCTTGTAGCTACTTCCTGATTTAGTGATCATGCGGAGACCCTGCAGAGCAGGACTAGGGGTGTTATGTCCTAGGAGAGCCCCAAACCTAAGTAAGATTCGCCGGCCTGCATGTCTTCGCCTCATCCCGTTTCTAGGCACCGGCGACGTCTTACTAGCTCCCACAATGATTGGCCATACTTTGGCATATGTCACACCTACCACCCAACATTTGGTGCCCACCATGGGGCTAGGTGCACTGTCGTCTGGAGACCTGCTCTGGATGGGAACCCTGTTCCTTCCCTGCGAGCGTAGCCAGCCCGGCACGCCCGATGGCGCTTGCACCGACGCGTTGCATGGCGTCGATGCTGTTTGCGTGGCGAACTGCCTCACCGATCTCCTCGGCAAGATCCGCCTCTTTGACGAGCCCGTGCCAAATGCGGACGTAGCCAGCTCCGAGAGCTGCCTCATCGACCTCCTCGGCAAGCTCGACCTCGCGAGCTAGCCCACCTCCAACTTGGAGTCGTTTGGCTCCACCGACCCGATGCTTGTCGACTCCGACACGGCATCCCTCGACGCCTTCCCCACAATCGCGGTGGTCATCGACGACCCCCTCGCTCGTGCCGACAACGGTGGTAGCACCGTCACCGAGGTGCTGGTCATTAGCCACGGCGCCGCATCCGGCACGGATGCCCACAACACCCTACAGGCGATGCTACGCGACCTCTCTACACCCATTCTGGATGACGCCGATGCCGAGACATTGGAGTCCCACCGCCTTGCGCTCGTCGAGAGCGACAAGAAGATAGCCTCCATGAGACGCCTCGCCGAGGCCTACCAGCGCCAGGTCGATCGTGTCGCCTCCGGCACGCCGGCTACTAGCGAGCCTAGCCGGCTTGGGGCTGTCAAGAAGCGCGACGAGGCCATTGCCAGCATGCTGGGGCCGACCGTCCGGTCTAGGCCACACCCCTCGAGAACCTGCATGCTTCCCAGGCGACGACGGATGAACTAGAAGATTTGGACGAGCACGAGGTACGCTGCATGACGAGGCGCATCCAGCAGCTCATCGACGTGGCCACCGAACGGCAAGAAGCCGGCGCCCGCGCCGAGAGTCCTCCCCCCGACGAGAACATGGCGCGACCTCCTGGACGCCGACTGCAGGCGGAGCCCGCAAGCGAAAAGATAAGGAGCCGGATGCTAGCCGCAGTCGGACGCGCTTCACCATCGAGCGCGATAAAGAAGGCCACCCACGAGCCGTGGAGCGGCGAGGCGACTGCCCGACTCCTCCCCCGCCCCGCAGGGAGAGATACCCCTCCCCACCGCCTGTTGAGCACCCGACGCTCAGCGGCCGGCTGGGCTGCCGTGAAGGAATCGGTGAGAATGATGCCCGCCATCTGATCGACCGCCTGCCGCGATCGCTGGCGCTGAAAGAAGAGGATGCTGTCGTCCCACCTTGTTTCGGCCCCCACATTCGCGATGAGCCCTTTCCCAAAGGGTTCTCGCTCCAAAGAGACACGCCCAAGTACAATGGCACGATGAAGCCAGAAGACTGGCTGATCGACTACGCCACCACAGTAAGCATAGCGAATGGCAACAAGCGTGTTGCCGTGAAGTACGTTCCCATCATGCTTCAAGGCACGACACACACCTGGCTAAACATCCTGAAGCCCTACAACATCAAGAGCTGGGTGGATTTCATAGAGGTCTTCATCCGCAACTTCACCAACACATACAAGCGGGCGCCCAAGCCTTGCCAGCTCTCTTTGTGCGTCCAAGGCCCAACCGAATCCAGTCTCGAATACCTGGCACGTTGGGACGAGCTCCGCAACTCCTGCGAGGGGGTGCACGAGGTGCAAGCTATAGAGTACTTCACCGCCGGGTGTAGAGAAGGCAACCTCCTCAAGCACCATCTCCTCTGCGACGAGCCGACCACACTTGACGAGCTGCTAATCATAGCAGACAAGTACGCCACTACTGACTCCTCAATGAAGTTCGATCTTCGGGTAGATGCCTCAGGAAAGATGCTCCCTCCGGCTCCTAAAACACCGGCTGGCGATACCAGTCGCTGCCCTCATCAGAACGACAACAAGCGCAAGGCCCCGATGCTAACTTCCACCAGTCGGCAGGTGGCAACAGTCGAAGATTAGCAGCCAGAAGGGCGGCCCATACCCAAGTGTCAGAAAGGCGGCAAGCCGGTTTGGCAACCCGCTTTCTCCTACGAGCAAACTCTTGATGCCCCCTGCAAGTTCCACAACGGCTCGAAGCCGTCCAACCACACAACCCAGAAGTGCCACTAGCTCAGCCGAATCTCCAAAGGCGAGGGGCTGCTGCCTCCTCCACCTGCTGGCCAGCTGCCTCTGGCTCCTCAGCAGCCGGCGGCTCGCCCAGTAGTCGGTGCCATCCAAGACAAATTCCCCGAAGAGCATGCAGCCTACATCATCTTCACGAGCCAAGCTGACGACAGGTGCAACCGATGCCGGCAGCACCAAGAGGTCAATGCTGTCGCCTCCAAAGTCCAGAGTTCATGCACTGGTATGAGAAGCCTATCAGTTGGAGCCAAGCTGATCACCCGGAGGTGATGCCTTCTCCGGGCTCTTATGACATGCTGTTGGATTTCACCTTTGCGACAGAGAGGCAGGTCGCTTGTTTCCCCCGAGTCCTGATCGATGGGGGAAGCAGCATCAACATCATGTACCGTGACACCATGGAGAAGCTGAACATCAAGCTAAAGCAACTCTTGTCCAGTCGGACCGTCTTCCATGGTATTGTACCCGGCCTTTCATGCTCACCAATCGGCAAGATCAAGATAGATGTCCTCTTCGGAGACAAAGATCACTTCCACCGTGAGGCAGATTGGTTTGAAGTGGTGGATCTAGAGAGCCCCTACCACATATTACTTGGCCGACCTGCTCTAGTCAAGTTCATGGTTGTGCCCCACTATGCCTACCTCAAGATGAAGATGCCAAGCACCAAGGGCATCATCACCATAGTCAGAGACTACAAGAAATCATCCGCCTACACCACAGCAAGCAGCTGGCTGGCCGATTCCCTCGTGATCGCTACAGAGAGGAAGATCCTTGACCAGGTTGTGGCCATGGCAGGTGAGGGAGTTCCGGACTAGGGGGTGTCCGGATAGCCGAACTATCATCATCGGTCGGAGTCCAAGACTATGAAGATAGAAGATTGAAGACTTCGTCCCGTGTCCGGATGGGACTTTCCTTGGCGTGGAAGGCAAGCTTGGCGATACGGATATGTAGATCTCCTACCATTGTAACTGACTTTGTGTAACCCTAGCCCTCTCGGGTGTCTATATAAACCGGATGGCTTTAGTCCATAGGACGAACAACAATCATACCATAGGCTAGCTTCTAGGGTTTAGCCTCCTTGATCTCGTGGTAGATCCACTCTTGTAACACACATCATCAATATTAATCAAGCAGGACGTAGGGTTTTACCTCCATCAAGAGGGCCCGAACCTGGGTAAAACATCGTGTCCCTTGTCTCCTGTTACCATCCACGTAGACGCACAGTTCGGGACCCCCTACCCGAGATCCGCCGGTTTTGACACCGACATTGGTGCTTTCATTGAGAGTTCCTCTGTGCCGTCACCATCAAGAAGGATGCCTTTTCCCGTCTTTAAAGACGGCACCGTCGTCAAGGGAGCTTTGGCCGCCGGCCAAACTATCCGGCTAGGCGGATTTCTTATGACCGCCTGTTCGGCCACCGCTCCGGCAATGACCTCTCAAGTCATTAAAAGCGATCTTCACGTCAGCTCGGAATTCGCCGAGCAGCTAGATCCGATTGAGCTCTCCTCCGTAAACGAGCTTTCGGATCGCATCACCGCCCTAGGAGTCACTACCGACTAAGATCAGATTGGGCTTAAAACCGATCTGAGAGGAATTAACTCTCCCCAGGTTACCCACCACGTTGTTGTGGTAGAGGAACAATGCGGCGACTCTTCTTCTATGTTAAAAACCAACTATGTCCGGATTCCCGATCCCTCCATGCCAGATTCCCGCGGAGGTACGGATGCTAATCAAATACTGAACCTAAAGTCAGGCATCAGACCCAGCAAACCAAGCTTCCAAATCCGGAAGCTTCTTGGCCTTTGAGCCTCAGATCGGGCGGGGTTCCAAACTTAATTCCACCCGCCCACCCAAACATAAGCAATCTATCTCAAATACGGCAAGAGCCCGATGAAATAGTACATCATTACTAGGCCAGATTCCTCCTGGTCATGAACAGGATAAAGGACTGCCGTGAAGAAAGCATGATTTCAATCTTTTGCAACAATTGCATGGACAAGGGAATCATAAACGCCATCAGTCGTCGCGAAGTTACACGCTTCGCCGACCTAGCAACCATTGTACAAAAATACTGCGCGATGGAGAGTGCCTGGAAAACTGAAACTAGGTTTTGGGACAATCCGGCCCTGAATACAACCCCAGTCCGAAATAAAAGGGTGCGTCATACTTAAGCACCTGGGTTAAAAACCAAAAAGCAAAAACCCCCTAAAGGGTACGGAACCGTACTGGAGGGATGGCTCAACGGACCCTGCAAAATCCACAGTACGGAGGGCACCACTCCAACACATAGCCTTCGAGTATGTTGGATACTACGGCAGGTGGCCAAAAGTGGCGAAGGCTTTTTAGCCCCGGGCAACCAGCCCAGCAGTACCAGTACGGTATTAACAGTCTTCGAGACTTTCGCATCAAATAACATGCCGAAACGAACAATCCGTAGCCTCACCGAAGTCTACCAAGTAGCAACAAGAAATCCATGGAGCGACATGGCTATCACCTTCACTGCTAGCGACGAATCTAAATTCCGATCAGCTAGAGCACCAGCCGCATTGGTCCTCAGTCCGATAGTGGACGGCTTTCGTCTTACCAAAGTACTCATGGATGGCGGCAACGGATTAACCTCACCTACGAGGAAACCCTTCAAAAAATGGAAATTGACTGGAGCCGGATTGAGCGAAGCAGCACAACCTTCAGGGGAATAATCCCTAGTCGAGAAGTATGTTGCACAGGAAAAATCACACTAGATGTAGTGTTCGGCTCGCCGGACAATTACAGGTCCGAAGAGGTCACGTTCCAAGTGGCCCCATTTGGCAGCGGATATCACGCTTTGTTAGGGCGAGAGGCATTCACAATCTTCCAAGCTATACCCCATTACGGTACATGAAGCTCAAAATGCCAGGACCCAATGGAATAATCACTCTCGCCAGTGATCCAGATGCAGCACTCCGCGCTGATAATAAGACAGCCGCACTGGCCCTAGAGGCATTATACGGAGCCCTAGCGGCAGAGGAACTAACTGCGCTACGCTCCACGGTGGATAGGGACGATGTGATACTCGATAAGAGGCCCAAGTCCACCTCTTTTAAACCAGCAGACGAAATAGTCAAATTTCAAGCACAATTAAATCCTGATGTAGAAGCCGCGGTACAAGAATTCCTCCGGGAAAATTGGGACATTTTTGCCTGGCACCCTTCAGACATGCCAGGAATCCCACGCAGGCTGGCAGAGCATAGCCTAAATATCCTAAAAGGATTCAAGCCAGTCAAACAAGCTCTTCGGCGATTTTCCAAACCCAAAAGATATGCAATGGGAGAGGAGCTAGCCAAACTCTTAGAAGCCGGATTCATCAGAGATATAAAACATCCGGACTGGCTAGCCAATCTAGTAATGGTACCACAAAAGGACAAATCCTGGCGCCTCTGCGTCGATTTCAAAGACCTTAACAAGGCCTGTCCAAAGGACCCTTTCCCCCTCCCTCGCATCGACCAAATCATCGACGCTACCGCAGGGCACGATTCGTTGTGCTTCCTCGATGCATACTCCGGATACCATCAAATCAAGATGGCGGAAAAAGACCAGGCCGCAACGGCATTCATTACTCCATATGGGCCATTCTGCTTCAACACAATGCCCTTCGGACTCAAAAACGCTGGCGCAACATATCAGCGCATGATTCAGACATGTATGGCTACCCAGATAGGCAAAACAGTGGAGGCATACGTAGACGATGTGGTCGTCAAGACCAAACACGTCGAAACTCTAGTAGACGACTTGAGGGTGACATTCGACAACCTCCGAGCATACGACATTAAGCTCAACCCGGTAAAATGTGTCTTCGGAGTACCAGCCGGAAAGCTCTTGGGCTTCATTGTATCCGGTAGAGGAATTGAAGCAAACCCAGCCAAGATCCGAGCTCTGTCAGAATTGGATATTCCAAAAGACCTCAACCAAATACAAAAACTAACTGGATGCGTAGCGTCTCTAAGTCGCTTCATCTCCCGTTTGGGAGAAAAGGCTCTGCCCCTCTATCACCTCCTTCGGTGCACCGAACACTTCGAATGGATGGATGCTGCCACGGCTGGACTCAAAGAAATAAAGGCCATACTGGCAACAAATCCGGTCCTGGCCGTGCCCAACCTGGGCGAACCTATGTTATTATATATCATAGCAACACATCAAGTTGTCAGCGCGGTACTCGTCGTCGAACGAGAAACAGAAGGGCACAGATTCCCTCTTCAAAAACCAGTGTACTACGTATCCACTATCTTAACTCCATGCAAGTCCCGGCACCCACATTATCAAAAGATAGCGTATGCGGTGTTCATGGCATCCTGGAAGCTGCGACACTACTTTCAAGAGTGTTCCATAATGGTGGCCTCCAAAGTACCTCTCAACGATATTATAAACAATCACGACGCAACGGGCAGGATTGCAAAATGGGCCATTGAGCTCTTACCATTTGACATAACCTACAAACCACGGCGAGCTATAAAGTCGCAAGTTCTGGCTGACTTCGTCGCCGAATGGACCGAAGCCGAACTCCCTAAAGAGTATGGCGCGTACTCCAATTGGATCATGCATTTCGACGGATCCAAAATGTTCGCTGGCTTGGGGGATGGCTTCGTCTAGACGTCCCCAACTAGAGACACAGTCCAATACGTACTTCAAATAATGTACATGGACTCCAACAACGCAGCCGAATACGACGCCCTTCTAAACGGCCTCCGGATGGCAATCTCCATGGGCATTCAACACCTAGAGGTGCGCGGGGATTCAAACCTCGCAATATCCCAAGTAAATGGAGACTTTGACGCCAAAGATCCAAAAATGGCAGCTTACCGCAACGCCGTCCTAAAAATGTCAGCTCGGTTCGAAGGACTCAAATTCCACCATGTAGCCCGGGATAATAACCAGGCAGCAGACGTGTTGGCACGCATTGGCGCAAAACGAGACGCCGTCCCTCCAAACATCTTCCTGGAAGAGGAGTCCGGAAATAACAATCTGGAGCCAGCTGCCTCACCCAACTCAGACCACTCTGACACAATCGGCGGCGCAGACAATGAAATAACACCTTCAGCCCACGAAATAATGGCAGTAATTGCCCCGTGGACGGAACCATTCCTAGCCTACTTAATCAGGCAGGAACTTCCCGAAGACCAAAATGAGGCCCGCTGCATAGTTCGGCGATCTAAAGCCTACAAGGTCCATGAGGGAGAACTTTATAAAAAAAGCACAACCGGAGTCCTTCAAAGGTGTATCTCCGAAGAGGAAGGGCGAAATCTCCTGGCTGAAATTCACGCCGGACTCGGCGGGCACCACGCTGCAGCCCGGGCCCTTGTAGGCAAGGCCTTCCGTACAGGATTTTATTGGCCGACAGCCCGGGCAGATGCTCAGGACTTAGTTCAACGATGCGTTGGTTGCCAGCTCTTTGCCAATCAGAGCCACATGCCACCCACCGCCCTCAAAACTATACCCATCACCTGGCCGTTCGCGGTCTGGGGGCTTGACATGGTTGAACCCCTTAAAGGGGGAATCCACAAGCACAAATACTTATTGGTCATGGTGGACAAATTCACCAAATGGATTGAGGCCAAGCCGGTTAAAACGGCAGAATCCGGACCTGTGATAGACTTCATATCCGAGGTAGTACACCATTTTGGCGTCCCCCACAGCATCATCACCGATAACGGCACGAATTTCACGACCGACGAGGTTAAACTCTGGTGCAAAAACATGGGCATCAAGCTTGACTACGCTTCAGTCTATCACCCCCAAACTAACGGTCAAGTCGAGCGAGCAAATGGTCTAATCATGAGCGGCATCAAACCCAGACTAGTGCGGTCCCTCAAGGAATCTAACATGCACTGGGTAGAGGAGCTCGACTCTGTACTCTGGGGGCTGCGGACCACGCCAAACCGAACTACCGGATTCACACCATTTTTCATGGTGTACGGTGCAGAGGCAGTTCTGCCCTGCGATATAATTCATGACTCACCTCGCGTGCGCATGTATGAAGAAAGAGAAGCCGAGTTGGATTGGCAGGACAGTTTGGACGCCTTAGAGGAGGAGCGGGACGTGGCAAAAGCTTGTTCCGCATTTTATCAGCAGCAGGCTCGAAGATATCAAAGCAGAGAAGTACGGGCCAAAACTTACAACATTGGCGAACTTGTTCTACGCCTGCCGGACAAGAAAAAGGACAAACTTGAGCCCAAGTGGTAAGGTCCCTTCATCATCGACCAAGTCCTGACCGGTGGAGCATACCATCTACGCAACGCATCTGACAACCGACTCGAGCCGAACCCATGGAACGCAGCCCGTCTCCGAAGATTCTACGCCTAACGCCGGACTCAGAGTTCGTCTCACTCCTCCGTCCACCTTTTTACATTTTCACTGTCTCTTGTCCCCTCCTTCTTCCCACTTTTTTTAGTACCTTGGATAGGCTGATTTGTGCATGGTTCGCACACACTTGATGTGCTCCTAGCACTCATTATACCTGGGGGCTTCTTTAACAGAAGCTTATTTATACGGGCTTCATGCCCAACACATGTGTCATACTTCCGCATGTACCTTTTATTCACCATTATATGCATCGATATGACTTAAGTTTTGGCCAAGCTGGGTTGCCTGGCTCCTGTGCTTACCCCTACGTTCCCGATTGTTTGGCTAGGAGGTAAAGGGAGCACCTCTGCGATTGTTACTGCTGGGTCAGTCGGATGTGTACCTCCGAAAGCTAGCATTCTTAAGAGAATATTCGATCGGTGACTGGAAAGATGATTTATTACTTAATTATTTATCTGCCCCCAGATGCTTTTTTTGCTATTTTCGCAGTCCGGACATGCACTTTAGGGCATGCCTCCCAGGGAAAGGAACCCTTAACGGAACTATTCTCCCTGGAAGATGTTTCTTACTAACCATGTAATATAACATAGCTAGTTGGGCACTTGTCTGATAAAGCAATTATGACCCCGACGCCTTGTCTCCATGCATGCCCGGTTCTTTTATAACCGTAAGGGTATTCGGACACACTCCGGACTGTTGGGTCTCGAGGTTGAAGCGAAAAGGTCCGCAAAGACAAACGATCTACAATCCGGCTAGAAGGCATTTTACATGTCATTTTAAATTACATCGTCAAACTTACTGATTGTACTCCTCTTCAATCCCATCTAACAGGCTGTCTAATTTACAGTCCTGTTGGGAATATTTCGCGGCCAGCTCTACTTGGCCGTACATCAAGCTCACAGGGATCTCCTTCCCATCAGGCCCCACAGGTCGGACCTCGGCCATGTGGTTTGGGTTAGCCTTCAGGTACCACGTCTTCACCATGGCCCAGGCCTCCCTGGCGCCTTGACGGCAGGCCGATATCTTCCACAGACGGAGACATCGCCGTACTCCCTGAAGCTTCTCAGCAAGCCCCCCAAGGCCCTCAGGTAGGGAGACAGAAGGCCATAAGGCCTGAACAACGCCACTCATCGCCTGCCGAACACGTTCGAGCAGTTGCACCAGCTCGGGAAGTTGGTCACCCGTTGAACCAGGCATTTCCTACGCAGGGCGACCTGTGAGCACACCTAAAGACACATTTCTGTCAATCGACTTCCTCGCCGAATTCTTGTTTTCAAAGGAATTTGCTCAAGCACTTACTATAAATGCCGTGACGAAGCCGCTGATTCTCCTTCACGGAGCCAGACAGCTGGGCCCGAACACCTTTCAGCTCTTCTCCTAGCTGGGTGTGGGCATCTTGGAGCTTGTTCCTCTCCTGCTGCACCTTCATAAGCACCCTCTCGCCGGCCTTTAGCTGACGCAGTAGCTGTTGCTTGTCTGGATCTAGTCCGGCGCCCTCTGCAATATTATTGTCAGATTTATGCACACGCCGCACTTTGTTAACTACTTATCTTTTCGAAGTACGCATTACCAGTGGGGGTCTTTGTGGCTCCCCCTGTGGCGGCCAGTGCGGCCTCAAGTTGGGCCTTGCACTCTTGGAGCTCCTGGGACAGGTGGGTATTCTTCTCCGTAAGATCCTGCATAATAAATGATCCTTAAATCAGTTATTTTAACTATTTTAAGTCTCGGGGGCTACTAGCATATATAACTATTAAAATTACTTACCCGTATGTCCTTCACATACTGCTCCATGGCTCTGGTTAAACCATCTTGAGCAGCACGGAGGTGCGCATTTCCCGCATCAAAGGCATTCAACGCCTTCGGGGAGAAACACGCGTCACGAAGAACTGTCCGGCGACGCCTGTGATTCATGGCGCTCTCCACCTCAGACCGGGTGGCGGACAACCTGTCGGCATCCTCCATCGGAGGAGCGTCCGGCTCTTGCCTTGTGTTCGCCTCCACTTCCGGACCACGCGATGGAGCATGGCTGGCGGAGGCTTGATTGGCAACCTCTCCGGACACTGTTCGGCGAGCGCTCTTTCTCCTGGAAAAAGTTATGAGCATTAATATACCTCCTAGGGATCCTTCCCTTAAAAACAGCGGTGCGCCGTACCGTTGCGGCGACGTTTCTATTTGCATCGCACTCCTCTTCCGCCTGCTAGGCCGAACTGACCCTTGCTGGTCAGCCGCCGCAGGTTCGGCTTCCCGCCTCAAAGGCACCTCCTGTGATGCACCATCAGTATAGGATGGTCAGAATTGAGCATGGATCAAATGATGGTGTCAGGACCTCGGTCGTAGTCACCTGGGAGGCCAGAAACAAACCGGGGTAGTCAGCCGTAATGGCGACTAGGGCATTGTCCACGCTAAGTTGGTGGAACACCCCGTCGATCAGCTCCACCTTTATGTCCGGATCCTCTTCGGAGGCCGGATCAAGGGATCGTTCCGGATCCTCGGGCTGTGGAGTTAGGCTTTGTATGCCCTCCACGTCCCGGCGCAGCTCCTGCGTCGAAATCACGAAGTAAGATACTTGACTTTGGAAGTATGGATCGGGTAGATAAACGTCCGCTTACCCAGCTCCAAGGGTTATTCTTGGAGAATCCATTTAATGGATTCGTGCGGAGGAAGTCCTCCTCCTCCCCCTTGTACAAGCCGGACAGGATCTTTGCCAGATCGGTTGCCGAGCCCGGCCCTCTGCGGCCATGACGTGGCGTCATCTTCCCCGTTGAAATCCCACATAGGGTGGCCCCTATATTGGAGTGGCTGCACCCCTTGCATAATGCACGTGGCCATGATTCCAATCATGGTCAATCCGGAATGGGCCAGTAACCTAATCCGGCCCATCAGATAATGGACGCTCCCATCATCCTCCCATTGAGGGCTCCACGGGCGCCAACTCAGGCGTTTCTTCAAGGGAGCATTGCTGAACTACGGGAGGCGATCCGAACTGGGTCCGGCAGAGGGGCGTTCTCCATGTAGAACCATTCCGAAGGCCAGTCTTCGGACGCCTTCTTCGGGGTGCTGGATAGATATCCGGTCCCGGCGATGCGCCATATTTCGGCTCCGCCCACTTGATATATCGACCCCTCGTAAGAACGGGGTACGAGTCAAAACAATCTCTTCCACAGCGCAAAATGGGGCTCGATGCCCAGGAACAGCTCGCAAAGAGCTACAAAGCCCGCGATGTGCAAAATGGAGGCAGGTGTGAGGTGGTGAAGCTGGAGTCCGTAGAACTCCAGGTGCCCCCGGAGAAACGGATGTATGGGAAATCCGAGTCCCCTTATTAGATAAGAGACGAAGCATACCCGCTCTCCTTTGGAAGGGTTGGGGACGCTCTCCGCCTGCTTTCCACCCCTGAAGGTGGCCAGTCCGGCTCGAATCGGAACCATGAAAGCTGGGGGAAGATATCCCTCGGTTTGGAGCGCCACTAGCTCGCTGTGGGGAACTGAGCATCTCCCCCAATCTCCTGGCTTAGGACTGGGAGCGCGAGAGGAGGAGCCGCGTCGACTATCCATGATAGAATGGATTTTTGTCAGAAGCGCTTTGATGAGAACTTGCGGATGGAGGATGGTGTGAGCTGGATCTAGATCCTCGCCTCTCTTATAGGCGGCTCGTTCGCACGGCTAGGGGGTAAAATGTAAAAATACCCTAGCTTTTTGCATTCATATGACACGTGGAAGAAGGCCATTATTGGGCGTAGAAGCCAAGGACCGCAACATTTATATGGAAGCCGGACAGTATTCGACAGGAACATGAAGTTTGAAGGAGAACCCGCTTTGCAACGCCGAAGACAATATACGCGCCGGACTCGTCGTCGCTGAAGCCTGGTTCGGGGGCTACTGAGGGAGTTCCGGACTAGGGGGTGTCCGGATAGCCAAACTATCATCATTGGCCGGACTCCAAGACTATGAAGATAGAAGATTGAAGACTTCGTCCCGTGTCCGGATGAGACTTTCCTTGGTGTGGAAGGCAAGCTTGGCGATACGGATATGTAGATCTCCTACCATTGTATCCGACTTTGTGTAACCCTAGCCCTCTCCGGTGTCTATATAAACCGGATGGCTTTAGTCCATAGGACGAACAACAATCATACCATAGAGCTTCTAGGGTTTAGCCTCCTTGATCTCGTGGTAGATCCACTCTTGTAACACACATCATCAATATTAATCAAGCAGGACGTAGGGTTTTACCTCCATCAAGAGGGCCCGAACCTGGGTAAAACATCGTGTCCCTTGTCTCCTGTTACCATCCGCCTAGACGCATAGTTCGGGACCCCCTACCCGAGATCCGCCGGTTTTGACACCGACAGCAGGCAAGCAGCTGGACCTGTCGTCGGACCCCAAGGAGTCCGAAGCCCAGGGCTCCTTCCAGTCAGCCACGGAAACCAAGAAGATACCTTTGGACCTAGAGCACCCGGAGATGTTTGCTCTTGTGGGAACAAATCTGGACAACAAATAGGAAAGCGAGCTCGTCGATTTCCTCTGTGAGAACCGGCATATGTTTGCATGGTCCCCCAAGGACATGCCGGGTGTTCCGACGGATTTTGCCAAGCACAAGCTACATGTCTGAGCAGATGGCAAACCAGTCAAGCAACCCCTCCGCCGACTATCGGAGGAGAAGAGAAGAATTGTCGGTGTAGAGATAGCCCGACTTCTAATAGCCGACTTCATTATGGAAGTGTTCTTTCCAGAATGGCTTGCCAATCCAGTCCTTGTACTGAAGAAGAACGACAAGTGGCGCATGGGTATAGATTATACCAGCCTCAACAAATCCTGCCCCAAAGATCTGTTTGCTTTACCACGGATTCATGAAGTGATAGACTCCACAGCCGGATGCAAGTTGCTGAGTTTCTTGGATGCCTATTCAGGATACCATCATATCAAGTTGTACCCAGCAGACCGCTTGAAGACCGCCTTCACCACACCATTCGGAGCCTTCTTCTACCTGACTATGACATTCGGCCTGAGAAATGCCGGTGCCACTTTTCAGCGCTGCATGCAGAAGTGTCTCCTCAAGCAACTCGGCAGAAATGCCCACGTCTATGTAGACGATATTGTGGTGAAGACGGACAAGCGCGACACCCTGCTAGAAGATCTTAAAGAAACATTTGACAATCTGCGCCGCTTTCAGATCAAGCTCAACCCTGAGAAATGCGTCTTTGGGTACCAGCCGGCCAGCTCCTTGGCTTCCTGGTCTCTGAGCGCGACATTGAGTGCAACCCGGTGAAGATCAAGGCCATTGAAAGGATGGATATTCCCACTCGGTTACGAGAAGTACAAAAATTCACCGGGTGCCTGGCCTTCCTTAGCCGCTTCATCAGCCGGCTGGGGGAGAAGGCTCTTCCCTTGTACCAACTCATAAAGAAAACCACTCACTTTGAGTGGAATGACTGGGCGGACGAAGCCTTTCACCAGTTGAAGAAGATGTTGATCATGCCGCCTGTCCTGGCGGCTCCGACTGACAAAGAGCCCATGCTCCTTTACATTGCCGCAACTAGCCGGGTGGTCAGCACAGTCATCGTGGTTCAGCGCCCAGAAGACGGCAACGCACAGCCAGTTCAGAGGCCTGTGTATTATTTGAGCGAAGTACTATCAGCCTCAAAGCAGAACTACCCCCACTACCAGAAGATGTGCTACGACATGTACTTTGCCGCCAAGAAGCTCAATCCCTACTTCCAAGAACACCCCATCATGGTCGTTTGCACTGCCCCGCATGCCGAGATCATGGGCAACCGGGATGCATCCGGCCGGGTGGCCAAGTGGGCCATCGCGCTGGCCCCTTATACCATCTTCTACCAGCCCCGCACCGTCGTCAAGTCCCAAGTGCTGGTCGACTTCCTCGTTGACTGGGCCGAGACCAAGTATCTGCCACCATCACCTAACTCGACCCATTGGCGGATGCACTTCGATGGATCCAAAATGCGCACCGGTTTGGGAGCCGACATCGTCCTCACCTCTCCGAAAGACGACATGCTTAGATACACATTGCAGATCCATTTCGTCGTCTCCAACAATGTGGCCGAGTATGAGGCACTCATACATGGGCTCTGGCTGGCCAAAGAACTCGGCATCCGCCGGATCCAGTGTTATGGCGACTCGGACTTGGTGGTCCAACAGTCGTTCGACGACTGGGATGCTAAAGATGCAAACATGGCAAGCTACCATTTCCTCGTCCAACAACTCAGCGGATATTTTGAAGGGTGTGAGTTCCTTCACGTGCCACGGGCCGACAACAAGCAAGTAGATGCCCTGGCACGAATAGGCTCCACCCGGCAAGCTATACCAACCGGCGTCTCCCTTGAGCGCCTCCTCAAGCCGTCTATCAAGCCTTCACCAGAATCAGATTCCATCTTCGTGCCGGCTGACCCCGAGGCAGTCGGATCTGGCTTGGGGACCTCTACAATCAGCACAGGGACTTCGGCAGGCGGCTCGGGGACTGCAACAGCCGCACCTGGCCCGGGGACTACAGCAGTCGGACCGGGGACTTCAACGACAGAACATGTTGTGGCCGACTCCAACCCACTACCTCCCAGCCCAACCGCCCTAGTTGTAGTAGCCGTGCTGGCAATAGAAGAAGTCGCAGCTCCATCATGGGCCCAACCCATCCTCAAATTTCTGGTAAACAGATAGATGTCGACTGATGAGATCTCGGCCCGACAAGTTCAGCACCGAGGTGGAGCCTACACAATAGTAAACAGAGAGCTTGTTAGGCGCAGCGTGACTAGAGTCTTCCAGCGCTGCATTGAGCCAGAGAAGGGCATGGCAATCCTAAAAGACATCCATGAAGGCGAGTATGGCCACCATGCGGCTTCAAGATCACTTGTTGCCAAAGCTTTCCGACATGGTTTCTTCTGGCCGGCTACTTTGGAAGACGGCAAAGAATTGGTCAAACACTACAAGGGGTGCCAAGTATTCAGTTCCAAGCAACACTTGCAGGCTTTTGCACTCAAGACCATCCCCTCACCTAGCCCTTTTCCGTCTAGGGGCTGGATATGGTGGGCCCATTCAAGACGGCACGCGGAGGCATGACTCGTTTTCTTGTCACTGTCGACAAATTTACCAAGTGGATTGAGGCAAAGCCAATCAAGAAGCTGAATGGGCCGACTGCTGTGACCTTCATCATAGATATCACCGTCCGGTATGGCATACCACACAACATCATCACCGACAACGGTACAAATTTTGCCAAAGGAGCATTGGCCCGTTTCTGCACGACGCAGGGCATCTAACTAGACTTAGTGTTTGTTGCCCATTCGTAGTCAAATGGTCAAGTAGAGCAAGCAATCGGCCTCATCCTCTCCAGCATCAAGCCCCGACTGGTCGAACCTCTAGAGTGCTCGGCCGGCTGCTAGCTCGAGGAGCTACCGTCCGTCCTCTGGATCCTGCGCACCACTCCAAACAAGTCAACCGGCTTCACTCCCTTTTTCCTTGTGTATGGTGCCGAGGCCGTCATCCCAACTGACATCGAGTTTGACTCACCTCGCATCACCATGTACACGGAAGCAAAGGCAAAAGAAGCACGAGAAGACGGCGTAGATCTGCTGGAAGAGGGCCGGCTATTGGCACTCAGTTGGTCTGCCATCTACCAGCAGAGGCTATGCCGCTACCACAGTCGGAAGGTCAACCCAAGATCCTTCCAAGAGGGTGACCTTGTGCTCCGGCTAATCCAGCGAATAGCTGGCCAACACAAGCTCTCGGCCCCTTGGGAAGGCCCTTTCGTCGTCGGCAAGGCCTTGGGCAATGACTCCTACTACCTAATCGATGCATAGAAGCCCAAGGCACACAAGAGAGATGACTCTGGCAAGGAGTCAGAACGCCCATGGAATGCCAACCTCCTTGGAAGATTTTACAGTTGATGCAGTATGTACCATGCTATCTTTTGTATTAAGTACAAGACATCAGGTCCTTCGAGGAGCACTCGGGGACTCCCCTCTTTTATCTATATGATAAGCACTATGCCTATGGATGTGTTACTACATTCATTTTATCGTCCTGCACCGGGTTCAACCAGTCGGCCCGGGGACTTGCCGCCTTGTGTTATGTTAGCACTACCTGCAGTCAGATAAGTAGTGTGCTAGCACCTAAGCCTTCTCTTACCGAAAGCCGTAGCTTACAGAGCGGCTGTCCGACTGGCAAGAGTCAAAGGCAGGAAACGGTGCCCACACGAAAAATGTCTAAGGACCAATGCGTTTACATAACATAAGCCAGCTCCCCGCCTTGCCAACCGGCTAATAAGCAGCCGGTCGGCCGGTTTCCCACTTACCTTGCCATGACCTAAGAAGGCTGAAGTACTTTCCCTCCCAAACGGCTAAGTGTTTTCCCAGCCACAGACTGCAGAGCAGCTGTTCGGATGGGAAGGCGGCAGCCAAGGGAGGGCGGCAAAGGAAAAAGCCAGAAAAGATTAAAAGCAAGCAAAGTTGGAACCCGACACAAGCATAGCATATGCGAGATAATATTTACTTGAAGAAAGGCTTTGTAAGCCAGAATTCAACATAGTTTGAATACACCCCCAGTGGGTGGAACTGTGCAAATTTAACAAAACATTGTTCCAAAGATTACTGAGCAGTAAAGATAAAACTGGCCGCCTAGGCCAACGGCGTGACAGGCGAGCCCAGCAGGTCAGTAGAGACGGCAACGCCGGCTATGGAGTGGCCGGATGGCGAGTCTCGGCTTGATCGTCTCCAGCAGCAGTCGGCGTGCTTGCACGCACCTCGTTGCTGGAGGCACGATCAGGTTGAGGCTGGCCGTCTACTCCGCCATCTGGCGCAGCGTCTTCGCCGTCCTCATCCTCCTCGTCCTCGCCCTCGTCGCTCGAGTCAATCTTCTCCGCCGAGTCCTCGCTGTCCTCTGGGTTCAGCCCGAAGAAATCCGCCGGCACCTCAACACCATCCTCGTTCAGCTCGAGGATGAAGATGCTGGTATCGGTGTAGTCAGCAATCGCCGCGGCACGATGAATGATAGCGGGCCTCACCGCCTCTAGCTCGGCGTTGGCCTCCTGCCGGAATTTGGCCAAATAGGCTAGATCCAGCCCAGGGTACCATGCCCTGACAAACTCCAATGCCCGCCTGGTGCCAGCCCGGGCCGAAGAAGCCTTCCATGCCTCGAAGCGGTCGATTGCCACTTCCAGCCAGTCGGCAGTACAGCTGGGAGTGCGCGGAGCCAGGATACCAGGCTAAAGGTCGAAAAGCACCTAGGATCCGACACACTAAAGGTGGCGGAGCATCCGATGGGCCGGCTGGAGACGGGCCTGGATGGACAAAAGCTGCTCCTCGAGCGTTCGACGAGCATTCGACACGATCTCTGCACCAGACCACCTCCGTGCTTCATAGTGGGTCTCGATGGCCTGGCTGGCAGCGATGGAGTAGCCAGGGAAATACTCTGTGCAAAGAAGAAAAAGGAAACGCGAAGTCAGAAACCGGACCAGACAACAGGCGGCAAGCAAAGGAAAGAGAAGGAAGGCAACTCACCATCGACCATGTCCTCAATTCGGCCATAGCTGTCGCTCAGCGCCTGCTCTGATTCGGCCCAGTTTGCTGCTTGGGTCTCGTATTTAGCTTGGAGGGCGGCCTCGCTGTCATTCACCGTCTGGAGGGCCGCCTTCTGATGCTCCTCCTGGTCAGCCATCTGCTTGACCAGGCGGTCACGCTCCTGGGCCATCGTGTTGTACTCTGCCTCCTTGGCGCGCAGCGCGGTTTGGGCTTCACCCAGTTGCTGCTGCAAGGCGGTGTTGGCCTCTACAAAGACGGAGAAAAAGAATGATCAATAAGCAAGAAGTCGCCAGAGGAGATCCGGCCTGACTTCTCAGCAATCGGCCCGAATCTCGGGGACTACACCTAGTGGGTGCGCTGACGCGCCCCCACGAGAGAAAGAAGGTGGAATACTTACTCCGGCTTTTGGACAAATCGGCGGTCCGCAGGGTCAGCTCCCGGACATGTTAGTCCTGCAGAAAGGACAGATGGACAAGAGAAGACAAGTCAGCACTCGAGCCTACTTAGAAGTTCCAGGTCGCCTGCTCAATAGCCGGCCTGGAACTCGGGGACTACACCCAATGGGTGCACTGACGCGCCCCCACAGAAGAATACAATAATAAGAACCAAAAAAGCAAGAGGCTCACTCGGATGGCCGTCTGCGTTGCCATGAACTCCTAGTTGTAGTTGCAGAGGGCATTGACCTGAGACTGAAGCCAGGCTCGGATGTCCTGTGCTGCCTCGTTCAGCATGGCCGTCCCACCCCCAAGCGTCCAGCCAGGCAAGCTGACTCTGGTTGTGTCCAATTCCAGGGTCGACGAACTTGCGCCCCTGGCCCCCTACGGATGCGGCACCGAGGCCGCCTTCCCCGCGCGCTGGCGCAACAGAGATCGGGCCGCGGGGTCCGCCCTTGCCGCTGGTCTGCCGCTAGCGGGTGGCACTGGCGGCGCGATGGGTTGGCTTCCTTGGTCCGCCACGACCGGCGCCGGCGGAGTCGCGCCCGTCCCTGGGACAATGTCATCGCCCTCCTCCCTCTCCATCACCGGCTGGTTGCCGCCGGTTCCTTCAGACGCCACCGCCAGGTCCTTGGGAGCCGGTGGCATGGTGCGGAGGGGGATGCCGAGATGTGGGGGTTGGCCGCGCGTGACCTCCCCCGCCTGCGCTGCGGCCACGGCGTCCGCCTGGGCCTTGGCAACGATAACGGCATGTGCCTTTGCGGCCTAGTCCACCTCCTCCTGCGCCGCCTTGGCTGCCGCCGCCTTCTACCACTCCGACTCCTGCTCCTTGCACGCCTCCCACATGTTCCTCTCTGTCGCCGCCTAGAGGTTGGCACATGGGTCCATGCGACGGGTGCTGGCGGAGCCCCCTGCTGTCCCAACCATGGAGGCGGCGTCCGACCGCTCAAGAGAGAGAGGGGCCCCGATTGAGAAAGCAGAAGAAAAGCTCAGAAGGGCGCTTACAAGAAAAAGAAGAAAGAACGCGATAAGGAGCCAGTGCTTACGCAGAAACCGTTGAGGGATCTTTCACGACCTTCCAAAAGCGGTTCGCCCTAGCGGTCGCCTCCTCCCGCTTGGTCGCTGCCGCCGAGCTCTTGGGCTTCTTCGGCCGGCTTCCGTACATAGACGGCGTGGCCTGGCGTTTATGCACGCCGCCTCGCGTAGCCGGCGCGGCGGATGAGTTCGCACCCGCCTGGTCGGATGCCGGCTGGCAGCGTGGGATGGTCTCCTTATCGTCATCATCAGGCCAGTCCTCGAGACCACCTCTGGCTCCAGAGCCGCCTGCTTCACCGCCACCTCCATTGGCGTCATCCTCCAGGGCGGCCGCCCCCAAGTCGGGGTCGTCCACATCACTTTCTAGCCGGTAGGGAAGGAACTCGCGCTCTGGCCCTGAGGCGCCGGCTACCGGCGGGATAAGGGAGCCCTGTTTCATAGCCGATTGGTCAAGATGGCCAAGGAGAACTCGGCAACTAAAAGAAAAGAAGATGTGAAGGCTTACCGCAGGTGGTGGGTGCACGCACGAATATTGCTCTTTGCCGAACGTCCACTCCTCCTCCGGGAGCATGCAGTTCGAGATGCAATTCACCAAGTGAGCCACCTCCACATGCGGCATCTCCTTGGTGCACATCCGGCTTGGATCCCGGTGCCCCCTCATTTGGCATATCATGTGCGGCCGGCCTTGGAGGGGGAGAACCCGGCGCGCCACGAAGGCGGTCAGCAGGTCCGGCCCGATGAGGCCCTCCGACTTCACCATCACGTTGAGCCATGCGACGGTGGCGGCACCGGCGACCGACAACGTCTTGGGTCGGTATGACCAGTTGGCGCGCGTTCCACTCAGTGGGCCAGCTACGTAGGCCGGCAGGTTGACCCAGTCGCCTTCCGGGTGGACGCTCTTCACATAGAAGTACGACTATTGCCACATCTTGACTGACTATATCAGAGTGATGGACGAGAAGGGGTTGTCGCTAGCCGGCCTCCACACCGTGATGAAGGCGCCGCACTACACAGCTACCCCCTTGGAGACGGTGCCGAGCTTCGTATAGAAGAACTCACCCCAGAGCTCGAGGGTGGGGAGGATGCCGAGGAAGCCTTCACAGAGGGTGACAAAGGCGGACAGCAGCACCACCATATTTGGTGTGAGGTGGTGCGGCTGGAGGCCGTAGAAGTTGAGGAAGGAACGGAGGAAGCCGCTTGCCGGCAGGCCGAGGCCGCGCAAGCAATGCAACCGGAAAATGACGCGCTCGCCCTCCTCCAGCGCCGGCGAGATCTCCCTTTCGGGCGCAAGGCGAACCTTCACATAATCCTCGCCAGGCAGCCGCCGCGTTCGGCGGAGGAAGTCTATGTGGTCCTCGTGGATGATGGAGCCGTCCCACGCCCAGGAACGCGCCATGAGCGCGAGAAGCTTGATGGAGGGGTGGCGCGATGACGTGTGTGCGCGTCCTTGCGGCGGTGAGCAGCGGCGCATGCAGTAGGGTGGCCGGAGGCATGATGCAGCAGCGGAAGGAGGAAGAAGAGAAAGGCGAAGGAGGAGGTGGGCGCACGTGTGTTTGCTGCTCCCCTCATCCCCCTACTTATAGCCCTAGATGGAGAAGCCAAGGGGGCGGGGCGTGGGGGTCGTGAGATTAACTAGGCCACTCCCACCATGACCCCGAGTTTATCGCGCCGTAAAGGCGTGTATTAACCACACCCAGAATGCCAACCGCCCGCCTCGGCCACACCTGATCCACGCGTGGGCCAAGGCACGGTAGTGGCGGGCCCCAGCCTGCGGCGACGTCCCGTCGCGCGCATGACCTGGCAGGCTGGTCCAGCCGGCTGTTGCCGCGTGGCACACGGACGCCGGGCGGCAGGCCCGGCGCCGGTGCGCGCGCCACCTGATTCCCACCTTCGGACCTCAAAATCATCCAGAGGGCTGATACGTCTCCAACGTATCTATAATTTATGAAGTATTCATGCTTTTATATTATCTGTTTTGGATGTTTAATGGGCTTTATTATACACTTTTATACTATTTTTGGGACTAACCTATTAACCACAGGCCTAGTCCAAGTTGCTGTTTTTTGCCTATTTCAGTGTTTCAAAGAAAAGGAATATCAAACGGAGTCCAAACGAAATGAAACCTTCAGGAGAGTTATTTTAGGAACAGAAGCAATCCAAGAGACTTGGAGTAGACGTAAGGGAAGCTTCGAGGTGGCCACGAGGGTCAGGGGCATGCCCTACCCCCTGGGCACGCCCGCCACCCTCGTGGGCCCCTCGTGGCTCCCCTGACCGACTTCTTTCGCCTATATATATATATCCATATACCCCGAAACCATCCAGGAGCACAATAGATCAGGAGTTCCACTTCCGCAAACCAATCGGGACCCTGTTCCGGCACCCTGCTGGAGGGTGGATCCCTCACTGGTGGCCATCTTCATCATCCCAGCGCTCTCCATGATGAGGAGGGAGTAGTTCACCCTCGGGGCTGAGGGTATGTGCCAGTAGCTATGTGTTTGATCTCTCTCTCCCGTGTTCTTGAGGTGATACGATCTTGATGTCTCGCGAGCTTTGCTATTATAGTTGGATCTTATGATGTTTCTCCCCCTCTACTCTCTTGTATTGGATTGAGTTTTCCCTTTGAAGTTATCTTATTGGATTGAGTCTTTAAGGATTTGAGAACACTTGATGTATGTCTTGCGGTGCTTATCTGTGGTAACAATGGGATATTCATGAGATCTACTTGATGTATGTCTTGGTGATCAACTTGCGGGTTCAGTGACCTTGTGAACTTATGCATAGGGGTTGGCACACGTTTTCATCTTGACTCTTCGGTAGAAACTTTGGGGCACTCTTTGAGGTTCTATGTGTTGGTTGAATAGATGAATCTGAGATTGTGTGATGCATATCGTATAACCATACCCACGGATACTTGAGGTGACATTCGAGTATCTAGGTGACATTAGGGTTTTGGTTGATTTGTGACTTAAGGTGTTCTTATAGTACGAACTCTATGATTGATCGAACGGAAAGAATACCTTCATGTTATTTTACTATAGACTCTTTAATAGATCGATCAGAAAGGATAACCTTGAGGTGGTTTCGTACCCTACCGTAATCTCTTTGTTTGTTCTCCGCTATTAGTGACTTTGGAGTGATTCTTTGTTGCATGTTGAGGGATAGTTATATGATCCAGTTATGTTATTATTGTTGAGAGAACTTGCACTAGTGAAAGTATGAACCCTAGGCCTTGTTTCCTACCATTGCAATACCGTTTACGCTCACTTTTATCATTAGTTACCTTGCCGCTTTTATATTTTTTCAGATTACAAAAACCTATATCTACCATCCATATTGCACTTGTATCACCATCTCTTCGCTGAACTAGTGCACCTATACAATTTACCATTGTATTGGGTGTGTTGGGGACACAAGAGACTCTTTGTTATTTGGTTGCAGGGTTGTTTGAGAGAGACCATCTTCATCCTATGCCTCCAACGGATTGATAAACCTTAGGTCATCCACTTGAGGGAAATTTGCTACTGTCCTACAAACCTCTGCACTTGGAGGCCCAACAACGTCTACAAGAAGAAGGTTGCGTAGTAGACATCAAGCTCTTTTCTGGGGCTGTTGCCGAGGAGGTGAGTGCTTGAAGGTATATCTTTAGATCTTGCAAGCGAATCTTTTTGTTTCTTGTTTTATCACTAGTTTAGTGTATAAAAGAAAACTACAAAAAAGTGGAATTAAGTTTGCCTCATACGCTTCATCTTTTTAATATCTTTCGTGAGAATGATGGTAAGGAAAATTGTGCTCAAGTGCTAGAAGAAGAAGTCTATAAAATGTTTGTCACTAAACCTTTGAATGAAGTGCATGATTGCAATGTTATTAATATGAATTTTTGAATACCCATGATGCTAATGATATGCAATGCCACAAACTTGGGGATGCTATGTTTGATAAATATGTTATGTTTTGTCCCCCAAGTTTTGATGAGAATATTTATTATGATTAAATCATGCCTCCTATTTATGATTATTATATTGATGAAAGTGGATTTGGAGAGGTCATGACTTTACTTAGTGATGAATCCACTATTTCGAAAGAGGTTTCAATTGATTATGAGAACAAAGTTGCTATCTATGATGATTATTGTGATGACACGTATGCTATAAAGAATAAAGATAGCCATGAAACTTTTCATCATTATTTTAATTTTCAAATGGATTATGCTTCACATGATAGTTATTTTGAGTTTGCTCCAACTACTATTCAGGAGAACAAATTTTGCTTTTGTGGAGAGTAATAAAATTTCTATGCTTGTAGATCATGAAAAGAATGCTTTATGTGATAGTTATATTGTTGAATTCATTCATGATGCTACTGAAAAATTATTATGAGAGAGGATCATATGCTCTACATATTGCAATAATATCAAGTTTCCTCTCTATGTGTTGAAAATCTTGAAGATTTGCTTGTTCTACCTTCCTATGCTAGTTGATTATTGTTCCCATAAGTTGTTTGCTCACAAAATACATATGCATAGGAAGTGGGTTAGGCCTAAATGTGCTAGTCATATGCTTCATGATGCTCCCGTTATGTTTCAATTCTTATCTCTTATGTGAGCATCATTTAAATCATCATGCCTAGCTAGGGGTGTTAAATGATAGCGCTTGTTGGGAGGCAACCCAATTTTATTTTTGTTCCTTGATTTTTGTTCCTGTTTAGTAATAAATAATTCATCTAACCTCTGGTTAGATGTGGTTTTATGTTTTAATTAGTGTTTGTGCCAAGTAGAACCTTTGGGAAGACTTGGGTGAAGTCTATGCGATCTTGCTGTGAAAAACAGAAACTTTAGCACTCACAAGATTAGCTGACATTTTTTACTGGAGAGTGATTTTAGGTTTATTATTTTTGAAGATGATTAATATACAAATTCCTCAGGTCTACCAATTTATTTCAGAATTTTTGGAGTTCCATAAGTATACTTTTGATACAGATTACTACGGACAGTTCTGTTTTTGACAGATTCTGTTTTCTATGTGTTGTTTGCTTATTTTGATGAATCTATGAGTAGTATCAGAGGGTATGAACCATATAGAAGTTGGAATACAGTATATATTACATCAATATGAATTTACAATGAGTTCACAACAGTACCTAAGTGGTGATTTATTTTCTTATACTAACGGAGCTTATGAGTTTTCTGTTGAGTTTTGTGTTGTGAAGTTTTCAAGTTTTGGGTAAAGATTCGATGGACTATGGAATAAGGAGTGGTAAGAGCCTAAGCTTGGGGATGCCCAAGGCACCCCAAGGTAATATTCAAGGACAACCAAGAGCCCAAGCTTGGGGATGCCCCGGAAGGCATCCCCTCTTTCGTCTTCGTTCATCGGTATCTTTACTTGGAGCTATATTTTTATTCACCACATGATATGTGTTTTGCTTGGAGCGTCATTTTGTTTTGTTAGTATTTGCTTGATGTTATTTGTAATAATGTTTTTCATCTCTATTTTCAATAAAAATGTCTAGGATAGCCTTTAGCATGCTTATTTTGCAAGTATACATGTCGCTGTTTCAAAACAGAAAGTTTACCGCTGTTGCAAAAATTCCGTAGAAAAGTCAGAGAAGATATAATATTTAAACTTTTTGCATATTTAGATCTGATAAATCTTCTACGGTGTAGTATTTGACTCATAATTTTTGGAGTTAGGGAAGTATGATGAATCTTGCATTCTTTACAGACTATACTGTTTTGGCAGATTGCTGTTATGTTTGCATTGTTTGTATATGTTTGCTTGTTTAATGATTCTATTTGAGGATAGGAGTATTAAATATGCAGAGACATTTAGTATGCAATGTTGAATAATAATTTAAATGATTTGTTATAGTAGAAAATGATAAGGGTTTGCATTGGTTTATACTAACTTATCTCACGAGTTCTTGTTGAGTTTTGTGTGAATGAAGTTTTCGAGATTTAGGAAACCGAGATATAAAAGGAATTAGGTAGACACAAAAACTCAAGCTTGGGATTCCCAAGGCACCCCAAGATAATATTTCAATAAGTCTAAATAATCCAAGCTTGGGGATGCCCCGGTAGGCCTCCCACCTTTCTTCTTCAACAATTATCGGTTAGTATCAGTTGAACCTAAGTTTTTGCTTATTCACATGATGTGTACTATCCTTGAAATGTAATTTTGTTTTGTTTGCTTCCTGTTTGAATAAAAAACCAAGATCTGAAATACTTAAATGAGAGAGAGTCCTCACATAGCTACTACTCGTTGATCTTCACTTATATCTTTTTGGAAGTAGTTTTTCATTTACTCGTGTGCTTCACTTATATAATATGAGTAAATGGTTGAATGATTTGAATATCATAAATCTGAAATTATATACGTTTCATATGATTATACCATGGGGAGTAATGACTTCACATATAATAAGTAGAGGTTGTAAATTCATTGAAGGTTAGCAAACATTGTATTGGTCACTTGAACAATTCATGAAAGAATTTTGAAGGAAGAGAGATTTCACATATAAATATACTATCTTGGACATCTTTTGTAATTGTGAGCACTCATTAAAATATGCCATGCTAAAAAGTTGATGTTGGACAAGGAAGAATACTTAATGGGTTATGTTTTCCTATATCTGAAACGTTATATTGTCTTGGGTCATCCAAACATGTTGAGCTTGCCTTTACCTCCCATGCTAGCCAAATTATTTGCACCAAGTAGAAATACTACTTGTGCTTCCAAACATCCTTTAAACTAGTTTTGCCATGAGAGTCCACCATACCTACCTAAGGATTGAGTGAGAACCTTCAAGTAAGTTGTTATCGATGCATGCAATAAAAATTGCTCTCCAAATATGTATGATCTATTAGTGCAAAGAAAATAAGCTTTATATGAACTTGTGACAGGGAAGAAATAAAAGCGACGGCTTGCATAATAAAGCTCTTTATCACAAGCGGCAATATAAAGTGACATTCTTTTGCATTAAGATTTTGTGCATCCAACCTTAAAAGCGCATGACAACCTCTACTTCCCTCTGCGAAGGGCTTATCTTTTACTATTATCTTCTACCCTTATGCAAGAGTCATGGTGATCACCACCTTTCCTTTTTACCTTTTTTCCTTTGGCAAGCACTTTGTGTTGGAGTGATCTGGATATATATATCCAATTGGATGTAGGTGTTCATAAATTATTATTGTTGACATTACCCTTGAGGTAAAAGGTTGAGAGGCGAAACTATAAGCCCCTAGCTATCTTTCTCCGTGTTCAATTAAAACTCTGAACCCATAAATATCATGTGAGTGTTAGCAATTGTGAAAGATTAAATGATAGTTGAGTATGTGGAGTTTGCTAAATCAAAGCTCTGACATAGACTCTTGCTGAAAATAAGATGAATTGCAATTGTTTGATGACTGAGAATGTAGTTTGCTAGTTTTCAAGAAAGTTTATGATCTATTCTTTAACATGTGAATACCTTGTTACTTGATCATGAAAAGTTTTATGAGATCATCTACTGTTATGACATATAATGATGCTAGAAAAGGTGACTGAAATTATCATTGATCAAACTTGTGCACCTGCTAGCATTCATACTTCATAAATTCTTTCTTTTATCATTTACCTACTCGAGGACGAGCACGAATTAAGCTTGGGGATGCTGATACGTCTCCAACGTATCTATAATTTATGAAGTACTCATGCTATTATATTATCTATTTTGGATGTTTAATGGGCTTTATTATACACTTTTATATTATTTTTGGGACTAACCTATTAACCGAAGGCCCAGTCCAAGTTGTTGTTTTTTGCCTATTTGAGTGTTTCGAAGAAAAGGAATATCAAACGGAGTCCAAACAGAATGAAACCTTCACGAGAGTTATTTTTGGAACGGAAGAAATCCAGGAGACTTGGAGTATACATCAGGGAAGCTTCGAGGTGGCCAAGAGGGTCAGGAGCATGCCCTACCCCCTAGGCATGCCCGCCACCCTCGTGGCTCCCCTGACCGACTTCTTTCACCTATATATATATATATACACATACATATACCCCAAAAACATCTAGGAGCACAATAGATCAGGAGTTCCGTCGCCGCAAGCCTCTGTAGCCACCAAAAACCAATCGGGACCCTGTTCTAGCACCCTGCTGAAGGGCGGATCCCTCACTAGTGGTCATCTTCATCATCCCGGTGCTCTCCATGACGAGGAGGGAGTAGTTCACCCTCGGGGCTGAGGGTATGTACCAGTAGCTATGTGTTTGATCTCTCTCTCTCTCGTGTTCTTGACCTGATACGATCTTGATGTATCGTGAGCTTTGCTATTGTAGTTGGATCTTATGATGTTTCTCCCCCTCTACTCTCTTGTAATGGGTTGAGTTTTCCCTTTGAAGTTATCTTATCGAATTGAGTGTTTGAGGATTTGAGAACACTTGATGTATGTCTTGCGGTGCTTATCTATGGTGACAATGGGATATTCACGTGATCTACTTGATGTATGTTTTGGTGATCAACTTGCGGGTTCAGTGACCTTGTGAACTTATGCATAGGGGTTGGCACACGTTTTCATCTTGACTCTTCGGTAGAAACTTTGGGGTACTCTTTGAAGTTCTATGTGTTGGTTGAATAGATGAATCTGAGATTGTGTGATGCATATCATATAATCATACCCACGGATACTTGAGGTGACATTGGAGTATCTAGGTGACATTAGGGTTTTGGTTGATTTGTGTCTTAAGGTATTATTCTAGTACGAACTCTATGATAGATCGAACGGAAATAATACCTTCGTGTTATTTTACTACGGACTCTTGAATAGATCGATCAGAAAGGATAACCTTGAGGTGGTTTCGTACCCTACCATAATCTCTTTGTTTGTTCTCTGCTGTTAGTGACTTTGGAGTGACTCTTTGTTGCATGTTGAGGGATAGTTATATGATCCAGTTATGTTATTATTGTTGAGAGAACTTGCACTAGTGAAACTATGAACCCTAGGCCTTGTTTCCTACCATTGCAATACTGTTTACGCTCACTATTATCATTAGTTACCTTGCTGCTTTTATATTTTCAGATTACAAAAACCTATATCTACCATCCATATTGCACTTGTATCACCATCTCTTGGCCGAACTAGTGCACCTATACAATTTACCATTGTATTGGGTGTGTTGGGGACACAAGAGACTCTTTGTTATTTGGTTGTAGGGTTGTTTGAGAGAGACCATCTTCATCCTATGCCTCCCACGGATTGATAAACCTTAGGTCATCCACTTGAGGGAAATTTGCTACTGTCCTACAAACCTCTACACTTGGAGGCCCAACAACGTCTACAAGAAGAAGTTTGCATAGTAGACATCAATGATAGGCCTGGTCATGTCCGATTCCTAGCTGTCGGCTCCGTAGAGTAGGAAGCTGCTAGGGACTCTCGTCCTTTTTATAGCCGCGAAGCCCCACCAGCTTCGGGGACTACTGTTGGACTAAATGACCACGGGTAGCCTTATCAGCTCCCCATGAGTTTTTAAGACATCGGGCCGACTGCGCCCCTCAAGCATCCAAGACGAAGGGCCGCCTTCCCATGGCCGACTGGTCCAAACGGCCGGCTGTAGGAAGGCGACAGAGCCCAATATACAGGCCCAAAGAGGGTCGACTCCTAGCAGGTAGCCACCTGAGTGGCCGACCTCTAGCAGGCGGCCCACCCCATGCACTCTCAAAGTTTGCACCCACATAATGGCGATAAGACGGGGTGTGGCTACAGTGCGGCATGTCACTCCCGAATCCTCGAGCAGGCATGGCCATAGTGCAACGTATCGGGCGGCCATTCCCCGCCCGGCGTGGTACTGTTACCACGTTGACTATGACATCATCCATGGCAGAACAACCATGTTCCCATGGCAAGCTGTCGGTATGTACCACAGGCGGTGGGCCCTACCTGCTAGTGAGCTACCCAAAGGCGGGATGACCAGACCAGTTGGCACATGGAGAGGCCGGCCCCCAGCAGTCGACCAATCCTCATCCTAGAAGTTTGTACACCATTAACCAGATAAGACGGGGTGAGGCTATAGTTAATGCCCGCCAGGCGGTAGCACTGTAGCCACGCCCGCCCCGACGAAGCCATCGTCATCAGGGGAAAGGCTACAGTAACATGCAGCCGACAGGGCCCACAGCGGTGGGCCCGGCCTATCAGCCGAGAGCCCGGCAGCCGGCGAGACCCACTAGTCGGTGGGCCCTAGTAACCAGCGAAGAAGCCGGCGGTCATAGACACTGACGGCCTAGGCCCACACCAGGGCGGATTACCATTGTACCCCTGTGGGGGTAAGCCTATATAAACCCCCCAGGACACCCATGCAAAGGGTTGATCTCTTGGAGTTACACACACACATATAGAGCGAAGAGGAGAGCTAGCCCTATCCTTCTTCTTCCTCAAGCCGAACAGCTCAAGGAGCACCTTGTAGCTACTTGCTGATTTAGTGATCATGTAGAGACCCCGTAGAGCAGGACTAGGGGTGTTATCTCCTAGGGGAGCCCCAAACCTGGATAAGATTCGCCAGTGTGCATGTCTTCACCTCATCCCGGTTCCAGGCACCAGCGACGTCTTACTAGCTCCCACAATGATTAGCCATCCTTTGGCATATGTCGCACCTACCACCCGACAATTTGGTTCTCTTGTGAAATATGGATTCCTTCGCCAAGGCAATTGCTCTAGTGTTGTCAGAAAATATTTTCATTGGACCTGATGCACCAAGTATTACACTTAGATCGGATATGAACTCCTTCATGTGCTGCTTCCGAAGCAGCTATGTACTCCGCTTCACACGTAGATCCCGCCACAACGCTCTGCTTGGTACTGCACCAACTGACAGCTCTAGCATTCAATATGAACACATATCCGGTTTATGACTTAGCATCATCCGGATCAGGGTCGAACCTAGCACAGACTTAACCATTTACGACAAGCTCTTCATCACCTCCATAAACGTGAAACATATCCTTGGTCCTTTTCAGGTACTTCGAGATGTTCTTGACCACTGTCCAGTGATCCACTCCTAGACTACTTTGGTACCTCCCTGCTAAACTTATGGCAAGGCACACATCAGGTCTGGTACACATCATAGCATACATGATAGAACCTATGGCTAAGGCATAGGGAATGACTTTTATTCTCTCTCTATCTTCTGTAGTGGTTGGGCTTTGAGTCTGACTCAATTTCACACCTTGTAACACAGGAAAGAACCCTTTCTTTGACTGACCAATTTTGAACTTCTTCAAAACTTTGTCAAGATATGTGCTTTGTAAAAGTCCTATTAAGCGTCTCGATCTATCCCTATAGATCTTGATGCCCAATATATAAGCAGCTTCATTGATGTCTTTCATTGAAAAATTCTTATTCAAGTATCCTTTTATGCTATCCCGAAATTCTATATCATTTCCAATCAACAATATGTCATCCACATATAATATCAGAAATGCTACAAAGCTTTCACTCATTTTCTTGTAAATACAGGCTTCACCGTAAGTCTGTATAAAACCGTATGCTTTGATCACCTCATCAAAGCATATATTCCAACTCTGAGATGCTTGCACCAGTCCATAGATGGATTGCTGGAGCTTGCACACGTTGTTAGCACCTTTAGGATCAACAAAACCTTCTAGTTGCATCATATACAACTCTTCTTTAAGATATCCATTAAGGAATGCAGTTTTGACATCCACTTGCCGGATTTCATAATCAAAATTGCGGCAATTGCTAACATTATTCAGATGGACTTAACATCGCTATGGGTGAGAAAGTGTCATTGTAGTCAACCCCTTGAACTTGTCGAAGACATTTTGCGACAAGTCGTGCTTTGTAGACAATAACATTACCATCAGCGTCAGTCTTCTTCTTCAACATCCATTTATTCTCTATTGCTTGCTGATCATGGGACAAGTCCACCAAAGTCCACACTTTGTTCTCATACATGGATCCTATCTTAGATTTGATGGCTAAGGGAGTCCTGGACTGTGGGGTCCTCGGGAAGCTGGCCTATGTGAAATGGGCCGGATTGATGGGTCGTGAAGATACGAGATAGAAGGTCTTTTCCCCATGTCTGGATGGGACTCTACTTTGTGTAGATGGCAAGCTTGGCGTTCGGATCATGTACCTTCCTTTATCTGTAACCGACTCCGTACAACCCTAGATCCCTCCAGTGTCTATATAAACCGGAGGTTTAGTCCTTAGGGGCGATCACAATCATACATGCTAGACATCTAGGGTTTAGCCATTACAATCTCGAGGTAGATCAACTCTTGTAACCCCTATACTCATCAAAGTCAATCAAGCAGGAAGTAGGGTATTACCTCCATTAGGAGGGCCTGAACCTGGGTAAACATCATGTCCCCTTCCTCCTGTTACCTTTGATCCTTAGACGCACAGTTCAGGACCCCCTACCAGAGATCTGTCGGTTTTGACACCGACATTGGTGCTTTCATTGAGAGTTCCACTATGTCATCACTAGAAGGCTCGATGGATCCATCCATCATCTACAACAATACCGCCTTGAGGGAGACTTTTCTCCCCGGGCAAGTTTTTGTATTCGGCGACTTTGCACTGCATGCCAACTTGATTGGCCATCTCGAGCAGATCGACAGCTATGCCCCTGGTCATCAGATCAGGTTTGGAAATCTAAAATATGTCACCGACATCTGAGGAGACTTGATCTTGCAAGGGTTCGCGGCCCCAATCACCGCTCTAGATGAAGATCCAGAGTGCACCGCCCGATCAAATGATAGGAGTTTAAAGCCCGTCAGACTCTCTGCGGCTATAGAGCCTTGCACTGGAAAACTGGAGGGGATTGCATCACCGGCAGGTCGGGAGTCATGCCAGCCTCCCTCTATCCTCATCGAGCCGGACTCATCCCGAACACCAGATCCAAACTCTCGAGGTCCTTGTTATGCGAGCTCGGCCGAGGAACTCCTGTCTCGCCCTGCTCGATGGGCTCTCGCCTCCCTGTCCAAACCTCACTCTTAAACGAGGCCTTGGACTTAATGCGATCCCTCGCCATTAAGGAAGGATCACTGCCAAAGTACGCCCAGCCCACACTAGGGGCTGAGGGAGGGGAATTTTAAGTCCCACCCACCACCCACTTCATAGCAATTGTCGAGGACATAACTGACATGCTCGATTACGGCTCCGAAGACATCGACGACCTAGACGATGATGCCGGAGAAGAAGAAAGCCAGAACCCGCCGTTCACCGGACGCTGGACGGATACTTCCATGTATGATGTACATGGTGGACACACCCAAAGAGGATGATGGTGATGGTGGTAAAAACCCAGTCGAGGACAAGCCCCCCGTGGCACAACCAAAGCCTCGACGTCAGTGATGCCGCTCGAAATCGCATCGCGAAAAGGACAGTAGTACCAGCGCCGAAGACAACAATACTCCGGATAACACCGAAGATCAAGAAGCCCCTATCGAACTGACATCTAAGCATGATGATTGGGAGGATGGGCAAGCCAACACTGATGATCCCATCGGGAACGAGGGCTCAGAGGATAGTAACTACTTACCGACCTCCGAAGAGGACGAGAGCCTCAGTGACGAAGAATTCATCGTGCCAGAGGAACCCAATCGAACAAGAGCGATTTAAGCGTCGACTAATAGCCATTACAAGAAGCCTGAAAAATAAACAGCAGTAGCTTCAAGATGATCAGGATCTTCTCAATGACAGATGGACTGATGTCCTGGCAGCCAAGGAATACGGCCTCGAACGCCCAACCAAGAGTTACCTGAAGCACAAGCTGCTACCCCAATTCGACGGCGAGGCCCTAGAGCCCATACTGCCCACGCGTAACACTGCCGACGGACCTAACCGACCACCACGTGGCCGGGACAGAGTGGCAACTCAAGGCGAACACCCGCCTGCGCCACCCCGTTGTAAAGGTAGAGAGACAGCAGCTGCAGGATACACTTTCAACCTACGATAGGACCTGGATAATAGATCCGTTCAGACCAGATCAATATATGGATCAAGGGGGAGGGCCCCAACGCGAGAAGATGGCCATCAAGCCTGGCAAGACAAGCACAACTTCACCCGGGCTGAAAACCACATATGGACTCCATCCGAACTGCGTCGTGACGTGGCCCAATGTAGAGGCGCTGCACACCCCCTATGCTTCACTGATGAGGTAATGGACCACCAGTTCCCAGAAGGGTTTAACCCCGTGAACATAGAATCATATGATGGCACAACAGATCCCGCAGCGTGGATTGAAGATTTCCGTCTCCACATTCACATGGCTCGCGGTGACGATCTACATGACATCAAATACCCCCCCCCCCCCCTCAAACTTAAGGGACCAGCTCGGCACTGGTTAAACAACCTCCCAGAAAACTCTATTGGAAGCTGGGAAGACCTGGAGGATGCCTTTAGAGACAACTTCCAGGGCACTTATATCCGGCCTCTGGATGCCGATGACCTCAGTCACATAGTCCAGCAGCCCGGAGAGTCAGCCAGAAAATTCTGGACCCTGTTCCTAATAAAAAAGAACCAAATTGTTGACTATTCGGATGCCAAGGCTCTACCAGCCTTTAAACAGCATCCGCGATGAATGGCTTGCCGAACACCTCGGCCAAGAAAAGCCGAAGTCCATGGAAGCCCTCACATCACTCATGGCCCGCTTTTGCGCAGGCGAAGATAGCTGGCTTGCCCGTAGGAGCAACAGTACCAGCGATCCTGTCTCTTTCGAAGCAAGGAATAGAAACGGCAGACGTCGACACAACAAAAACAAGCGTCGGAGCAACACTGAAAATGCCGAAGACACGACGGTCAACACCGGATTCAGTGGCTCCAAGCACGGTTAACGAAAGAGGCCATTCAAAAGAAACAAAGATGGTCCACCTAGGCTAGACCGAATACTCGATCGACCTTGCCAGATTCACGGCACCCCTGACAAGCCTGCTAACCATACCAACAGAAGCTGTTGGGTCTTTAAACAGGCAGGAAAATTAAACACTAAGCACACGGGGAAAGGGTCACCCAGCGAGGATGATGACAAGGAGCCTTGTCCACCGAACATAGAGGGATAGAAGAAATTTCCCCCGAGGTCAAGATGGTGAACATGATATACACTAGTCACATCCCCAAAAGGGAGCGCAAGCGCGCGTTAAGGGACATCTATGCGATAGAGCCAGTCACCTCAAAATTCATCCCATGGTCAGCATGCCCAATCACTTTTGATCATAGGGACCATCCGACCAGTATCCGTCATGGAGGTTCAGCCGCATTGGTCCTCGACCCAATTATCAATGGATTCCACCTCACGAGAGTCCTCATGGATGGAGGCAGCAGTCTCAACCTGCTCTATCAGGACACGGTCCGGAAAATGGGTATTTACTCGTGAAGAATAAGACCCACCAAAACTACCTTTAAAGGAGTAATACCTTGTGTAGAGGCCCGCTACAAAGGCTCAATCACATTGGAGGTCGTCTTCGGTTTGTCGGACAACTTTTGAAGTGAAGACTTGATCTTTGACATCGTCCCTTTCCACAGCGGCTATCATGCACTGGTCGGATGAACTGCGTTTGCCCGCTTCAATGTGGTCCCACACTATGCTTATCTAAAACTCAAAATGCAAGGACCACATGGTGTTATAACAGTCCATGTGTAGGACCTTGACGTATGTCTAGAGGGGGGTGATTAGACTACTTGACCAATTAAAAACTTCACCTTTTCCCAATTTTAGAGTTTGGCGGATTTTAGCTATCTTAGGACAAGTCAAGCAATCATCACACAATTCAAGCAAGCATGCAAAGAGAATATAGGCAGCGGAAATTAAAGCATACAACTTGCAAGAAAGTAAAGGGAAGGGTTTGGAGGATTCAAACGCAATTGGAGACACGAATGTTGTTGGCATGGTTCTGATAGGTGGTTTTATCGTACATCCACGTTGAGGGAGACTTCAACCCACGAAGGGTAATGGTTGCGCGAGTCCATGGAGGGCTCCACCCACGAAGGGTCCACGAAGAAGCAACCTTGTCTATCCCACCATGGCCGTCGCCCACGAAGGACATGCCTCACTAGTTGTAGATCTTCACGAAGTAGGCGATCTCCTTGCCCTTACAAACTCCTTGGTTCAACTCCACAATCTTGTCGGAGGCTCCCAAGTGACACCTAGCCAATCTAGGAGACACAACTCTCCAAGAAGTAACAAATGGTGCGTTGATGATGAACTCCTTGCTCTTGTGCTTCAGATGATAGTCTCCCCAACACTCAACTCTCTCTCATAGGATTTGGATCTGGTGGAAAGAGGATTTGAGTGGAAAGCAACTTGGGGAAGGCTAGAGATCAAGATTCATATGGTAGGAATGGAATATCTTGGCCTCAACACATGAGTAGGTGGTTCTCTCTCAGAAATGGTAAGTTGGAAGTGTAGGTTTAGTCTGATGGCTCTCTCCACGAATGAAGAGGAGGTGGAGGGGTATATATAGCCTCCACACAAAATCTAACCATTACACACAATTTACCAAACTCGGTGGGACCGATTCAACAGACTCGGTCGGACCGATTTAGTAAACCTAGTGACCGTTAGTGATTTTAGGTGGGACTGACATGCAACTCGGTGAGACCGATTCGATTAGGGTTAGGGCATAACATAATCTCGGTAAGACCGATCACACAAACTCGGTGAAACCGATTTTGGTAATAAGCTTTCCAGAGAGTTGGTCAGGTAAACTCGGTGGGACCGATTTGCTCTTTTCGGTGAGACCGAAATGTTACAAACGGGAAACAGAGAGTTTACATTGCAATCTCGGTGGGACCGATCGCTCACTTCGGTTAGACCGAAACGTTACAAAGGGAAACAGAGAGATTACAATCCCATCTCGGTGAGACCGAGATCCCTATCGGTAGGACCGATTTGCTTAGGGTTTGTGGTAGTGGCTATGACTTTTGGAATCGATGGCGCCGGATTGGAAGAATCGGTGTGACCGATTTTGGCTTTGGGTTTAGGTCATTTGTGGATGTGGGAAAGTAGCTGAGGGTTTTGGAGCATATCACAAAGCACATGAAGCAAGAGGCTCATTAAGCAACACTTCATCCCTCCTTGATAGTATTGGCTTTTCCTATAGACTCAATGTGATCTTGGATCACTAAAATATAAAATGAAGAGTCCTGAGCCTTTAAGCTTGAGCCAATCCTTTGTCCTTAGTATTTTGAGGGATCCACTTTCATCATCCATGCCATGCCGTTCATTGAGCTTTCCTGAAATAATAGTCTTGGAATAGCATTAGCTCAATGAGCTATATGTTGTTATGAATTACCAAAACCACATAGGGATAGTTGCACTTTCAATCTCCCCCTTTTTGGTAATTGACGACAACATATAGATCAAAGCTTCGACAAATGACAATAGGAATAAAACATCGTCGCTTTGAGAAGTATGTGATAAGCAAGAGCTCCCCCTAAATTTGTGCATAGTTTAAAATTTGCTTTGGACTACAAATGCACAAGGAATTAGGCTCATGGGTTACTCTTCCATGTCACATACATCTTGGTGGAGCGCTCAAAATGATAAGTATTGAATACATGCACTCATCACCAGGCAAAGTGAATGATCACATAAGATAGATAGGATAATATCATCAAACCTGCATAAGTGTAGCTTATGATCAAACACATGATCATCAATGTCTCACAAGCATAGTATCTCAACCAATCAAAAAGCAAACAACTTTAAACCAACAAAGCAAGAGAGAACAAAAGCAACACTCTCTCTCTCGAAGCCTATGATCTATACATCCCCCCCTTTGGAAACAAGTTACCAAAAAGTTCATAGAAAATGCATAGTGCTAGATAGACTCTCAGGCTTGATCTTTAGTTGGTGGTGTCCGGATAACTCCAAGGATGAAGGCTTCAATTGATGTAGAGTTGAAATGGGGCTGAAGGGGCAGTAGCTGGTGCCGAAGATGTTGCTCTAGTGTTTGGCACTGGCACAGCAGCTGACCTCTAAGCTCTAGGCACTCTGGCAAAGACATTTGTGGTTGTCTTGCCCTTCCTCTCCTGCATGTCATCCTGCAGTTGCTCCACAACTGACTGAATCTCAGTTACTTTGACATCTAGGTCATAGAATTTTTGTTCCATGATTCTTTCCAGGCTCTCCTGATTTTGAGTTAAGGTGGCCAACCCCTTCTCAATCCTCAGTGGTGATGCTATCAAGTAACCAAGCTGCTCCTGCTTGTTTTTCAAGAAATACTCAGATGCCTCCTCTTGAGTTGGCATCTTGGCAGCCTTCTCCTTCCTTGCCTTCTCCTTCTTCTCTTGAGCTTGAACTGATGATGGATCATCCTCATTCATGACAACCTCATTGTTTTCAAAGTCTGGATAGAGTGGAAAGTGTTCCCTATCCAATAGATATTTGCCAATTCCCATCTTTGAGTTGATCAATTCCTGAATCTGAGGTGCATAACCACAGCTCCTGTTCTGATCTGCTGCAATCCTCTTAATGGTTTCAACTATAAGGCTCATGACTTTGAATTTCTGTGGCACATCAAATAAATGCAACATATTTATGGCATGCCCTCTAATCATGCTGTGGTCACCAGACTTGGGCAACAGAGTGTGCCTCAGAATCCAATTGATAGTAGGCAGCCCTGACAACAGAAAATGGACTGATCCAAAAGAGAAAGTCTCTAAGGCTTTGTCTGGGATCTCCTTGTACATGTGTGCCATGGTATTGTGTCCCATTTTCTTCTTGGCATATACATCCAGATCATCATCATTTTCCTTTGGGGCATTTATCAGTTTTGCCCATTCTTCAACAGTGGATTGGTACCTTGTACCTTTATACATCCAAACAATTCTTCCATCTGGGTAAAAATGTGCCGTGTAGTAGAATTGCATGATAAGTTCATCATTCCAGTTTGTGAGCTTTTGCCCAACAAAATATGCAACTCCACAAGCAACAAAGCTGTCTTGCACTCCAGGATAGTGCTCTTCATTTTCCTTCATGTATGTCCAGTCGACCCACCTCATATCACAAACTATAGGCTTCTTGTCCAATAAGATTGTCTCATAGAAGTCCTGTTGTTCCTTTGTATGGAACCTGTAATCAACAGCAGTTCTTCTCCTTGTGGCATATGGATCTGCCATCCTCCATAGCCTCAATCCTGAGTATTTTCTGATGTTCATGTCCTCAGCCACAGGATGGGCATCATTGTGATCTGGTATCTTAGGCTTGAGCTTCCTTAGAACCTGTCCTTCTTCATCTTCCCCCTCAGCAACCTCAGGCACTGCGGCCTTGTTCTTCTCAGCAGCTGGAATACTCCTGGTATTCCTCTTTGGCGCAGACTTGGCCTTGGGGCAGCTTTGGGTGCTTCCTTGGGCTTAGATGTTGCAGCCCCAGATTTAATAGCATCACCCATAAGCTTTGGTGCCTTTGGTGCTGGTGCAGAAATCTCTTCCTCTTCCATCATGGAAGGTTGCCCAACAACTCTGGCCATGGTCTTCTTGACCCTTTCCTTCCTCTTCTTGCCTTCAGCAGCTGGCTCTTTGGGATCTGGCTTTTCAGGCAGTTGAGTTGATGCTCTGGCCTTGGACATTGGTTGTCTTCCTGCAGGCCTTTTAATCTTCATACCTGGCTTTATATCCTTTGCTGAGCCATATTCCTTCTTGAGCACCACTTTCTTGGATGTAGCCTCATCTTCTTCAGCTTTGTAGTCCTCAACTTCTGAGTGTGAGGTTCTCTTTCTCCTTTGCATGGTAGCAGCCTTAGGCAGGTTGCTAGGAGTGCTTCTGCTCCCTTCATCTGCAGCGCTAGAGGGACTAGTGCCCTCACTCATATGAATCTGCTCTGCTGACCTGTTCTGACTGTCACTCTGGTCTGACATGCTGCAAAAGCTGACTGTTGACCCTGTAAAGAGTTATAGATGAGATAGAGTGGATAAGCATCACAAAATGCAGAGAGTTTTCAAAAGAATGATTCAAAAATTCAGTTTTAGTTTTCCACAGAAAGCATTTCGGATCAACCGATTTTCAAACTCGGTGATACTGAAGCAGTTTTTGGAACCTAAACTGATGAACTCGGTTGGACCGAGTCACAGTTCGGTGGCACCGAGACTGCTAGGGTTTCACAGAATCCTAAAATCGGTCGCACCGATTAGTAATTCTCGGTCAGACCGAGAGTCACTTCTGCAATGGCATATGCCAAATTGGTGAGACCGAGTTTTTCAACTCGGTGGGTCCGAGATGGTTTCGGCGGAAACCTAACCCTAAAAATTTGAATCTAATCTACTCTACGGATTACTTTGGCTGGATATGATTATTTCAATCGTGGCAAGGATCAACAAGAGTACAATGTGCTAGGAATCAGATGTGGATAGCACAAAGATTGAGTCCATACCCTAGTGCGGCGATGAACTCGCTACGGTGGCAATGGTGGGGTTGAATTCCGCTGATAGCGGTGGAGACCAGCGACAGGAGGCGGCTGGCGACGAGGAGACGATCCGGAGACCTTCGATGGCAGAGCGAGCTATTGCGCGGGCGAAAGGGTTCGGAGAAATTTCCAAAAAATTTCTCGTGTCTATATATAGCCCAACCCTGTCGGTGTGACCGAGTGGAACAAGTCGGTGGCACCGAGATGCATAACTGTGTTCAGTTATAGCAACTCGGTGTGACCGAAAAGTTCAAATCGGTTGCACCGAGATTGAAAACTCAGATCAACTTAATGATCTCGGTAGGACCAAAATGGAGGAATCAGTCAGACCGAGAATCACAAAGAGGTTTTGGAAGTTTAAGTCTATGACGAATCGGGGACTCCGAGTGCTCCTCACATAGAGTGGTTCGAATATGACTTGATCAAATTTTGTGATGTAGCATGAATAGACTTTGAGACGAGAAAAGCATAGATAGCTAGAGAGGGTTCTTAGGCATTCTTGTCCATCCACTTGGCCAAAAGAAGAATGAACCAAACAATCAAAACAACAAGTGGATGTCCTTGAATGAGTAAAATATCCACCAACATGCTCACACAATAAAATGGCAAATGAAATATGTAGCAAAGCATGCACAACCAATTCTAGCATCTATCAAACAATTGGCGATGACTAGGTCATCTATATATGAGTATATTGACTTAGGACTCAAATGAGAACATTTGATAATAGGTCATACTCATCGTTTAAGCTCAAGTGGGGTTACCACTTTTACATAATGCATTTATGTGTTCACACCATTAGAGTTGCTTTGACTCAATTTTTGAGTTAAGCTCCCCCTAGATGTGAGATCCCCCCTTTAGAGGGATGAACTAACCTTGGGTTTTGTCGATGATGACTTCATGTAGGTGTTGAAGATGTGGATGCTCAATGTTGAAGTAGATCATTTGGAGCATTCCTTTGGAGTGAGTTGCTCTTTCAACTTGCCTACATGGGTTAGTCCCACAAGGAACAAACAAGAATATCCATAGACATAGAGTGATGCACACACAAGATGATGTCCATGAAACCATTAGGTTACCTTGTCCCTTGCCTTACCAACATGAGGGTTTGTGACTCCTTGAACTAGTGTAAGATGTGGAAGTTGATTGCACTTGTCCTTGCCATAAAGATATGAGTGAAGAACGTTGGCGGAGTCACCCTCAAGAACTCTCTAGTTCTTCTTCTTCGGGATCCACATCATCTTGATGGGAATCCTTGGAGTTGTAGTTGTACTTGATGAAGTAGAACTTGACGTAGTCTTGGGAATCCACTTGACTGAGACCTTAGGTGCTTGTTCAAATGCATCAATCTCTTCTTGAAGCTTATCCTTGCCTTTGTTCTTGTGGTCTTGTGGAGGAAGATCATCTTGAGCTTGTGTTCCCTTGAAGGAAGTAGGATCATACTTCTCTTGTTGAGGAACAAACTTCGTCCTAGGGTATTGATCTTCTTCCCACTCAACTCCATTGGCATTGAACTTTCATTCAAAACCAACACCTTGATTCTTCCGGTGTCTTCCTTGCTTGCGTACAATTTCCTCGAATTGCTTACTCCCAGCAAGGCTCTTGTAAACACCTTTCTCTATAATTCCCTCCAATAAGCTATTTTCTTGCTCAAGTGTAACTTGGCTAAGAGAATCATTAGTGGAATAAAGAGAACTACTAGAAGCAACAATATTGGATTTAACATTATTATTGTTACTACTAGAGGAAGTATCTTTCTTGTACTTGTTACCAGACTTGACTTGAGGCATGTAAGTAGATAAGAGTAAATGCTTGGCAATGTAAGAAGAACTTTTCTTACGGAGATCATCATTGATTGCCTTTAAGAACTCATGCTCTTGCTCAAGATTGAGCTTTTCAAAGCGTAACTTCTCATGAGCCCTTAAAAGTTCTCGATGATCTTCGAAGATAGTTTCATGAGCCAACTTTAGAGTGTTTAGTTCTTTAGTTAAAAGCTCAATTTTCTCCTTATCATTGTCATTCGTTTGATAAGCATGATTAATTGACGTTTCATCATAGTATTCGTCACTAGAGTTGTCAACAAGTAAATCATCATCCACAAGCAAGTCATCTTCATCACTATTGAAATCAACATACTCAGGAGGTGTTACCTTTGGACCTTTGGCCATGAAGCATCTTCCAATTCCTTCATTTGGTGAATCAAATATGTCGTAGGAGTTGGTTGACACAAGTGCTAGACCGGCAACACCTTCATCTTGAGTATGTTAGGTGTCGGAGTGATAGCTTCTCTCAGAGTGATTGTCGGAGTCGGAGCCGGATACCCATTCACCAACATGAGCTTGATGTCTTTGTTTTGTGTAGCTCCTTGATGACTTGTCCTTCCTTTCCGTATCCTTGCTTCTCCGTGAGGGTCTTCATTCATAACGATCATCTCTACTCCTCCTCTCTCTTGGTGGTGATTCTTCTCTTTTGCTTCTTCTTTTTGGAGAATCTTCTCTTCTTTTGTAGGGTGCCGTACACTCATTGGAGTAGTGTCCAGGCCTCCCACAATTGTAGCAATTGTGATCTCGACTAGAAGATCTTTTGTCATGATAAGACCTTGACTTGGAGCTTCTTTCTTTGCTTCTACTCTTGTAGAATGTGTTGAAGCTCTTCACCATTAAGCTCAATTCTTCATTGAAGGTTTGTTTCTCACTTGATGTTGTGGGGGCTTCACTTGAGGCTTTGTAAGCACCACTTGACTTGTTGTGGAGTTCCTCCTTATCCTTGAGTGACATCTCATGAGCAACAATTCTTCCAATGACTTCCGTTGGCTTGAGATTTTTGTAGTTTGGCATCATTTGGATCAATGTGCACACGGTATCATACTTTCCATCCAATGCTCTTAGGATCTTCTTGATGATGAATCTGTCGGTCATATCTTCACTCCCTAAGCCGGCAATCTCATTTGTGATAAGTGCAAGCCTAGAGTACATTTCGGCGACACCTTCACCATCCTTCATTTTGAACTTGTCAAGCTGACTTTGGAGCACATCCAACTTGGATTCCTTGACGGATTCGGTACCTTTGTGCATATCAATCAAAGTATCCCAAATTTCCTTTGCATTCTCAAGACGGCTGATTTTGTTGAATTCTTCGGGGCACAATCCGTTGAAGATGATTGTCGGTGTAAAAACCGGCGGATCTCGGGTAGGGGGTCCCGAACTGTGCGTCTAGGCGGATGGTAACAGGAGACGAGGGACACGATGTTTTACCCAGGTTCAAGCCCTCTTGATGGAGGTAAATCCCTATGTCCTGCTTGATTAATATTGATGATGTGTGTTACAAGAGTGGATCTACCACGAGATCAAGGAGGCTAAACCCTAGAAGCTAGCCTATGGTATGATTGTTGTTCGTCCTATGGACTACAGCCATCCGGTTTATATAGACACCGGAGAGGGCTAGGGTTACACAAAGTCGGTTACAAAGGTAGGAGATCTACATATCCGTATCGCCAAGCTTGCCTTCCACGCCAAGGAAAGTCCCATCCGGACTCGGGACGAAGTCTTCAATCTTGTATCTTCATAGTCTTGGAGTTCGGCCGATGATGATAGTTCGGCTATCCGGACACCCCCTAGTCCGGAACTCCCTCAGTAGCCCCTGAACCAGGCTTCAATGACGACGAGTCCGGCGCGCATATTGTCTTCGGCATTGCAAGGCGGGTTCCTCCTCCGAATAGAAGATTGTGAACACTAGGATAGTGTCCGGCTCTGCAAAAATAAATTCCACATACCACCGTAGAGAGAATAATATTACACAAGATCGATCTGCTGACGTATTCTGTGGCGTGACATCACACCACTTCCAAGCCTTTACTCGAATTGTTTTTATTGTTACACCTCAGCGCGTTTAGCGAGGCAATTTCCTTGGCACGTCTTGTCAAAGCAGAGATCGTGTTCCCCTTATTCCGGGATTCCCATCAATACGGACGTGGGTAACCCAACCGCGCCATTGATTGTGATGCTTGGGAGATAAGCGAGTTTTACCAGGCCGGTGGGGACGCGTGTTTCTGTCTGCCCATATAAGGGGATAAAGATCCAACCCTTTTACCTGCGCCTTCTTCCTCCTTGGCTTATCCATCTCCGCGAACTCGAGCTCCAGCGCCCAAGTCCGCACTTCTCACCTCAACCTTCTCCAACTATGTCCGGAGCGGGAGGCAAGTGGATGGCCTCCTCCGTCATGGAGGGGCAGATCCAGAAGCTGTGCGACGCCGGATACTTGTCCAGTGACATCGCGCACCGGCTCCCCGACGAGGGAGAGCTCATCCCCACCCCCAGGCCCATGAGAGGGTAGTGTTTCTTCCCCATTTCCTCCGCAGACTGGGCTTCCCACTTCATCCCTTCGTCCGGGGGCTCATGTTCTACTACGGCCTGGATTTCCATGATCTAGCCCCGAATTTCATCCTCAACATCTCGGCGTTTATCGTCGTGTGCGAGGCCTTCCTCTGCATCCAGCCCCACTTCGGCTTGTGGCTCAAGACCTTCAGTGTCAAGCCGAAGGTTGTGAAGGGCAGCCAAGCGGAGTGCGGAGGCGCCATGGTGGGCAGGATGTCCCACGTTACGTGGCTGGAAGGCACTTTCGTGGAAACCATCAAGGGGTGGCAATCGGGGTGGTTCTATATCACCGAGCCGCGTGACGCCAATTGGGAAGCGGCCCCCGAATTCAGATCTGGCATCCCTACACGGCTCACCTCCTGGAAAGAGAGTGGCCTGATCTGGGGGAATTCAGAGGAGCTGACCGGACTCCAAGCCTGTATCCAGAAGCTGCTGGACAAGAAGCTCAAGCTTGTCAACGTAGTCCAGGTCATGCTCATCCGCCGGATTCTCCCGTGCCAACGACGGGGCATCAACATGTGGGAGTTTGATCCGGCGCAGCACCAGACCCTGAGCGGGCTCTTCGACACCACGTATGAAGATGTCTGGAAGGTGCTGTTCAAGGGCGCCGAAGCTCCCGCATCCGCTACCGAAGATCGCGGATTCCGCTCGTAGCGTCCGGCTGATGAGGTAAGAGATTTTGCCACTTGTTTTCCATAGTTTGACTCTATGCGGGATCTAAACTCCCCTTTTACCTTTGACAGGACTGGCTAGCGAAGGCCGAACGGACCATCTGTCCGGCCCCATTGCCAGAGGACCCAGCGGACGCCCGCCTAACGGGGCTGCTGGCTCCGGCACCCCACGTGGTGCCGGAGAAGAAGGCCAAGAAGAAGGCCACGGGGACCCGTAAGAGTTCCTGTTTTCAAGTGCTATCAGATGATGAATCCGAGGACGACTCCTCCCACCAAGGCGAGGAGGAGAAGAAAGACTCTCCCCCAGCGGGGGGAGGGAAGAAAAGGAAGGCCTCCCCAACAAGGGAGGCCGAAGGGTCCAAGAAGGGAAAAACTCTTCCCCTGGACCGCTCCGCCAACGCCAGTGATGACGACGAGGACTGGCCTCCAAGGGCCAAGCCCCTGGCGAGATCGTAAGTATCCGGACTCCCGAATAACTTCAAGGGTTTTTCTTTTCGCCACACAATGTCTTTCTAATGCCGCATACAACCCTACAGTCCGCCCAAGGATGATCTTCCCGTTTCGTCAAGCGGGTCCTTGGGTGCGTCGGATATGGATTCCCTTCTGACTACCTCCACCCCCCGTGCCGCGGACGATGCCGAGGTGGGGTCCCAGGAAAGGACCTACCAGGAGGAGGAGGCCCCGGAGGTGTCGCAGGACAACCTCCCGGAACTTGCACCGGACTCAGCCCCGGAGGCCACAGTGGCTCCGGAGTTCGGCGGGCGACACCTTCGTAAGAAGGACAAGACCACGACGCCGGCTGGCTCCATCCAACCGGAGGTGCTGGATAATTTGCTGGAGGCGCTCAACGGCGCCTCCATCAAAGAGGAACACCGCACTGTTATGAGTGCGGTGATTCAGAAGGTTCAGCTCGCCAAGAGCGGGCTGACCGAAGCCTGCAGCAGCCTTCTAACAGGCTTTGAGGTAAGAATTTCAATATATGTAAAATGGTACCGCATAGACAGTAGCCCCTGATGCTCGGTTCGGTGTTCGGAAAAAAAGCCGGACTGAGGATCAGTAGAAAGATAAACGCAGGAGTCATGAAAATATGTCAATATGGGATTGCAGGCTGTGCTGTTGACCTCCCCGCAATGACCGCGGAGGTCAATACTTTGAAGGAAAACCTCGAGCGGTCTGAGAACAAGCTCGGCCGTGCCAAGAAGCAGCTCGAGGAAAAAGAAGGTGAGTAATACCTTATGAAAATTGTACCTTACAGAAAAGGATTTGGTTGCAAGAAAAATGACAAGGATAACTTGGGTATTGCAGGGGCCACTAACGAGGTGGCGACCCTGAAGGAGGCGGTGGCCGCGGCCGAACGCAATGCGACCGCGGAGCGCACCGAGTGAGAGAGGCAGGAGGTGCGGGTGGCGGAGGTACAACAAGAGCTCCAGGATCTCGTGAAAAAACATGAGAGCTTGGAGCGTGACTCGAAGACTCGAGAGTCTGAGCTTGCAACGGCTCTTGAGAGTGCCAAAGCCGCTAAGGCCGAAGCCTACAAGGCCCTCCAGGAGATTGAGGCGGTGAAGAAAATAGCAGCGGGTAAGGCATTTTTATGCAAAGTAAGCATGTGAGTGTTAATTACCTGTTGCTTACCCGAATTCGGAGCTCTCCAGGAGCGTTCGTAGATCTTCCTCGCAGCGTGTCCGAGGAGGGGAGCTCGACGGAGAAGGTCTTCTGGTCTCAGTATGCTGAGGCCGGACATCCGGTGCCCCTTAGCGACCAGCTGAAGCAGCTGGTCGAGCTCCACAAGGCGGCCGAACAGGACATGAAGGGCCTCATAGTTCAGCTGTGGCCTAAGGAGGCCATGCCTGGGAGCTACTTCGGCCTAGTGCGGCGGCTGGTGGATGCGTGCCCGTGGGTTGAAGTCATCAAGCATTCCGCTTGTATTGAAGGTGCCCGCCGGGCCCTTGCCCGCGCAAAGGTGCACTGGGCCAAGATGGATGCCCAGAAGCTCGTGACGGACCCGCCACCAGAGGGCAAGGAGCATCGCACGCCCGAGATGTATTATAAGAGTGTGCTGAAGGGCGCCCGCACTATTGCGGGTGAGTGCTCCAAAGATGTAATATTTGAATAGACTCGCATGTTGTTATCCTGTGCGCTGAAAACTTGGTTCATATGCGCTAAGCAACGCTTGTTAATTTAAAATATTACCTTCTGTGCGGCTGTTTATCAAATTTGAGAGATGGCAAGTCGTCGGCTTCAGCCCCCATGCCACGAGTGCTGGGGTGTTCGGGATAAACTCGAGCGCTCTTGTTCCCATTTTTGGGTCCATCTAGGGAGGCGCTCGACACAGCGAACAAGGCAACCAGACTTATAATGCTTGAACACTCTCACTTAGCCATAGAATTCTATAATTTTAAATTTCGGCGAAGCCCCTAGTCTTCGGAAGGCCGAATTTGGGGCGCTATCCACGCCTTGGCCGGACAGTATCCGACTCCTCGCTCTAAGCGGCATAAGTCTTTAAGGACTCGCAAAAAACCTCTCGAACAGCGACCGGCTCTCACCTCATCATGACGGTCAGTTTTAGCTTTCTCCACTGAGGCATTAACCCAGCTCAACTGGGGCGCAATCGCAGTGGTTCTCCCAGTGCTACCTTAGCCGATATAACAGAACGTAAGGTACCAAAACATGGGAGCCGGGCAAACCCAACTATTGACCCAAGACATGATTCGGAGCCGATGCATATAGTGCTATAAGTTCGGGGTGTCGCACTTGTGAAAGTGTTCGGACTCATCACACCATGATGCGGGGGACATAAGCCCCTGGTGTATATTAGCCGTACCAAAGTGTACGGATGCAATATGCTGTGAATGAACATATGTATAAAAAGGAAATGCAATTATAGGCAAAAAGGTGCTGCATTGTTTTATTCAATAAGTGCTTCTACGAATGCGGAACGATACAAATAGTGCGATAAGCAAGGTATGGGACAGTTAAACATGTCCCCCTCCAAGGGTAGGCTGCATATTGGTGTATAAAAATGCTTGTAACGGAGACCACCTGTATATTCGTTGTAGCCTTTATCCTTCCCTGGTTGTTGCATCGTGAGTTCGGCAGATCTGCTGCCGGACAGGGCCTCTGACAAACGGAGTCCTGTGGATAAAAAATAAAAGGTAAAAAGAAAAGAAAAAGAACGACACACTTGAGAGCCCCTGGTGTGGTTAAGCCACAGTCTGGGTTTATCGTGGTCGTGCCCCTCTCCCCATGCCCATGGTATCTTCAGAGCATAATGGTGTATATGAAGGACCTACTTTAATGTTTCGCGGGAGCTGGGGTTGGGGCCGCACTGCTACGCATGCTTGGAACGTGCCAGGTGGTCCTGTTGTAAGTTACTCCAGGCGCGCTTAGCTGTGTCCGGCCGCTTAAAGGCCGGACTCGAGAATTGCCTTAAGAGGCTGCATTGCACTTCTGCCGCGAGAGCCGCTGTATGTTCCTCCATGCAGAGAGAACGTTCAGTGTTTCCGTTGACCTTGATGACTCCTCGGGGGCCTGGCATCTTGAGCTTGAGGTATGCGTAGTGCGGCATCGCGTTGAACTTTGCAAACACAGTGCATCCGAGCATGGTATGATAGCCGCTACGGAACGGGACTATGTCGAAGATTAACTCCTCGCGTCGGAAGTTATCCGGGGATCCGAAGACCACTTCCAGTGTAATTGAGCCTGTACAATTGGCTTCTACACCTGGTATGACGCCTTTAAAGGTCGTTTTGGTAGGTTTAATCCTTGAGGGGTCTATGCCCATTTTGCGCACTGTATCCTGGTAAAGTAGGTTCAGGCTGCTGCCGCCGTCCATCAGGACTCTGGTTAGGTGAAATCCATCGATGATTGGGTCTAAGACCAATGCGGCGAATCCGCCGTGGCGGATGCTGGTGGGGTGGTCCCTTCGGTCAAAAGTGATCGGGCAGGAGGACCATGGATTGAACTTCGGGGCAACTGGCTCCATCGCGTAGACATCCCAGAGTGCACGCTTCCGCTCCCTTTTGGGTATGTGCGTTGCGTATATCATGTTCACTGTCCGCACTTGTGGGGGGAAACCCTTTTGTCCTCGGTCTCGTCCTCGTCATCGCTATGCAGCCCCTTGTCATTGTTTTCGGCAATTAACTTGCCCGCCTGCTTGAATACCCAACAGTCCCTGTTGGTGTGGTTAGCTGGCTTTTCGGGGGTGACGTGTATCTGGCACAAGCGGTCGAGTATTCGGTCCAAATTGGATGGACCCGGAGTAGTTCTTTTGAATGGCTTTTTCCGCTGACCGGGTTTAGAGCCTCTGAATCCGGCATTGACTGCCGTATCCTCAGTATGATCGCCGTTAATGCGGCGTTTGTTTTTGTTGCGACGCGGCCTGCCATTTCGGTCCTTGAACTCCGGACTGCCAGAATTTTTGCTGAGGTTGTTGCTGCGTGCTAGCCAGGTGTCCTCACCCGCGCAGAAGCGGGTCATGAGTGATGTGAGGGCTGCCATGGATTTCGGCTTTTCCTGTCCCAGGTGCCGGGCAAGCCACTCGTCGTGGATGTTATGTTTGAAGGCCGCGAGGGCCTCCGCATCCGGACAGTCGACGATTTGGTTTTTCTTGGTTAAGAACCGTGTCCAGAATTGCCTGGCCGATTCGTCTGGCTGCTGAATTATGTGGCTTAGGTCATCAGCGTCTGGTGGTCGCACATAAGTGCCCTGGAAGTTATCGAGGAATGCAGCTTCCAGGTCCTCCCAACTCCCAATTGACTCTGCTGGCAAGCTGTTGAGCCAATGTCGGGCTGGTCCTTTAAGCTTGAGGGGGAGGTATTTGATGGCGTGAAGATCGTCACCGCGGGCCATGTGGATGTGAAGGAGATAGTCTTCGATCCAAACCGCGGGGTCTGTTGTGCCATCGTAGGATTCAATATTGACGGGTTTAAACCCTTCGGGGATTTGATGATCCATTACTTCATCCATGAAGCATAGTGGGTGTGCGGCGCCTCTGTACTGGGAGATATCACGACGGAGCTCAAGGGAGCTTGTTCTATTTTGTTCGGCCCGGCCGGACTTACTGTGTCCGGCGCGACGATTGTCGTCACGTATCGTGGGATGCCCACGCGATCCATAGATCGATCTTGATTGTCTTGCCTTATCCTCCAATATATCTCGCAAGTCCGGAGTGTTCCCCTGTGGCCGTGTGCTTTTCGAGCGATGCCGGGGTACGGGTCTAGTGAAGGGCCTAGAGGCCTCTCTGTCGAGACCACGGGGTGGTCGGTCAGCCGTATTGTCTCCTGGTGATGCGGGTTCGTAAGCTTCCTCCTCTAATCGGGGGAGCAGCTTGTGTTTAGGGTAGCTTTTGGAGGGGCGTTCGAGATCATGCTCTTCGGCCGCGAGGACTTCAGTCCATCTGTCGGCTAGCAGATCCTGATCAGCTCTAAGCTGTTGCTGCTTTTTCTTGAGGCTGTTCACCGTGGCCATAAGCCCGCGTTTAAAACGCTCTTGTTCGTTGGGATCCTCAGGCACGACGAATTCGTCATCGTCGAGGCTCGCTTCGTCTCCGGAGGGAGGCGTATGATCCTCTGCCTCTTCTTCTGCCGCTCCTTTATAAGGGCTGGCGTCTCTGTCCTCCTGCGCTGCATCTTGCTGGAGCGGGTTGTCTTCGGCACTGTCCGGTGTATTATTGTCTCCGGTGCCGGAGTCTTCATTCTTGCCATGGCGGGATTTAGAGCGGCGCCGCTGACGCCGGCGCTTGGGCTGCTTTTTGGAGGGGTCATCCTCCTCTGTTCCTTCACCTTTCCCATCTTTTGGGATATCCACCATGTATATGTCATATGATGAGGTGGCTGTCCAGTGCCCAGTAGGCGCTAGTTCTTGGTCGTCTCCGGCATCGTCATCCATACCGTCGATGTCCTCGGAGTCGTAGTCTAGCATGTAAGTTAAATCGTCGACAGCGGCTACCAAGTGGGTGGTGGGTGGGCTTTGAATTTATTCGTCGTCCGCATCCCAACCGTCCTAACCGCAGTCCGGCCAGGGCTCTCCTGATAACGAGAGATATTTTAGCGAACTGAAGATGTTACCTAAAGGTGAGTGTTGAAAGACGTCCGCTGCGGTGAACTCCATGATCGGCGCCCAATCGGATTCGATCAGGGCGGGTGCGGGAGGTTCGGAGTCTGGCGAGGAGTCCGGCACCTCGGAGTCACGAGCTTTATGAGGGACAAAGTCAGTGTTCGGCTCTATCGCCGTAGAGGTTGCAGCCCCCGAGGCGGTGCCTAGGCATCCATCCTTGATCTGCGGAGCTGGCTCCGAATTGAAGATCGGAGCAGTTTCGAGTGCGGCCTCGAAGGTACTGTCCGACTGCAGAGCTAAATCATGCTCGCCACGACAGTGCGGCACGCTCGGCTGTGGCTCGAACCTATCGAGGATCAAGTCCCCGCGGATGTCAGCCGTGAAGTTCAAACTTCCAAACCTGACCTGACGGCCATGGGCATAGCTTTCGATGTGCTCCAGTTGGCCAAGCAAATTGGCCCGCAGTGCAAAGCCACCGAATACGAAGATTTGTCCGGGGAGGAAGGTCTCACCCTAGACTGCGTCGTTGATGATGATTGAAGAAGCCATCAAGCCTATCGGCAACGACACAGAGGAACTCTCAATGAAAGCACCAATGTCGGTGTCAAAACCGGCAGATCTTGGGTAGGGGGTCCCGAACTGTGCGTCTAGGCGGATGGTAACAGGAGACGAGGGACACGATGTTTTACCCAGGTTCGGGCCCTCTTGATGGAGGTAAAACCCTATGTCCTGCTTGATTAATATTGATGATGTGTGTTACAAGAGTGGATCTACCACGAGATCAAGGAGGCTAAACCCTAGAAGCTAGCCTATGGTATGATTGTTGTTCGTCCTATGGACTACAGCCATCCGGTTTATATAGACACCAGAGAGGGATAGGGTTACACAAAGTCGGTTACAAAGGTAGGAGATCTACATATCTGTATCGCCAAGCTTGCCTTCCACGCCAAGGAAAGTCTCATCCAGACACGGGACGAAGTCTTCAATCTTGTATCTTCATAGTCTTGGAGTCTGGCTGATGATGATAGTTCGGCTATCCGGACACCCCCTAGTCCGGAACTCCCTCAATGATATCACAAGCTTGAGCGTTGTATTGCAGCATCTTCAATTCTTCCGCATTCGCTTCACGGTTCGGTTCTCTCCCATCAAAGAATTCACCTTGCAAGCCAATACAAATAATTGCCCAAACGGCGGGGTTATGTCTGAGAATATGCATTTTCATCTTATGCTTCCAACTAGCAAAATTAGTACCATCAAAGTAAGGACCTCTATGGTGATAATTTCCCTTGCTAGACGCCATACTCTCCTAGGTTGTGAAACCAAGGCTATGACCACCAAAAGCTATGGAAATCAAAGCAAATTGAGACCAAAGCTCTGATACCACTTGTAGGACCTTGAAGTATGTCTAGAGGGGGGTGATTAGACTACTTGACCAATTAAAAACTTAACCTTTTCCCAATTTTAGAGTTTGGCAGATTTTAGCTATCTTAGGACAAGTCAAGCAATCATCACACAATTCAAGCAAGCATGCAAAGAGTATATAGGCAGCGGAAATTAAAGCATGCATCTTGCAAGAAAGTAAAGGGAAGGCTTTGGAGGATTCAAACGCAATTGGAGACACGGATGTTTTTGGCGTGGTTCCGATAGGTGGTTCTATCGTACATCCACGTTGATGGAGACTTCAACCCACGAAGGGTAACGGTTGCGCGAGTCCATGGAGGGCTCCACCCACTAAGGGTCCACGAAGAAGCAACCTTGTCTATCCCACCATGGCCGTCGCCCACGAAGGACTTGCCTCACTAGCGGTAGATCTTCACGAAGTAGGCGATCTCCTTGCCCTTACAAACTCCTTGGTTCAACTCCACAATCTTGTCGGAGGCTCCCAAGTGACACCTAGCCAATCTAGGAGACACCACTCTCCAAGAAGTAACAAATGTTGCGTTGATGATGAACTCCTTGCTCTTGTGCTTCAAATGATGGTCTCCCCAACACTCAAATCTCTCTCATAGGATTTGGATATGGTGGAAAGAGGATTTGAGTGGAAAGCAACTTGGGGAAGGCTAGAGATCAAGATTCATATGGTAGGAATGGAATATCTTGGCCTCAACACATGAGTAGGTGGTTCTCTCTCAGAAATGGTAAGTTGGAAGTGTAGGTTTAGTCTGATGGCTCTCTCCATGAATGAAGAGGAGGTGGAGGGGTATATATAGCCTCCACACAAAATCTAACCATTACACACAATTTACCAAACTCGATGGGACCGATTCAACAGACTCGGTCGGACCCATTTAGTAAACCTAGTGACCGTTAGTGATTTTTGGTGGGACTGACATGCAACTCGGTGAGACCGATTCGATTAGGGTTAGGGCATAACATAATCTCGGTAAGACCGATTACACAAACTCAGTGAAACCGATTTTGGTAATAAGCTTTCCAGAGAGTTGCTCAGGTAAACTCGGTGGGACCGATTTGCTCTTTTCAGTGAGACCAAAATGTTACAAAAGGGAAACAGAGAGTTTACATTGCAATCTCGGTGGGACCGATCGCTCACTTCGGTTAGACCGAAATGTTACGAAGGGAAATAGAGAGATTACAATACCATCTCGGTGAGACCGAGATCCCTACCGGTATGACCGATTTGCTTAGGGTTTGTGGCAGTGGCTATGACTTTTGGAATTGGTGGCGCCGGATTGGAAGAATCGGTGTGACCGATTTTGGCTTTGGGTTTAGGTCATTTGTGGATGTGGGAAAGTAGCTGAGGGTTTTGGAGTATATCACAAAGCACATGAAGCAAGAGGCTCATTAAGCAACACTTCATCCCTCCTTGATAGTATTGGCTTTTCCTATAGACTCAATGTGATCTTGGATCACTAAAATATAAAATGAAGAGTCTTGAGCCTTTGAGCTTGAGCCAATCCTTTGTCCTTAGTATTTTGAGGTATCTACTTTCATCATCCATGCCATGCCATTCATTGAGCTTTCCTGAAATAATAGTCTTGGAATAGCATTAGCTCAATGAGCTATATGTTGTTATGAATTACCAAAACCACCTAGGGATAGTTGCACTCACCATGGAAACATGGATCGCTCCCTCTGTACTAAGGAACACACCGCGGCCCTCACAGCGGAAGTGCAGGTTGGCCTTATCAAGCCGAACTCCACATCGGTAGTCAAGCCACCGGACCCTGTGAAACGAGTCCAGACTACCCCGCAGAATGATAGTCCAGCTCGTCAGGAGCTCGATTAGCAATCGGGCCTCTGTCTTTTCCCCAACCAAGTAGCAGCGTATGTACCGCGTGCTCATAAATACGCACTAAAATACCATGGGCGACGATGGAGGCATATCGAGGATAAAGTCCACAATACGGCTCAACCGTACCTGGATCCCCATCTATCTTTTTCTTAACTTCATTTTTTCTTTTCAGGTTCCTTACAACCCACATCACCTTTTTATGGTGTCAAGGGCCCTTTTTCCGGCCCCTTATGAAAACCTATCCATTAATCCTCTCAAAGGGTCACACACCAAGGTGAAAAGCAGTGCAGATGTACGACGGAGTACCTAAAGGATCTTTCAAGATCACCTCCTCCACTTTTTTAGTACCTCTACACAGCTTTCCCTTTCGCTCGGCATGTAAAATAGCCTCGATCCTTATAGGATTATCTGTACAAATACGTTTTGTCGTATCAAACAGACTATAATGGAAACAGTTTTTCGTCCAAACTATTTGGTATTGGCTTATTTCCTATTATGTTTTTATTCTTTTACGTATGATTGTCATGTACACCTCAGCACGACCTAAATCGCCAGGGGCTCCATTCAGCCGCGTACATTTCTTAAATTTACCATAAGTCCGAACACTTTTCATAGTGGAATTCGGCGTCCCGAATCTAACATTATATGCATCGTCTCTGAATCATGTCATGGGTCAATAGTTGGGTTGCCTGGCTCCTGTGGTTACTACCTTACGTTCCGATTGTTCAGCTAAGGAAGTAAAGGGAGAACTACTGAGATTGTGTTTCTGGTTAGCCGGATAAACACCTCAGTAGAGAAAGCCAAAAACTGACTATCATGATGCGGCGAGAGCTGGTCAGCTATTCAGTGACTCAGTATAAATCTCTTGCGACTTTTTCCATATCACACGAAGGACAGGTTTTTACCTGCTCAGGTGTGTACAACACCCGAGTTCGGATCACCGAACGATACGAGGGGCTGCGCCTACAATCCAATTATCAAACTCCTATGGCTAAGTGAGAGTGATTGAAAGTGCAACTATCCCTAGGTGGTTTTGGTAATTCATAACAACATATAGCTCATTGAGCTAATTCTATTCCAAGACTATTATTTCAGGAAAGCTCAATGAATGGCATGGCATGGATGAGGAACGTGGATCCCTCAAAATACTAAGGACAAAGATTGGCTCAAGCTCAAAGGCTCAAGACTCTTCATTTTATATTTTAGTGATCCAAGATCACATTGAGTCTATAGGAAAAGCCAATACTATCAAGGAGGGATGAGGTGTTGCTTAATGAGCCTCTTGCTTCATGTGCTTTATGATATGCTCCAAAACCCTCAGCTACCTTCCCACATCCACAAATGACCTAAACCCAAAGCCAAAACCGGTCACACCGATTCTTCCAATCCGGCGCCACCGATTCCAAAAGTCATAGCCACTGCCACAAACCCCAAGCAAACCAGTCCTACCGATAGGGATCTTGGTCTCACCGAGATGGGATTGTAATCTCTCTGTTTCCCTTCGTAACGTTTCGGTCTAACCGAAGTGAGCGATCGGTCCCACCGAGATTGTAATGTAAACTCTCTATTTCCCTTTTGTAACATTTCGGTCTCACCGAAAAGAGCAAATCGGTCCCACCAAGTTTACCTGACCAACTCTCTGGAAAGCTTATTACCAAAATCGGTTTCACCGAGTTTGTGTAATCGTTCTTAATGAGATTATGTTATGCCCTAACCCTAACCGAATCGGTCTCACCGAGTTGCATCTCAGTCCCACCGAAAATCACTAACAGTCACTAGGTTTACTAAATCGGTCCGACCGAGTCTATTGAATCGGTCCCACCGAGTTTGGTAAATTGTGTGTAACGGTTAGATTTTGTGTGGAGGCTATATATACCCCTCCACCTTCTCTTCATTCATGGAGAGAGCCATCAGACTAAACCAACACTTCCAACTTACCATTTCTGAGAGAGAACCACCTACTCATGTGTTGAGGCCAAGATATTCCATTCCTACCATATGAATCTTGATCTCTAGCCTTCCCCAAGTTGCTTTCCACTCAAATCCTCTATCCACCAGATCCAAATCCTATGAGAGAGAGTTGAGTGTTGGGGAGACTATCATTTGAAGCACAAGAGCAAGGAGTTCATCATCAACGCACCATTTGTTACTTCTTGGAGAGTGGTGTCTCCTAGATTGGCTAGGTGTCACTTGGGAGCCTCCGACAAGATTGTGGAGTTGAACCAAGGAGTTTGCAAGGACAAGGAGATCGCCTACTTCATGAAGATCTACCGCTAGTGAGGCAAGTCCTTCATGGGCGACGGCCATGGTGGGATAGACAAGGTTGCTTCTTCCTAGACCCTTCTTGGATGGAGCCCTCCGTGGACTCGCGCAACCGTTACCCTTCGTGGGTTGAAGTCTCCATCAACGTGGATGTACGATAGAACCACCTATCGGAACCACGCCAAAAACATCCGTGTCTCCAATTGCGTTTGAATCCTCCAAAGCCTTCCCTTTACTTTCTTGCAAGATGCATGCTTTAATTTCCGCTGCCTATATACTCTTTGCATGCTTGCTTGAATTGTGTGATGATTGCTTGACTTGTCCTAAGATAGCTAAAATCTGCCAAACTCTAAAATTGGGAAAAGGTTAAGTTTTTAATTGGTCAAGTAGTCTAATCACCCCCCTCTAGACATACTTCAAGGTCCTACAAGTGGTATCAGAGCTTTGGTCTCAATTTGCTTTGATTTCCATAGCTTTTGGTGGTCATAGCCTTGGTTTCACAACCTAGGAGAGTATGGCGTCTAGCAAGGGAAATTATCACCATAGAGGTCCTTACTTTGATGGTACTAATTTTGCTAGTTGGAAGCATAAGATGAAAATGCATATTCTCAGACATAACCCCGCCGTTTGGGCAATTATTTGTATTGGCTTGCAAGGTGAATTCTTTAATGGGAGAGAACAGAACCGTGAAGCAAATGCGGAAGAATTGAAGATGCTGCAATACAACGCTCAAGCTTGTGATATCATCTTCAACGGATTGTGCCCCGAAGAATTCAACAAAATCAGTCGTCTTGAGAATGCAAAGGAAATTTGGGATACTTTGATTGATATGCACGAAGGTACCGAATCCGTCAAGGAATCCAAGTTGGATGTGCTCCAAAGTCAGCTTGACAAGTTCAAAATGAAGGATGGTGAAGGTGTCGCTGAAATGTACTCTAGGCTTGCACTTATCACAAATGAGATTGCCGGCTTAGGGAGTGAAGAGATGACCGACAGATTCATCATCAAGAAGATCCTAAGAGCATTGGATGGAAAGTATGATACCGTGTGCACATTGATCCAAATGATGCCAAACTACAAAAATCTCAAGCCAACGGAAGTCATTGAAAGAATTGTTGCTCATGAGATGTCACTCAAGGATAAGGAGGAACTGCACAACAAGTCAAGTGGTGCTTACAAATCCTCAATTGAAGCCCCCACATCATCAAGTGAGAAACAAACCTTCAATGAAGAATTGAGCTTAATGGTGAAGAACTTCAACAAATTCTACAAGAGTAGAAGCAAAGAAAGAAGCTCCAAATAAAGGTCTTATCATGACAAAAGATCTTCTAGTCGAGAGCGCAATTGCTACAATTGTGGGAAGCCTGGACACTACTCCAATGAGTGTACGGCATCCTACAAAAGAAGAGAAGATTCTCCAAAAAGAAGAAGCAAAAGAGAAGAATCACCACCAAGAGAGAGGAGGAGTAGAGATGATCGTTATGAACGAAGACCCTCATGGAGAAGCAAGGATTCGGAAATGAAGGACAAGTCATCAAGGAGCTACACAAAACGAAGACATCAAGCTCATGTTGGTGAATGGGTATCCGACTCCGACAATCACTCCGAGAGAAGCTATCACTCCGACTCCGAACATACTCAAGATGAAGGTGTTGCCGGTCTAGCACTTGTGTCAACCAACTCCTACGACATATTTGATTCACCAAATGAAGGAATTGGAAGATGCTTCATGGACAAAGGTCCAAAGGTAACACATCTTGAGTATGTTGATTTCAATAGTGATGAAGATGACTTGCTTGTGGATGATGATTTACTTGTTGACAACTCTAGTGATGAATACTATGATGAAACGTCAATTAATCATGCTAATCAAACGAATGGCAATTATAAGGAGAAAATTGAGCTTCTAACTAAAGAACTAAACACTCTAAAGTTGGCTCATGAAACTATCTTCAAAGATCATCGAGAACTTTTAAGGGCTCATGAGAAGTTACGCTTTGAAAAGCTCAATCTTGAGCAAGAGCATGAGTTCCTAAAGGCAATCAATGATGATCTCCATAAGAAAAGTTCTTCTTACATTGCCAAGTGTTTACTCTTATCTACTTACATGCCTCAAGTCAAGTCTGGTAACAAGTACAAGAAAGATACTTCCCCTAGTAGTAACAATAATAATGTTAAATCCAATATTGTTGCTTCTAGTAGTTCTCTTGATTCCACTAATGATTCTCTTAGCCAAGTTACACTTGAGCAAGAAAATAGCTTATTGAAGGGAATTATAGAGAAATGTGTTTACAAGAGCCTTGCCAGGAGTAAGCAATTCGAGGAAATTGTACGCAAGCAAGGAAGACACCGAAAGAATCAAGGTGTTGGTTTTGAATGAAAGTTCAATGCCAATGGAGTTGAGTGGGAAGAAGGTCAATACCCCAAGACGAAGTTTGTTCCTCAACAAGAGAAGTATCCTACTTCCTTCAAGGGAACACAAGCTCAAGATGATCTTCCTCCACAAGACCACAAGAACAAAGGCAAGGATAAGCTTCAAGAAGATATTGATGCATTTGAAGAAGCACCTAAGGTCTCGGTCGAGTGGATTCCCAAGACTATGTCAAGTTCTACTTCATCAAGTACAACTACAACTCCAAGGATTCCCATCAAGATGATGTGGATCCCGAAGAAGAAGAACTAGAGAGTTCTTGAGGGTGACACCGCCAACATTCTTCACTCATATCTTTATGGCAAGGACAAGTGCAATCAACTTCCACATCTTGCACTACTTCAAGGAGTCACAAACCCTCATGTTGGTAAGGCAAGGGACAAGGTAACCTAATAGTTTCATGGACATCATCTTGTGTGTGCATCACTCTATTTCTATGGATATTCTTGTTTGTTCCTTGTGGGACTAACCAATGTAGGCAAGCTGAAAGAGCAACTCACTCCAAAGGAATGCTCCAAATGATCTACTTCAACATTGAGCATCCACATCTTCAACACCTACATGAAGTCATCATCGACAAAACCCAAGGTTAGTTCATCCCTCTAAAGGGGGGATCTCACATCTAGGGGGAGCTTAACTCAAAAAATTGAGTCAAAGCAACTCTAATGGTGTGAACACATAAATGCATTATGTAAAAGTGGTAACCCCACTTGAGCTTAAATGATGAGTATGACCTATGATCAAATGTTCTCATTTGACTCCTAAGTCAATATACTCATATATAGATGACCTAGTCATCGCCAATTGTTTGATAGATGCTAGAATTGGTTGTGCATGCTTTGCCACATATTTCATTTGCCATTTTATTGTGTGAGCATGTTGGTGCATGTTTTACTCATTCAAGGACATCCACTTGTTGTTTTGATTGTTTGGTTCATTCTTCTTTTGGCCAAGTGGATGGACAAGAATGCCTAAGAACCCTCTCTAGCTATCTATGCTTTTATCGTCTCAAACTCTATTCATGCTACATCACAAAATTTGATCAAGTCAGATTCGAACCACTCTGTGTGAGGAGCACTCGGAGTCCCCGATTCGTCATAGACTTAAACTTCCAAAACCTCTTTGTGATTCTCGGTCTGACCGATTCCTCCATTTCGGTCCTACTGAGATCATTAAGCTGATCTGAGTTTTCAATCTCGATGCAACCGATTTGAACTTTTCGGTCACACCGAGTTGCTGTAATTGAACACAGTTATGCATCTCGGTGCCACCGAGTTATTCCACTTGGTTACACCGACAGGGTCGGGATATATATAGACACGGGCAAATTTTTTGAAATTTCTCCGAACTCCTTCGCCCGCGCAATAGCTCGCTCTGCCATCGAAGGTCTCCGGATCGTCTCCTCGTCGCCAGCCGCCTCCTATCGCTGGTCTCCGCCGCTGTCAACGGAATTCAACCCCACCGTTGCCGCCGTAGCGAGTTCATCGCTGCACTAGGGTATGGACTCGATCTTTGTGCTATCCACATCTGATTCCTAGCACATTGTACTCTTATTGGTTCTTGCCACGATTGAAACAATCCTATCCAGCCTAAGTAGTCCGTAGAGTAGATTAGATTCAAATTTTTAGGGTTAGGTTTCCGCCGAAACCATCTCGGACCTACCGAGTTGAAAAACTCGGTCTCACCGATTTTGCATATGCCATTGCACAAGTGACTCTCGGTCTGACCGAGAATTACTAATCGGTGCGACCGATTTTAGGATTCTGTGAAACCCTAGCAGTCTCGGTGCCACCGAACTGTGACTCGGTCCAACCGAGTTCATCAGTTTAGATTCCAAAAACTGCTTCGGTATCACCGAGTTTGAAAATCGGTTGATCCGAAATGCTTTCTGTGGAAAACTAAAACTGAATTTTTGAATCATTCTTTTGAAAAATCTCTGCATTTTGTGATGCTTATCCACTCTATCTCATCTATAACTCTTCACAGGGTCAGCAGTCAGATTTTGCAGCATGTCAGACCAGAGTGACAGTCAGAACAGGTCAGTAGAGCAGATTCACTTGAGTGAGGGCACTAGTCCCTCCAGTACTTCAGATGAAGGGAGCAGAAGCACTCCAAGCAACCTGCCTAAGGCTGCTACTAGGTAAAGGAGAAAGAGAACCTCAGACTCAGAAGATGAGGACTACAAAGCTGAAGAAGATGAGGCTACTTCCAATAAAGTGGTGCTCAAGAAGGAATATGGCTCAGCAAAGGATATAAAGCCAGGCATGAAGATTAAAATGCCTGCAGGAAGACAACCAATGTCCAAGGCCAGAGCATCAACTCAACTGTATGAAAAGCCTGATCCCAAAGAGCCAGCTGCTGAAGGCAAGAAGAGGAAGGAAAGGGTCAAGAAGACCATGGCCAGAGTTGTTGGGCAACCTTCCATGATGGAAGAGGAAGAGCTTACTACACCAGCACCAAAGGCACCAAAGCTTATGGGTGATGCTATTAAATCTGGGGCTGCAACATCTAAGCCCAAGGAAGCACCCAAAGCTTCCCCCAAGGCCAAGTCTGCACCAAAGAGGAATACCAGGAGTATTCCAGCTGCTGAGAAGAACAAGGCCCCAGTGCCTGAGGTTGCTGAGGAGGAAGATGAAGAAGGACAGGTTCTAAGGAAGCTCAAGCCTAAGATACCAGATCACAATGATGCCCATCCTATGGCTGAGGACATGAACATCAGAAAAGACTCAGGATTGATGAACTTATCATGCAATTCTACTCCACAACACATTTTTACCCACATGGAAGAATTGTTTAGATGTCTGAAGGTACAAGGTACCAATCCACTGTTGAAGAATGGGCAAAACTGATAAATGCCCCAAAGGAAAATGATGATGATCTGGATGTATATGCCAAGAAGAAAATGGGACACAATACCATGGCACACATGCACAAGGAGATCCCGGACAAAGCCCTAGAGACTTTCTCTTTTGGATCTGTCCATTTTATGTTGTCAGGGCTGCCTACTATAAATTGGATTCTGAGGCACACTCTGTTGCCCAAGTCTGGTGACCACAACATGATCAGAGGGCATGCCATCAATATGTTGCATTTATTTGATGTGCCACAGAAATTCAAAGTCATGAGCCTTATAGTTGAAACCATTAAGAGGACTGCAGCAGATCAGAAGAGGAGCTGTGGTTATGCACATCAGATTCAGGAATTGATCAACTCAAAGATGGGAACTGGCAAATATCTATTGGATAGGGAACACTTTCCACTCTATCCAGACTTTGAAAACAATGAGGTTGTCATGAATGAGGATGATCCATCATCAGTTCAAGCTCAAGAGAAGAAGGAGAAGGCAAGGAAGGAGAAGGCTGCCAAGATGCCAACTCAAGAGGAGGCATCTGAGTATTTCTTGAAAAACAAGCAGGAGCAGCTTGGTTACTTGACAGCATCATCACTGAGGATTGAGAAGGGGTTGGCCACCTTAACTCAAAACCAGGAGAGCTCGGAAAGAATCATGGAACAAAAATTCTATGATCTAGATGTCAAAGTAACTGAGATTCAGTCAGTTGTGGAGCAACTGCAGGATGACATGCAGGAGAGGAAGGGCAAGACAACCACAAATGTCTTTGCCAGAGTGCCTAGAGCTCAGAGGTCAGCTGCTGTGCCAGTGCCAGACACTAGAGCAACATCTTCAGCACCAGCTACTGCCCCTTCAGCTCCAGTGCAACCAGCTTCAGCATCAACTCCAGCACCCTCTACATCAACTGAAGCCTTCGTCCAAGGAGCCATCTCTACATCACCAACTGAAGATCAAGCCTGAGAGTCGATCTAGCACTATGCATTTTTTATGAACTTTTTGGTAACTTGTTGCCAAAGGGGGAGAAAAAATGTATAGATCATAGGCTTCGAGAGAGAGAGAGTGTTGCTTTTGTTCTCTCTTGCTTTGTTGGTTTAAACTTGTTTGCTTTTTGATTGGTTGAGATACTATGCTTGTGAGACATTGATGATCATGTGTTTGATCATAAGCTACACTTATGCATGTTTGATGATATTATCCTATCTATCTTATGTGATCATTCACTTTCTTGGTGATGAGTGCATGTATTCAATACTTATCATTTTGAGCGCTCCACCAAGATGTATGTGACATGGAAGAGTAACCCATGAGCCTAATTCCTTGTGCATTTGCAGTCCAAAGAAAATTTTAAACTATGCACAAATTTAGGGGGAGCTCTTGCTTATCACATACTTCTCAAAGCGACGATGTTTTTATTCTTATTATCATTTGTCAAAGCTTTGATCTATATGTTGTCATCAATTACCAATAAGGGGGAGATTGAAAGTGCAACTATCCCTAGGTGGTTTTGGTAATTCATCACAACATATAGCTCATTGAGCTAATGCTATTCCAAGACTATTATTTCAGGAAAGCTCAATGAATGGCATGGCATGGATGATGAAAGTGGATCCCTCAAAATACTAAGGACAAAGGATTGGCTCAAGCTCAAAGGCTCAAGACTCTTCATTTTATATTTTAGTGATCCAAGATCACATTGAGTCTATAGGAAAAGCCAATACTATCAAGGAGGGATGAGGTGTTGCTTAATGAGCCTCTTGCTTCATGTGCTTTATGATATGCTCCAAAACCCTCAGCTACTTTCCCACATCCACAAATGACCTAAACCCAAAGCCAAAACCGGTCACACCAATTCTTCCAATCTGACGCCACTGATTCCAAAAGTCATAGCCACTACCACAAACCCTAAGCAAACCGGTCCTACCGATTGGGCTCTCGGTCTAACCGAGATGGGATTGTAATCTCTCTGTTTCCCTTCGTAATGTTTCGGTCTAACCGAAGTGAGCGATCGGTCCCACCGAGATTGCAATGTAAACTCTCTGTTTCCCTTTTGTAACATTTCGGTCTCACCGAAAAGAGAAAATCGGTCCCACCGAGTTTACGTGACCAACTCTCTGGAAAGCTTATTACCAAAATCGGTTTCACCGAGTTTGTGCAATCGTTCTTACTGAGATTATGTTATGCCCTAACCCTAACCGAATTGGTCTCACCGAGTTGCATGTCAGTCCCACTGAAAGTCACTAGGTTTACTAAATCGGTCCGACCGAGTCTGTTGAATCGGTCCCACCGAGTTTGGTAAATTGTGTGTAACGGTTAGATTTTGTGTGGAGGCTATATATACCCCTCCACCTCCTCTTCATTCGTGGAGAGAGCCATCAGACTAAACCTACACTTCCAACTTACCATTTCTTAGAGAGAACCACCTACTCATGTGTTGAGGCCAAGATATTCCATTCCTACCATATGAATCTTGATCTCTAGCCTTCCCCAAGTTGCTTTCCACTCAAATCCTCTTTCCACCAGATCCAAATCCTATGAGAGAGAGTTGAGTGTTGGGGAGACTATCATTTGAAGCACAAGAGCAAGGAGTTCATCATCGACACACCATTTGTTACTTCTTGGAGAGTGGTGTCTCCTAGATTGGCTAGGTGTCACTTGGGAGCCTCCGACAAGATTGTGGAGTTGAACCAAGGAGTTTATAAGGGCAAGGAGATCGCCTACTTCGTGAAGATCTACCGCTAGTGAGGCAAGTCCTTCATGGGCGACGGCCATGGTGGGATAGACAAGGTTGCTTCTTCGTGGACCCTTCTTGGGTGGAGCCCTCCGTGGACTCGCGCAACCCTTACCCTTCGTGGGTTGAAGTCTCCATCAATGTGGATGTACGATAGCACCACCTATCGGAACCATGCCAAAAACATCCATGTCTCCAACTGCGTTTGAATCCTCCAAACCCTTCCCTTTACTTTCTTGCAAGTTGCATGCTTTAATTTCCGCTGCCTATATACTCTTTGCATGCTTGCTTGAATTGTGTGATGATTGCTTGACTTGTCCTAAGATAGCTAAAATCTGCCAAACTCTAAAATTGGGAAAAGTTAAGTTTTTAGTTGGTCAAGTAGTCTAATCACCTCCCCTCTAGACATACTTCAAGGTCCTACAGTGATAAAGCCGCATAAGTCTGATTGCCTGGTTCGCCGCACTAGCACCTCCTTCAAGGACCAACTTGTTGGGTTAAGTGTTTTTTTGTGATGTTCCGAACACCCCCGTAGTATCTACATGAGGGGCTGAAGCCGGCGGCTAGCCAACTCTCAGATTCAATAAATGGCCACAACGGAGGATAAATAATTTCAGATGAAACAAGACTAAAATTTATACAAACGCCTTGTTTTCATTATACAAAGTTTGGGGAACGCGGATACATTCATTCAAAAATGATGTCCTTCGAACACAGGCCCTCTATAATGCTGGATCCTTCAAGGACGTCGTTGAAATATTTCTCCGGCGTACGATGCTCCTTCCCTGCGGGTGATCCCTTGGTTGCAAGACTGGTGGCATTCATCTTCGCCCACTGCACCTTGACACGAGCGAAGGCCATCCATGCACCTTCGGTATAGACTGGCCGCTTTATAGCATCAAGCTGTGGGCAGGCGTCGACTAGTCGCTTCACAAGCCCAAAGTAGCTACTAGGTATTGGTTCGGCTAGCCAAAGACGGACTATGACATCCTTCATGGCCAGTTCAGCCACCCTATGTAGCCCGGTCAACTATTTTAGCTGACCACTGAGGGGCAAGGGCTGCTCTGGCACAAGGTACTGCGACCAGAACAGTTTCTCCATTGAGCTCCCCTCTTCGGCTCGGAAGAAATCCACAACATCTGCAACACTTCGGGGAAGATCCGCAAACGCTCCTAGTGAACTCCAAATGCGTGTCAGAAATGTGTACTTTCTCCTTACGAATTTGCTCTGCATATTAAAGGCCTTACCCGCCGCGATCTGCTTGGCTTCTCGGATTTCTTGACAAGCTCCTTGAGCTTCAACCCGGGTCTCCTTCACACTTTGGTGCGCCAGAGCAAGTTCGGAGTCTCGATCCGACACCTTGCACTCCAAGGACTCACGTTTGCTTATAGCATTAGTGAGCTCTTATTGGACTTCATCCAACCTTGCCTCATGCTTTAAACAGGCGGCTCATTCCTCGTCCGTCTCCTTTTTGGTCTCGGCCAGCGCGCTCTTAAGGGCCTTGACCTCCGACATGTCAACTATGAGCATAATCATAAAGCTCGGTCAGATAACAAATTGGATCTCATATCATTTCATATATGTTTCGGTATTGCATACCTTCATTTTCATCCAACTTCTGCCTTAGTTCGGACACATCGGCGGCATGCGAGGTTGCCGCTCACATCGCAGCCTGTTCATCAAAATAAACATATATGTTAGCTCCTGTCAAGCATTATTCGATCCATTGTTTGGCTTTTCTTCACAAACACCGAACAGAGTCTTGGGAGCTACTATCTATTTACATGTTTTCCTTTGGCAAATAGTCAAAAATATATTATGTCACATACCTCAAAGCCTGTTAAAAGGCCTGTGTAGGCTTGGTTTAATCCACTCTTAGCATACCGAACCCTTTCAACCACCGTACCCATAAGGGTACGGTGCTCCTCTATAATGGAAGCACTCTGAAGCGCTTCCACCAGATTGTCCGGTGCCTCCGGATTGATAGAGGACGCTGACGGAGATGGTGCGCCTCCTTCCCTCGAAGAAGGATGTTGGTCTGACTCCAGAGCCATATGGGTCTCCAGAATAATATTCGGTTGGGGGCCGAATTGAGCATGGCCCCCGTCGCTGTGCGTCATGGGGGTGGATTTCCCCCTCTCTTCAGCAACAGAGGTACATCGCCACCTTCACGGCCTCCCACACCTCCCCATGACCTGGAGAGGTTTTTCGGGACAACATTTCGGTGTTATCTGTAGCAGTGGGTGGAGAAATCTGCGGAGGCGACTCGCTCTCCATTGCGTTCGTCCCTAGCGAATTACCAGATGGCGATGATCATTGGGGGAGATCACGAGCCGGGCTGCAATGCGCAATTCAGTATGTTAAAATAATAAGGCATAAATTCGGATATGTGTACAGTGTCTTCGGATACTTACGATCAAGCTAAGAGCTTCGGCCTGGGGTGCCACGAGGATGGCATCAGCATCCGCTACGGAATCGTCTGAAAGGGAGGGTTTTCCCTTCTTGGTCGCCTCTGCCTTTAGATCCGCGGAAGCTGCCCTTTTCTTCTTCCCTCCCCTAGGGGGAGAGTTACTCTCTTCCTGTTCTACATCTCCGTCATGGGAGGAGGAGGTCTCGAAGTCTTCGGACACGGTGTCCGAAGCATCCTTACAATGGAGGCCACCTCTGGCCTCCTTGCCCTTCTTCTTGGCCTTCTTCTCCGGTGCCTGATACAGCGCCGGAACCAAAATCTTTGTCAGCAAGGGGGTGGCATGGTCCTCGGGCAGCGGAGCCAGACATTTGATCTGCTCTGCCTTCTTTGTCCAGCCATGTTTGAGTAAGAAAGTTCAATATACTCCTTCATTTGCAAATAAAAGTTATCATAAAACTTACGGGAGTGGCCGGACGTGCACAGTCAAGGCCGCGGTCTTCGGTTGTCTCCGGCCATGACTTTTGAGCCTTGAAGAGCAGCTTCCATATGTCTTTGTGCGTCGTGCCGAAGAACCACTTCAGAGTCCGAGGACCGGCCGGGTCGAATTCCCACATATGTTGTGTCCGGCGTTGACAAGGGAGAATCCGGTGAAAAAGCATCACCTGGATCATGCTGGCGAGGCTTGTGTTCTTGTTTATCATGCCCTTGACGCGACTCTCAGCATCGTCACCTCATTAGGCGACTCCCAATCTAGGACCACATTGAGCCAGGATGTAAGCTGCATCGGGGGCCCAGATTTGAACTCAGGAGCGGCCGCCCATGTGGCGTCGCGGGGTTCCATGATATAGAACTACCCCTACTGCCATCCCTTGACGGATTCCACAAAGGTCCCCTTTGGCCAGGTGACATTGGGGAGTTTGCTCACCATGGCGCTGCCGCACTCCGCATGTTGGCCTTCGACCACCTTCAGCTTCACATTGAAGACTTTAAGCCATAGGCCAAAGTGGGGAGGGACACGGAGGAATGCCTCACACACAATGATAAACGTCGAAAGGTTGAGGAAGGAATTTGGGGCTAGATCATGAAAGTCTAACCCATAGTAAAACATGAGACCACAGACGAAAGGATGAATGGGAAACCCTAGTCCGCGAAGGAAATGGGGGATGAACACTACCCTCTCATTAGGCTTCGGAGTGGGAATGATCTGCTTTTTGGCAGGGAGCCGCTGGATTATATCCGTGGCCAGGTACCCAGCCTCCCGGAGCTCCTTGATGTTCTCCTCTGTAATAGAGGAAGCCATCCACTTGCCCTGTGCTCCAGATCCGGACATGGCTGGGGGGTTTGGTGGCAATGGAAAATATTAGGACTTGGGCACTGGAGCTCGAATGGCGAATGGGATGAGGAGGAAGAAGGCGTGGGATAAAAAGACATATCCTTATCTTCTTATAGAGGCAGTGGATATCAAGAGCCCCCTCACAAGCCTTAAATCTCGCCTATTCCCAAGGGGACGTGTAAACGTCGCGGTTGGATTACCCAAACCCCTATTGATGAGAATCCCTTGATAAGGGGGCACGATCTCTATTTTGACAATACGTGCCTATGGCCGTTCCTCGAAACACGAGGCGAAGGCTGCGGAACGATTCAACATAATAACAAGGCCAGTACATGATGCCTCACAAGAAAAATTGCCTATGGACGTGACTTACTTCGTTTCGAATATTTTTGCCCTTACAGCTTAAGGCTGTAATTATTTGATGGAGCCGGATGCAGCTATTTTGTGTGGAGTACTGCATTGGAGTATTCAGAGAAGGAACCTGCCTTGCAATGCCAAAGACAATATGCACACTGAATACATCACCATTGAAGCCCGGTTTAGGGGCTACTGAGGGAGTCCTTGACTGTGGGGTCCTCGGGAAGCCGGCCTATGTGACATGGGTCGGATTGATGGGCTGTGAAGATACGAGATAGAAGGTCTTTTCCCCGTGTCCGGATGGTACTCTCCTTTGCGTGAATGGCAAGCTTGGTGTTTGGATCATGTACCTTCCTTTCTCTGTAACCCACTCTGTACAACCCTAGATCCTGGTGTCTATATAAACCGGAGGGTTTAGTCCTTGGGGGCGATCACAATCATACAGGCTAGACATCTTGGGTTTAGCCATTACAATCTTGAGGTAGATCAACTCTTGTAACCCCTATACTCATCAAAGTCAATCAAGCAGGAAGTAGGATATTACCTCCATTAGGAGGGCCTGAACCTGGGTAAACATCGTGTCCCCTGCCTCCTGTTACCTTTGATCCTTACACGCATAGTTCGGGACCCCCTACCCGAGATGTGCCGGTTTTGACACCGACAATGGCCTCAAGCCATTTGTCAGAATCTGGGCTCATCATAGCTTCTTCATAGTTCATAGGTTCGCCTTGGTCTAATACATGACTTCTAGAACAGGATTATCATACCACTCTAGTGAGGAACGTGCTCTAGTTGACCTATGAAGTTTAGTTGTAACTTGATCTAAACTTTCATGATCATTATCATTAGCTTCCTCTCTAGTTGCTGTAGGCACCACGGGAACGGTTTTCTCTTATGTGCTACTTTCCTATTCAAGAGAAGGTACAATTACCTCATCAAGTTCTACTTTCCTCCCACTCACTTCTTTCAAGAGAAGCTCCTTCTCTAGAAAGGACCCATTCTTAGCAACAAAGATCTTGCCATCGAATCTATGGTAGAAGGTGTACCCAATAGTTTCCTTAGGGTATCCTATGAAGACACACTTCTCCGATTTAGGTTCGAGCTTATCAGGCTGAAGCCTTTTGACATAAGCGTCACATCCCCAAACTTTAAGAAATGATGGCGTAGGTTTCTTGCCAGACCATGGTTCATATGGTGTCGTCTCAACGGATTTAGATGGTGCCCTATTTAATGTGAATGCAGTTGTCTCTAATGCATAGACCCAAAACGATAGTGGTATATCGGTAAGAGACATCATAGAACGCACCATATTATTTAATAAAGTCTGGTTACGATGTTTGGACACACCATTACGCTGTGGTGTTCCAGGTGGCGTGAGTCGTGAAACAATTCCACATTGTTTTAAATGAAGGTCAAACTTGGAACTCAATTATTCGCCTCCACGATCAGATCATAGAAACTTTATTTTCTTGTTATGATGATTCTCCACTTCACTCTGAAATTCTTTGAACTTTTCAAATGTTTCAGACTTGTGTCATCAAGTAGATATACCCATACCTACTCAAATCATCTGTGAAGGTCCAAAAATAACGATACCCGCCGCGTTCTTCAACACTGATCGGACAACATACATCGGTATGCATTATTTCCAATAAGTCATTAGCTCGCTCCATTGTTCTGAAGAACGGAGTTTTAGTTATCTTGCCCATGATGCATGGTTCGCAAGTATCAAATGGTTCATAATCAAGTGATTACAAAAGTCCATCCACATGGAGTTTCTTCATGCACTTTACACTAATATGACCTAAACGGTAGCGCCACAAATATGTTGCACTATCATTATCAACTTTGCATATTTTGGCATAAATATTATGAATATGTGTATCGCTACAATCGAGATTCAACAAGAATAGACCATTCTTTAAGGATGGATGACCATAAAAGATATTACTCATATAAATAGAACAACCATTATTCTCTGATTTAAATGAATAACCATCTCAGAATAAACAAGATCCAGATATAATGTTCATGCTCACGCGGGCGCGAAATAACAATTATTTAGGTCTAAAACTAATCCCAAAGGTAGATGTAGAGGTAGCGTGCCAACGACAATCACATCAACCTTGGAACCATTCCCGACACGCATCGTCACCTCGTCCTTAGCCAATCTTTGTTTATTCCGCAGATCATATTTCGAGTTACAAATTATGAGCAACAGAACCAGTATCAAATACCCGTGTGCTACTACGAGAATTAGTAAGGTACACATCAATGACATGTATATCAAATACACCTTTGTTCACTTTTCCATCCTTCTTATCTGACAAGTATTTGGGGTAGTTCCGCTTCCACTGACCATTCCCTTTGAAGTAGAATCACACGGTTTCAGGCTTGGGTCCAGCTTTGGGCTTCTTCCCTAGAGTGGCAACTTACTTTCCTTTCTTCTTGAAGTTCCCTTTCTTTCCCTTGCCCTTTTTCTTGAAACTAGTGGTCTTGTTAACCATCAACACTTGATGGTCCTTCTTGATTTCTACCTCCGCGGCCTTCAGCATTGCAAAGAGCTCAGGGATTGTTTTGTTCATCCCTTGCATATTATAGTTCATCATGGAGCCTTCGTAGCTTGGTGGCAGTGATTGAAGAAATCTGCAATAACACTATCAACTGGAAGATCAACTCCCAGCTGAGTCAAGTGATTATGATACCCAGACATTTTGAGTATGTGTTCACTGACAAAACTGTTCTCCTCCATCTTGTAGCTATACAACTTGTTGGAGACTTCATATCTCTCAACACGGGCATTTTCTTGAAATATTAACTTCAACTGTTGGAACATCTCATATGCTCCATGATGTTCAAAATGTCTTTGAAGTCCCGGTTCTAAGCCATAAAGCATGATACACTAAACTATTAAGTAGTCATCATATCGAGCTTGCCAAATGTTCATAACGTCTACATATGCTCCTGCAATAGGTCTGCCACCTAGCGGTGCATCAAGGACATAATTCTTCTGTGCAGCAATGAGGATAATCCTCAAGTTATGGACCCAATCCGTGTAGTTGCTACCATCATCTTTCAACTTAACTTTCTCTAGTAATGCATTAAAATTCAAGGGAACGATAGCTCAGGCCAGTGATCTACAACATAGATATGCAAAACTGTAAGACTAAGTTCATGATAAATTAAGTTCAAATAATCAAGTTACTAATGAACTCCCACTTAAATAAACATCCCTCAAGTTATCTAAGTGATACATGATCCAAATAAACTAACGCATGTCCGATCATCACGTGAGATGATGGGGTAGTTATGAATGGTGAACACTCTATGTTGATCATATCTACTATATGACTCATGTTCGACCTTTCGGTCTCAAGTGTTCCGAGACCATGTCTGTACATGCTAGGCTCGTATAGTTTAACCCAAGTATACTGCATGTGCAAAACTGTCTTACACCCATTGTATGTGAACGTAGAGTCTATCACACCCGATCATCACGATGTTCTTCGAAACAACGAATTTTGGCAACAATGCATACTCGGGGAGAACACTTTTATCTTGAAATTTAGTGAAGGGATCATCTTATAATGCTACCACTGTTCTAATCCCCATCGTTGCATCGGGGTCGTCTCGCCAACTATTGCTTCTACAACTATTGCTAACACATAGCGATAAAGTAAAGCAATTACATGATGCTTGCATTTCATACAATAAAGGGACAACCCTAAGGCTCCTCCCGGTTGTCGCTATTACAAAACATGATCATCTCATACATCAACATATATCACATCATATCTTGACCTTATCACATCACAACATGCCCTGCAAAAACAAGTTAGACGTCCTCTACTTTGTTGTTGCAAGTTTTACGTGGCTGCTATGGGCTTCTAGCAAGAACCGCTCTTACCTTCGCAAAAACTACAACTGTGATTCATCAAGTTTGTTGTTTTAACCTTCTTCAACGACTAGACGTAGCAGATTCGATTCAAGAAAGGTAGGAGAAACAGACACCCACCAGCCACCTTTATGCAAAACTAGTTTCATGTCAGTTGGTGGAACCGGTCTCATGTGCGTGGACATGTACGGTTAGTCCGGGCCCTTCATCCCACAATATTTTTGAATCAAAATAAGACGTTGGTGGTAAGTAGTCTGACTATCATCGCCCACAACTCTTTGTGTTCTACTCGTGCATATCATCTAGGCATAGACCTGGCTCAGATGCAACTATTGGGAAATGTTGCATAGAAAATTAAAAAATTCTACGGACGCAAGATCTATCCATGGAGATGCATAGAAACGAGAGGAGGAGAGTGTGTCTATGTACCCTCGTAGACCATAAGAGAAAGCATTTTAGTAACGTAGTTGATGTAGTTGAACTTCTTCGTGATCCAACCGATCTAGTACCGAACGTACAACACCTCCGCGTTCAACACACGTTCAGCTCGGTGAAGTCCATGCCTTCTTGATCCAGCAAGACGGTGAGGTAGTGGATGAGTTCCGGAAGCACGAGGGTGTGGTGAGGGTGATGCTATCTCCGCAAGGCTTCGCCTAAGCACTACGAAAATATGACCGAGGTGTAAACGGTGGAGGGGGGCGCCGCACACGACTAAAAAATTGTTGTCGTTATGTGTGGCGCCCCCTCGCACACACACACACACACACACACACACACACACACACACACATATATATATATATATATATAGGTGGGGGAGAGGGGAGAGGCCAAAGGGCGCCCCAAGTAGAGCCGAATCCTACTTGGGGACTTCCCAAAGCCGCCTCCTTTACATATATGAGTGCGGGAGGAAGGTAGGAGGAGGAGCCCCCCCTTTCATTTCACTCATGAGGAGGGAAAGGAAGGAGGGGCCATCCCTCCTCTTTCCTTCCGGCTGGTTTTTCCCCTCCTTTGGCCCATTAGGCCCATACACTTACTGGGGGTGTCCGGAACACCTTCCGGCGACGTGATGACTACCCGGTGCACTCCGAAACTCTTCTAGTGTCTGAATACCATCGTCCCATATATGAATATTTACCTCTTGACCATTTCGAGACTCCCCGTCATGTCCGTGATCTCATCCGGGACTTCGAACAACATTCGATCACCAAATCATATAACTCATATAACACTATATCGTCAATGGACGTTAAGCGTGCGGACCCTACGGGTTCGAGAACTACGTAGACATGACCGAGACACCTCCCCGGTCAATAACCAATAGAGGAACCTGGCTGTCCATACACTACAGAAAAATACACTTCCGTGATGATGCGTGTTTGTCATAGTAGGTCGCGTTTTTTGTCATGCATGTACATCCATGACGATTTTATGACAGAATCAAGAGAGTCATACCTGTGCTGTCGTAGAAGTCTTCCATGACATTACCAAAATTATTATCACGTAAGTGCCCAATTCCGTGACGATAAATCGCGCGTCACAGAAGTGCTTTCGTCAAGGGTGACCGACACGTGGCATCCACCGTAACGGAACACCGTTAAGCTATCGGGTCGGGTTTTGGATCCGATAACCCGTTAACAACCCCTACCAATGAGGATTTTCCACGTGTAAAATCATCATTGGCTGGAGGAAGCACGTGTTGGCTCATCATTGGGACAGATGTCATCCACTCATTGGACAGAAGGCGCCTATGATACGTCGACACATGGCACGACCCATCAAGTTTAAATGGGCCGGCCTAACTAAAGGCCCAAAAGATTTTTGCGGACCATTATGGGCCGGCCCAACTAAAGGCCAACGAGATTTTGCGGACCATTGGGCTGGCCCAGCTAAAGGCCCACAAGATTTCGCGGGCCATAATGGGCCGGCCCAGGTAAAGGCCCACAAGATTTTTTGTGTGCCATAATGGGCCGACCCAGGTAAAGGCCCACAAAATTCTTGCGGATCATAATGGGCCGGCCCAGCTAAAGGCCCACGAGATTCCGTCAACACTAATGGGCCGGCCCAGCTGTAGGCCCACAAGATTTTGAGGACCCTAGTAGGCCGGCCCATTAACTGGCTGCCATGTTTTGGGCCAAATGCCGACCCATATTTGATCCGGTCCATTAATGGCCTGCCACGTTCCGGGCCTAATAATGGCCCATATGAGATCCGGCCTGTTAAAAGCCTCCCACGTTCTGGGCCAAATCACGGCCCAGATCAGGTCCGCCATTTAAGAGGCTTCGGCCTCAATTATGGCCCATATCAGATTCGGCCCGTTAACTGGACGCTATGCTTTTGGGCCCACTTGCAAAAGGCCCATTTAGTAAATCGGCCTGATATTAGTTTCGGCCTGTTAAGGGCCCGTTTAACATTTCGGCCCTATATTAATTTCGGCCTGTTAAAAGCCCGTCATATAGTTGGGCCTAACTACGGCCCGGTTTGCATCCGGCCTGCTCGCAGCCGATATCTGATTGGGCCAAACAAGGACCGAGACAATTTTGGCCTGTTAAAAGCCCGTGATTTGATTCGCACAATCATGGGCCGGGGTCCATTTCGGGCTGCTGCCGGCCCGTGAGCTGTTCGGCACGTTTCAGGCCCAACCTACTTCTCAGCCTCCTAAAAGCCCATTGAGTTTTCTTGCGAAAAGAGGGCCGGGGGTTACTCGGCCTATTAAAGGCCCGAATCTACTAGTGGGCCAGTTTGACGGGGCCCATGATGCGGATCATACATCGTGATTGCATGACGGCCCGATTATGTACCGTAATTTTACGGTTTGGCCGCTTTACTGCGAAGACAGGATATATATACAGTAAAATAACTGCAGCATCGTGAATAAGAAAAAACCTAGACTATACAATAAAGAAATTACGGCATATTACATCCACTGGGCATCAAAGTTCGCCACTATGATAATAAAGCACAAGCAGACAACGTATTACATACACTGGGCATCAAAGATCGCCACCAGTGCAAATAAACACGCCGACAAAATAATATACAAAACCGACAACACTTCAATAGAGTTCAAGAAAGGTTAGCCCTGCTGGCGACCTGCAGCGCAAGCACCTGAGCAAGATGATGAGACTGCGCTTGTTCAACACTTATATCTTCCTCACTCTGAAAGATAAACAAGCAGACAGATGACAGGTTTTGCACATAAAAGTATCAGTGCTGACAATTCATCACATTTCTTACTGACGAATAAAGTGACACAGTTTAAAAATGCATTAACACAATATGGTATTGTTCAGGTCAAGACATGGCAGGAAATGACATTGTGAAGGAGTTGGCAGCTTCACGACACCACTGGATTACAGATCAAGAACTCATAAGTATCAATGGTTAGTGTGCTGTCAATTTATCCCATTTCAGATTGGCAAATAAAGAGACGATTTAAATAATAGTAGAATGATATGACATTGTTCATAGTTAAGACATTGCAGAATATGACATTGTGCTGTAGTGGGTAGGTTCACCACACCACTGGATTATGGATGAAGAACAGAAGCATACATGCAGTGCAAAAGAAGATCACTTGCTCTGTATAGTTTAATTTACATGGTATGAAGAAGGAACTTGGTTGTACAACTGAAAACTTAAATTGAGAAGGACAAACTTTTGTTTATGAACTACTCCCCCCGTTCCTAAATATAAGTCTTTTAGAGATTTCAATATGAACTACATACGGATGTATATAGACATAGTTTAGAGTGTAGATTCACTCATTTTGTTCCGTATGTAGTCCATATTGAAATCTCTAGAAAGACTTATATTTAGGAACGGAGGGAGTACATAATAAACTTTAAACATGCAATTTGATGCAAACACCAAAAATAAACAGCTATTGCATTCATGCCTAACCAAATATACACAACAAAGTTTGAATGCTTGAGAAGGACAAACTTACATTACTGGTGAAGACAGGCTCTATAAAGCCCTTGTCCATGCTGATGGGGGGGGCAATTCAAGAAGTTTACCACAAATCTTCTTCATAAGCATTGCCTTTATTCTACATTTTGTTAAGAGTATATATAGATGTGATAATATACGAAAAAATGGAGAATATTTAAGATAAGATGAAGAGTGATGCTACATAACCAAGTAGCTATAAATGTATGTGCAGCGATACAGGCAAAAGGCACAAGCCAAGAGCAATGCACAGCTAAACTTCTTCAGTACCAACCTTATGGTAAGAGTAAATATAGATCTGATGTGTAGAAAATGGAGGGCAAAGGAAAATAAGCTGCAGAGTGATGGTACATGAACAACTACCTGTCAATATAAGTACACTGATAAAGGACAACATGTACTTACAAGAACAATGCAGAGCTAAAAAAATTCATTGGCATTGGATATATTCTACACTAATGTAACCATTCATACAGATCAGATAATTTGGAGCGAACAATTGATAAGCAAGCTATCATGCATACTGCTGTCACATAATGAACCAGGTATGTATGCAAGTACAGTGATACAGGACAACAGGTACTAACAAGAGCAAAGCAGTGGGCAGCTTATTTGCGATATCCTGTCATTCTTTTCAAACCAGAATTCTTCTTTGAGAAGATTTCCTGCAAAAAAGATCTGTAAAGCACATGCGGAAAAGTAGAAGTTCAAATTGTCATGTGATTTCATAGACAGTACCTCATCCTGGGAACGAGACCAGTGCATAACAAGGTTTTTCCATTCAATGTCTTCTAAATTTAGCACAGGAGACTTCACCGGAAATTCGTTTATAGACTTGCCATCAAAGTGTGATTTCCTCAGGTAACATTGATACTGCTGCAATGCTTCCTTGAAAAGCACAAGCAAGCTTTGCTCGTCATGACTATCCAGATTGACCCTCGCCTAGTTACAACAATGTAATGTAAATCATTGATGTGTTCGATCAGCAGAAAACAGGAAAATAATAACCATGAATAATAGCACTTACACGTAAGTTGGACAGGAAGATGTGAAAATGGTGTTTGTCTTCACTATAATCTTCCCATGATGGGAATATATGCACGTAGTCCCTAACAACATTGAAAGCATTGTCTTTTAAACTGGGAATAAATGGAATGGGGTTCCAATCTGTAGGAATTGGCGGTCTCTACAATTGGGATAGGTCTTCGGCCGGTGGACTTGCTGTACTTTTTGCTGGAGTGGGATTTTTCTGTGGTAGTATTGGTGCTATGGCAACTGAAATCGGTATACCTTTTGCTGGAGTGCAGGTCCTGTGTGGTGGGGCTAGTGGTGTGGCCAGTGAAGTATGTGTACAGTCTGCTGGAGTCGGTCCTACGTTTTGTGTCACTGGTTGTACAGCCAATATAAGTGGGGCGCTGTCTGATTTCTCCGGCACCACCATGTTTTCCAAGGACTTTGCTGGTGCTCCTTCGGGTTCGGCAATCACCCTCTTCCTTTTTGATGTCTGATGCACAAGAACAACATTTCAGTGGAAAAACATGGTATGATGACAGATGGAATATGTATTGATAATGGATGGGCATGGCATCTCGAGTTATATGATGAGTAAACTAAGCAGATGGCGGTGCAACAAAGTAGAAGAAATGCAAGACAACATATGCAAGATACGCGCAATCAATAAAACCTTGCCAAATTAGAACAGGCACCTTGATGGGTGAACAGGACAGGCCATCTGCCTTTGACTCCTCGAGGTTAGAATAGTCATTAGGATGATATTCTGAACAAGAATCAACAGGTGGGGAGCGTATGAGTTTCATTGCTTCCAGAATGGCACTCAATGCCTTGGTGCCAATTTTGTAAGTCATTGCAGTGTTCCACAATATTCTTCTGATGCGCGGATTCTGATATTCACTGTAATTGCGTATAATATCTAAGAACCATGAAAACATAAATAGTTGTGAGATTATCTTTGTAATGCAGATGATATTCTAATATAGGGGCGCCCCTGTAAACACTTGTGTGCTATCACTGGATTCTGATGAGAGAGCTCATGTGTGCTGTAATATGGTGCGTGCATTTATATAATCTGGCACAAGTACACAAAAAATAGGCTCCAGAAGTAAGGATAGCTGGCAGATGACAGGTTCATAATATACTGTATAGAGAGTTTATTGCCAAACCATGATAACAAGAGCACACAACAACTAGGCAGATCATAGTGTACATAACAGGGGTACACCATAACCACGATATATAAATCGGGAAAGTGGAACTGGCTTGAAAATACGGTGTTGTATTGCTGCTAGTAATTGAAAGCCTACCGATCACGTACAGGCCAGCTCTATCAGCTGTTGACTGCAGATGTCCCTACGCCCCTTCCTAACAAGGAACATATTGTACGTACTAAATACAGAATAAACAAAGAGGAACATGTTAAAGAACAGAAGAGGAAGCATATTCTTGAGGTTCCGCTTCATTGCATACAATGTTGGTTGCCCACTCATGATGAATCACATCGCCCAAAGAAATGTAATTCCATGATGTCTCTCTATATGTGGCAATTTTGAACAAGAGTCATTAGGATCATATTCTGAACAAGAGTCAATAGGTGGGGAGCGTATGAGTTTCATTGCATCCAGAATGGCACCCAATGCCTTGGTGCCAATTTTGTGAGTCATTGCAGTTTTTAGCTTCAAGAGTGGACTGCTGCTAGTGCGACACAAAGCAGCTACACAATCATAGTGTAGATATAACGGGAAAACCTTAAGCATCAGGGTAGAATCAGCAAAGTGGAACTTGTTGGAATATATGTGCTAGTTTGCCGATACGGGTAGAAAGGCTTCGGATACCAGCTCTCTTCAAGTGAAGGTGCGGTACTGTTAATATCAGTGTAACTCTCAAAGGCGACAGCTCCCCGCATTTCCTTGCTGTTCTTATAGGATTCAAGTGGCCAGGCCACTAAAAATCCTATTCCTATGTTTACAAGATCCTACGAATCAAAGAGGCTCAAGGTGTCCATCACAACCGACCATATAGACCTCTACACTACAAATGTCCCTGCTCATCTTCAGTACAAGGAACATACTGTACTACTATCAAACTCCCTCCGTCCCAAAATATAAGTCTTGGTAGAGATTTCCACTATGGATCACATACAGATGTATCCAGATACATTTTAGAGTGTAGATTCACTCATTTTGCTCCATATGTAGTCCATGGTGGAATCTATACAAAGACTTGTATTTAGGAACGGAGAGAGTACATATTAAAGAAGAACGGAAGAGGAACATGGTAAAGAAGAGCAAGCAGATTTTGGATAATAAAATGTTGGTTGCGCAGTGCCCACACATGATGAACCAGAGCGCATTAAGAATGCAACTCCCAGCTGTCTCTCTACCATTTCAGGCGGTTGGATGAAGATCCTACGTCTCCTAACCCATCTTCTTCCTCGTCTCTGATTCTTCTCATACAGAACACCGCACGGGCCGCCGGCCGGACCACCGGCCCCCACCGCCTGTGTTCCTCCGCCACCCCACCCCCACCCCCGCCCCAACCCCCACCCACGTCGAGTTTTATTCGTTCGGCGAGGCCCCACAACCACCCGAGCCCCTTCGTTTGCACCGGCGAACTCCGACGAGCTCTGAAAAATTTAGTCTACTGTGATTTAACTAGTGTGGAATATAAAAGGGGAAATCCATAAGCATTGGGAGTATAGTGTTGAGCGTGCCATGGAGGATCTGAAGGTGCAAACGGGACAAAGGCAACTTCGCAACCAAGACAAGAAATCAGAGTAAAGCAGTGGCGATCTATTGTCTTGCTGCGATAAATAAGTTGAGTAGATACGAAAGAGTACCGCCTCTGGTGCGGCGCCGTGTACGCATCTGCTGAGAATTTGACGGTGCTGCGGTAGCGATGGCTTTCGGCAGCATGGAACCAGATCTAGCAGGGTAGACGGTGGCGGCGGGGCGCGGTGGACGAGACAGTCGTAGGAGAGGCGCCGGCAAGGTGGATGACGGCGGGGATGAAGCGAGAGGACGGGATGCGAGGATCCCGGTCCGAAGCCGTGGATGAGAGAGGTCGATCTCTTGTAATGGACGGTGGCGTCGGTGTATCAGCTCTGGCATGGTGGAGGAGGACATCGGTGGATGGGGTGGCGGGCGGCGGCGGACGGAGGAGGGTGGGGTGGAGAGGGTGTTTTGGCGCCCACGGAGTACGAATGGAGAAAAGGGAGCTAGAGAGGAAGGGGGAAATGTATTCAGGGCGCGCTTGTCTCAAATGCGAGGAAATTTACAAACTTAGCCCCCGTTTCAAATTTCTACTACATCACAGCAACATTAGTCGGTTGGGAATAGGACGGTAATCTCGCATACACGGAATATTTGCCGACGAGAGTATGTTTTTGGCGCCCATCAAGTATATGAATATGAATCGGGGAGGGAGTCGATTTTGGTCGAGGACACACTGTGTTTTGGTGCCCAATGTGTATGAGTCCGAGTGAGAGGAGGTTACGTCACATTTGGGGTGAAATTACAAACCTACCCCTATCGAAACCTATAGAAATCCAGCAGATAGGCTTTGCATGGCAGGGATAGGCAGTAGTAATTTCCATCTTGCAGATTTTGGTTTCGGGCGGTTACTGCGACATTCCCCGCTTCGTTCAAATTTCGCACAGTGCATGTTTACGCTCGTGCCAACTCAATTCGAATCCCGTTTGTATTCTATTTTTTTCGGGCGGGATCCATTTTCAATTGGAATTACATTCTATATACATCATTTTTTTTATATATACTTTCAAAAGCACAACACCATTTATACATAAATATGGTTTACAAATGTCATGATCTTAGATTCATAAGGTTGTATCCATCAATTTGGATTTTCAAATATTTGAAACCACTTTATGTTGAAATTCAATGTATGCATTCCTCGCTAACTGTCTCCAATTAATGTGTGTTTCATGCGGGTTTATTTACTTCTCAAACATGTATAATGTGTTTCACACACGCAACATATAGTGTAATCCCGTTTAGACATTAATTGCATATAAACCATGCATTGTTTGTAATTAAAGAATCTATGGATTCCCAATATTGATAAACTATATAACATTACACGTGTGCCCAAATTCAAATGAATATGCATGTTTGATACACCAATTTGCGTTATGATATTATCGATGCCGTGATCTCCAGTTTAAATATTTGAATCCCCTTTAATCCAGATATTCGTCTCATATAGCTATCACTCATGCTTATATAGGACTATCTCTCTGGACCTATACGCGTTCATCGTCTCTCAGGTATCTCTCGTGCTACTTGTATGTCGACAATGATCTTTTATCTTTGTAACACACTGACAGTACTCTCTCCCTCGACCTTCATCACTCTATATCTCTCTAAGTATATCTCGCTCCCTGCTATGTGTCTCTAACTATGATTCTCCATGTGGAATCTCTTTCTCTCACACAAACACAAAAATTTGTCTCCCGGGGTCTCATTTCTCTCTACTATTCCCATGTGTGCCACTCGCACACCCCTCATACAGAGATGTCGTCTTTCGCTCCTTAGATATGAGAACCTATGACTCTTCCTCTTAAATATCTCTTTCTCACACACAAACACAAACTCTGTCTCCCAGGGTCTCATATTTCTCCATTGTTCTCTTGTATGCCGCTCACACACACTCTCTCTCCCTAGATATATCTTGCATTCCCTCATATGTCTCTCTAGCTATGAGTCTCGTTGTGAAATATCGTTCTCTCTCGCAGACACAAAACTCCGTCTCTCGGGATCTCATTTCTCTCTGATATCTGTTTGTATGTGACTCACATGCACCCTCTCTCTATCTCTCTCACACCCACACACATAACTCAGCCTTCTGATCCACTCGACTCGTATCTCTAATGCACACTATCTAGCATCTTTATCTTTCTATTTATCTGTTTCTCCATCAACCTTCTTTCTCGCCCTCACTCTTGATTCCTATCATGCACAGTACATATGTTTCTCTCTACATGCAGTCAAGTGCCCTCTCACACACATATATAACTTCACCCTCTGAACCACCCGGCGGTCATCTCCAACACCCAAACTAGCGGATGTCCCTCTAGCTAGCATCTCCATCTCTGTATCTATCTGTAGTTTCTCCATCAACATTTCTTTCTCGCACGGAGTCTTGCTTCCTATCACCCACACTATATATGTCTCTCCATACATATGCATTTATAGGTTGATCTCTTTTGCACAATCGTTGTGCCTCACTCCCTCTGCTTGCCATAGATGCATGCTCCAGCCCACGCCACTATCTCTTAAAGACAAAAACACATGTTCAATTGTCGGGCCTTCCTCCCTGCATTATGACATGTATGCATATTGTCATACCGATCCATCTCTCCCATGTCATTGATCTTATGACTTATGTCTTCTTTCTTTTATCTCGATCATTCACGCGCACACACACACATCCCACGGATACATGTATACCTCTCACACATGCACGTTCAAGGTCTCTATGTCTCCATATGTAGTTAATTACCCTCAATCCTAACGCCACATTGAATCGTTCTCCTCTTTTGTGCACATAACTTCCGCCTGGATGGGTAAAACACACACTCACACTTAACAATCTCCTTCTAGCTACCACCCCCCCCCCCCGCCTCTCACTCTTCTCCTATATCCCCGAAACCAATAAGACCATCCCTTTGTTTAATTCCCGCCTACATGCACCATCGATATATAGTAGTCTTCCTTGGTGTCTCTCGAACAAACACGTTCTCTAGATATCGACTCCTCTCACGCGCACACACCTTCTCTTCCCTCTCTACGGGCATTTTCTCTCTCGCACCCCATCGTTGGTGGCCTCTGCCATACACATCACCTCTCTATGATGAAGCCATGCACACTTAAATTACATCCGCCACAGAGGAGCCCCCAACACACACACACATGCACCCCCTCCACACACACACACACTAAGACTCCATCTCTCTCTCTCTCTCTCTCTCTCTCACACACACACACACACACACCCCACACACACAATAAGAATCCATCTCACACACACATGCTCTAGCGGAGCATTTATTCCTACCACCCTTCATCCAACCTTACCCGTATGATAAACAATCACCTTTATTTACTTGCATAACATGGACAAATTCCACTTTACTTTAGTAGTCAGCAAACTTATCATCTGTACCCTTATAAAAAAATGAGTTGGCGATGATGGTGTGCATGCCATCTTGTAATACACACCATATGATCTATATCTGACTGATAGAAAGCAAAGTATGATAATTTTACCAAATATACCCGCACCTCTCTCCACATCATTATCTCCCACAACCTCATTTCTCAGCAATTAAAAAAGGAATAAGTCTCTGGAACAATCTAGCATGCATGGTGGCCACTGCCGCCTACAGGCGCCGTCCATCCCCATGCCTCCGCCCATTCTGACCACCAGTCACCACCACGCTCCACTCCTCCTCGCCTTATCTCTCATCTTTCATTTTTTCGATGACATTCTCGAGATACCTGTTTTCCAATAAAATTCTCGAGATATCATTAGTTTTTACACATGGGATTTCTCCTGCATGGGTCAATCACAACAGGTGTTTTGTAAAAAAAATGCATATTGATGTTCCGTGCAATGCACGAGAATCTTGCTTGTAATTATATAACGCAAATCACGAGCAGGAAGTGACATTTTTTTGACACAACCATGTTAACATGACCACGTAAATCACTAGCTAATGTAAATACCATTATACTTATATCCCGATGAAAAAGGTTGAGTACATGTCTGAAGAGTAGAGTCACACACACGCACTCTATCTCTCAGAATCTCTCACACACACACCAATTACGTGACGCCCACTTAAGCAGACATGTATCTTACAATATGTGCACCCGCGGGTACACGTGATGCTGCACATTTATTTAAGCCGGAAGGCGAACCCAAACAATAGCTGCATTCATTCCCCTCCCGCCGCCTCTTCACTGGTCGTCGTCGCCCGGTAGCCATGGCCCGGCCGAAGGTAACAACATACGCCATACTCCCGCCGGAGCGGCGCTTTAATATGGAAATTTTAGTGGTCATGCATGCATCTTTTTGTGCTAGCACTCCTATATAAGGGTTGACCGGTCGCTTCTCGCGGACGTGCACGAGCGGTGGAAGAGGAAGGAGAAGGGAAGCGGGTTGTGGAGTAACATTTTTTTCCATAATTTCTTAGGAAACTGAGTGCAATAATTGAGTAGTTTTGCAAACTACCAGTACTACACCTGAAACGGTTCAAAACCGATACTCCCTTGCCAGCGCGCGCTTACCGCGTGAAACGGTCAGTGTCGCCCTGGAGCGTCAGTGCTGCATAAATGCCCGGCCAGAGCGGAGGCGACCTCTCACTAGCGCCGGCTTTCAAGTGGCGCGACGACCGAGAGAGCGACGCTTCCCGGTGCACGCGACTGCTCCGCGTCGAGACTGGCCATAGGCCCTATTTGGATCCATGGGTTAGAGTTAGTTTGAGCTAGTTGGGGCTCAAATAGCCCTAAAGTATCCAAGCATGAGGGTTTAAATTTGAGCAAGTTGCACCGAACCCACCAAAAAAAACTATCCCACCCAAGAGGGGCTAACTGGAGATAGTTCTCATTGGGACCACTGAAAAATCACTTTTCTCCCTCCATCAAGTGCATTTATTGTCAATCTAACCCTGTCACCCAAACACCTCTTTGGCTACAGTTAGTTCAGGGTTAGTCATAAGTTAGTCTAACCTCTAGCTAAGTTAGAGTATCAAACAGGAGCAGTATAGGACATGCAAGTTGCTCAAAGCATACATGCAAATTCGTACGTGAAAGGATTTTTTCTTTTTGAAAATGGAACGTGAAAGGAATTTTTTTTAGAATGCTCTTGGCATGTCGCTAACATGTGATGAGTTAACCGACCTCAATAGACGGCAAAAACGCCAGCCCGCCGCACTTTGATAGAGACGAGGAGGGAGAAGCGATGCAGGCTGCTGGATTACTAGAGATAGGTGTCGCACGGAAACCAAGAAATATGGTGATAGCGTGGGTTAGCCATGTACTAGTATGATGTAACTACACTGGGCTACCATGTTTCGTACTCTTCCAGTCCGTTGTGGAGATGATTGGTTAATTTTATATCGCTGAATAATATTAAATATTATGAGTGCAGACGCTCCACCAGGAGGTTCCTTGCTCCTTCTCGGTCGTCTGGAATCTATGTTCTTACACTCTATTTTTTTACGTGATCTTTGTTCATCCTTTTGCCAACACGCGAGCCATCTAGCATCAAGGTGCACGTGTTATGCAAGGATCGTTCCATCTATATGAAGAACACGTGGGACTGGAACTACGAGATGGACATGTACCCAGGAGTGGACGTACGAACCTGAGTAATGTAGCGCAGTAAGTGAAGTAGAAAGGCACAAATGGTATGAACATGCGTGGCATATAGGGTGTGTGTGGTTGCATTCTCGTCTCAACATAGTTGTTCCCTATTCATGCATGCTCAACTCAACACCCCTCTTCATGCATACTCAACTCAACACCCCTCTTCATGCATGCTCTCTTCATGCACCCTCCATACACTATACCAAACACCCAAAAGTGGGTCGAGAAGGGAACTCTTGGGCGGCATTTGTCTCTTACTACGTACGACCACTAAATGTTGTACGTGCAATGCACCGTGATGTTATGGAGTACGTGCCTAAGTACTCTACTACTACTATATTAGTTGGAGGCACATATTAACTTTTATATTTGTTTACGTGTATGCCTCGAGACCTTCCAACTAGACGTGTCTTTCTCTCCAGGTCGCACTTTGTATCGTTCATACCACTAAGTACTACTACGTGTGGTCTCCGAGCCAGAAGTGGAAGAAGTGGAGACGCTCTACCATGCTGTTTTTTTACGCTGGGCTCTACCATGTTGTTCATGTCCCACTCCTTTCGCTGACGTGTGGGACATCCATCACGTGTCGTGTTTGGCACCCTTTATCATAAGAGTTGAAACGCTAGCATTCATCAGAAATAAAAAATAATTATAAATTAGAAGTGATACTATTTTTTTGCGAACCAATCAGCAGTGATACTATACCACGCGGTTTCCTTGCTCCTCGATATCAGAAAGAATACTTCCGTTCGCCAACATGTGGGACGTCGACCATCCTGGTCCACTTGCCATGCATGCAGAACTCCAAGGGAGAGTCACCCAAGTCATCGCGCCGCAGTAACAATGACTAATGAGCCGTCAAATCACAGGCCTACTTCCCACTTTGAAGTTACTCGGACGAAGGAACCATCATGACTTCGTTGAATTCCGCTTCTTGAAGAAAATTACTCTACCAACAGTATTGCTAGCTACAATAGTTACTCCAACAGAGGCCTCCTTTCGTTCATAGGATAGGAATTTTATAGGAATATGAAAATCATAGGAAGTGAGATGACATGCATCTCAATTCCTATAGAGAAAGAGACGCCATTTGATGCATAGGATAGGAATTTTTCCATTTAGTCTAGGCTAATGTACTGGTAATTTGCTCTAAAAACTACAACAGTAACTAGTAGTACTGGTACATGCTCGTACTCAGACACAGACACACACACTAACTACTAGTACTACTACTTCACACATGCTGGCCAGACGCCGTCGTTCTCCTTCCCGGCTTTGTCGGTGACACCCCACCGTGCTTGGATCTCTGCCGACCTCTCCGCAGTAGCATGTGCGTCCTTTATTTCTTGCGGTAGCGGGCCTCTCTTTTCTTGAGTGCTTTCTAACTTTTCTGCTCCCTCTATGCGGCTTTGGCCGCCTCTTGCTCTACCGCCCATTCGGCCTTGGCATCTTCAAATTCCTCCCACATAGTTGTGAGGTCGCGAGCGGTGATGAACTCAGCACGGCGGGATGCCATCGCTTCCCTACCATTTTGTGTGTGGTCGTGGGCGGCGCGGAACTCAGCGCCGCGGGATTCCATCGCTGCCTTACCGGTTAGTGTGCGGTGCGGTGGCATGAACGACGCTTGGTGAGAGCTCTGGGGTGGAGTGGTTGGACAACCGTATAGTGCATTGGTTTGTCAAGAACTCAAGGATAGAAGACGAAGCAAATTTGGATTCCCCTTCAATCCTGGTAATTTATTACCGAGTAAAATGCATTGGCGGTCATCGAACTTGTCTTGATAGCTCACTTTGATCATTGTATACGAGATATGGTGATTATACGGTCACTGGGTCAGCGTATAGCTCCGTATTTGTCTGGTTGACCAGTCGAGCAGTCCGCATGCGCCTCATCAGCTTGTGTTCTTTATCTATATACGCGGGCCTAACTGTCGACGGAGAAAGAAATACTGTAAAAACCAAAATTATGTGTATGTGGGGAATCAAACCACGGACTCGTCGCTGCAATGCACCCTCGTCAGCCAAATGAAAATGAAATACTTCACGTCAGACACTCACGCTCACGCTGTCAAAGCATGCTAATGCATGCACGTCGCCCTCTAAATCAAATTCCTGCTCATGGCGCAACGCAAACGGCGAGCCCATCACCTACATGCCCCGGCGGTGCCTGACATTACTGTTTAGACGTTTGATGGAGGCCTACGCGAACGCCGAGCATGTATTCACCTGGCTCAACACCAACGGTCATAATCGGACCGCCTCGCTCATGTGTATCGTCCATCACAATGACAATCTATAAAAGAGCCTAGCTAGAGAGGGTACTATGGTAGTATGGTACGGAGTATGTACTATCGTGAGCGACCGATCTTAGTGCCACTGCACACCGAAACCCCTTCCATCGCTAGCGCGCGGTTCCCGCCTGAAACGGTTACCGTCTTTCCAAAATGTCAATGCCGCATTCACCGGACTTAACTGCAGGTGTAATTGGTGTGTCATTGACATGCGGGCCAGATGCCCGTTGGGCCCACATGTTAGTAACCCAACGCATCTACAGTTAAGTCACTGAGGCAGTATCCGCATTCACGCCCGACGAACCTACTCCGGCGCCAGTTATCCATCCGTCTCCCGCGGCTCATTGCCATTCGCCGGCTATATTAACTTGAGCCCCAGCTCCCAGCCATAGCCAAAGACCCACACTTACTATCCTCCAGTCCCTTCCTTCTGTCGGCACCACTCCAACCATGGCCTCCTGGCGCTCCGAAGCTCTCTTGGATGTACTGCCGCAGGAGCAGACGAGGGACATTGGCGGCTCCGCTCCGGGCGCGCTCCAAAGTTCTCTTCGACGTACTGTCGCAGGAGCAAACGAAGGATATCGCCGGCACCCCCCCAGCCGCCCTCCACCGCCACGACCACGAAGCCGGCGTGCGTGCGCGGGCGCAGCCGGCAGCGAGGAAGAGTAGTACACGGTAGGTCGCCGCCGCTCTGGTCCCAGGAAGGCCACCACTACTCCACTCAGTCGACGCCAAGCTTGGTGGGGTAAACACCGGCGACCGATTAGCCGCTTGATAGCGACATGGAGGCGGAAATCTTCAGAACCTTGCACTATGGGAAACAACTAATTTGCCGTCAGGAGACGTCTTTGCTGTCAGCTTTTCATCGGGCAGACGGCAAAGAAAGGATTTACCGTCATTAGTAGATGGCAAAGAGCTTACTTTGCCGTCTGCAACAAAAATCGTAGATGGCAAAAAATCTATATCGTCTGTGTTTGTTTTGATAGACAGCAAAAAAAAATTGCCGTCTGTATTTTTTTGGCAGACAGCAAATTGAGTGCTTTGCCGTCTGTATTTGTTTTCACAGACGGCAAAGAAGAAGTACATCACGCAGATTCATTACATGGATTGATGACTTGGCAGCATCTCAGACGCACATCCCACCCACTCACAACCGGCGTAACAACGCCCCAACCCACCCCACGACGCACGCGCCCCAACCCACGACCCCACGCCCGTACCTACCCCACCCACGATTCCCTCCTTCTCCCCCATGTTGCCTCGATGCCTCATCTCTCCATCTCCAGAGCATTAGCACACCAGCCAGCGCCCTCCTTCCTCCTCTCGCCTGAGCAGCCACACACTGCCGGCCAACGCCGCCCGCCCGTCCGGCGCCCCGTCCAGCGCCGCCCTCCCGTCCGGCGCCCCCGTCCAGCGCCGCCCGCCCATCCGGCGCCCCCGACCAGCGGCTGCTCATCCCCGAGCAGCCCCATGCCCTGTCCAGCGCCCGCGAGCCTGTCCTCCACCTCGCCAGCGCCGCGTGAAGGTTCACCCCTCGCAATCTCGTCCTCACCGGCTGGCCATGCGCACCCCAGCTCCTCCGACCGCGCACCGGAGCCCGTCCACACCCCGAGATCCTCCTCACCCACCGGTCCTGCGCTCCGCCTCGCGAGCTCCGCCGCTAGAGCAGCCGGGCGCTCCACCGATCGAGCACTGGCCATCCCCGCCCTCCCTCGCGTGCCTCCCCGCGGCGCCGGAGCAAGACAGCTCCCGAGCGCGGCTGGACCGGAGTTGTGCGGCTGAGCAGGGCCATCCCCGACCTCCCTCGCGTGCCTCCCCTGAGCGCCGGAGCGAGTCAGCTCCCAGCGCAGCTGGGCCGGAGTTGCGCGCTGAGCAGGGTCGGGCGGCGGCACGGGGAGAAGAACGACAGATCGGCGAGGCGAGCGTCGGACTGCACGGCGGGGCGGGCAGAGAACCGCAGTAGAAAAGAAGGACCCGATTGCTTTTCAGTCTACTAGTTAGGGTCCTTTGTATTAATTTCCAGGACTACTCTGTAACTTTAGTTTTTTTCGGGGTCATATTTGCATTTTGTATTTCACTAACGTTGAGTGGAAGGCACTACACACGGATGGGCCTTTCCCTGTTAAAAAAGAAGAAAGATAAGCAGTGCACTCGCATGAGTTGACCGCATCGCTCGGGAGCAACGCTGGTGTGTTTTTTTTAAAAAATTGACCCTTTTCTTTGACGTCTGTGATAGACGAGGCTGACAGCAAAGACGCGAATAGTTGACGACAAACCTGTAGTTTGGCTGACGGCAAAACTACATTTCTTTGCCGTCTATGATTTATAAGGCTGACGGCGAAGAAGATTCAGCTGACGGCAAAGTCTTTGCTGTCTGGCCGTTGAAAAGCTGACGGTAAAGTATTCTTTGCAGACTTATCTTTGCCGTCTAACTTTGCCGTCTGCTTCCTGACGGAAAAATCTTTGCCGTCTAGATTTAGGTCTTTGCCGTCTGTAATCCACAGACGGCAAATTACCTGTTTCCTGTAGTGTTGTGCTCCGGAGGAGGAGGTTATCGAGGCGGATGAGGAGGAGGTAAAGGCAATGGCCGACTTTCTCGGGTTCATGGCCGGACATGGTGGTCGGGCGCCGGCGATCGTTTAGATTAGGTTTACAGTAGGTTTTAGTACGGTTTGTGCGAAATATGTAATGAATTTCGTCCAGTTTGTAGGAAAAGTTTTCGAAATGTAATGAATTTCATCCGGTTAATTTGAAATTTGCTTTCTTCGCACCAATTTCGTCCGGTTAGTTCATATAGATGCCGATGTAAATTTGTGGGCCAGCGCTAGATATGCCCTAACTATCATGCTATAATCGCCAACAGTCCTCCATTTTTATCTTGCTTACATAAAAATGGAGCAAGTGGATGGCACTGTAGCACGTCATATCACTCGAACTAGCCCGCCTAACGAGAGGGAAAGCACCGCCCTCGTCATTTTATCGATCGATTGCGTGAAAATGTTATGCTTCGCAAGTTCTGAAGGAAAAGGTGGCACACTTACGACTCGTACGCGTCGCACCCCTGACAGTCCGGCTCGCACGCGGCTCACAAGAGGGGATACGTGTTGTCTTGCAATTTCACTGACATGTGGGACAGTAATTGAATAAACCGTCGATAGCCGAAATCTAATTGCTCGGCGGGTGTCGGCTGAGAAGAGAGAAACGGGGGAGGGAGAAGAGATCGCCCGCCCGCCGCGCACGGACTCCAGGAAATATATGGTGATAATGTGAGGTGGGCCATGCTGGAGTCCGGACCGCTTCCGGAGCCCGCTCTGACCGCCCTGGCCCCTCAAGACGCCAGCTGCCCGTCGCATGCATAGCAGTAGTCCCCGCTTATGTGGAGGAGAGAGAGGAATTGACAAAGTCAAGGAGTAACAGTGGAGACAATAGCTTTCATAAAAAATAAACAATGCTCGTCCTCTATAAAGGAAAGAATACTTTCATTCGCCGACATGTGGGACGTCGACCATCCTGGTCCACCTGCCATGCACAAAATTATCCTGGTCTACCCCGGTCGTATCGCAGGCCCAACCTTTCCCACAGTAACTTGTTCGGATGAAGTAACCATCATGACTTCATTGAATTCCGCTTCTTCAAGAAAACTTACTATACCCGCAATACTGCTACCATACGCGAAGACTGGACGGCACTGTACCACGTCATATCACTAAAACCCACTAGGACAAACTAGCCCGCCTAGGTCATCTATTTTGGAACGGAGGGAGTACGTCTCTGCACTGCTATGATTTTGTGTTGCACGTTCTCTGTACTTTTGCTACGATTTTCCTACCCTATGAACCAAATGAGGCCTGAATGTATCCGTGTCGACTATTGTCAGATCAATCGCTAAGCCTACAATTTTAGGAGATAGGGCTATTGGTCGATCGACGAGGGATAAGTATAAGCGTACCACGAGCTCATCAGCCCCAATGTTTCTCTTCGGTGAGTGTTTTGCAAGTACTATAGCTCGCACAGTAGTTAGCCTACTAACACCAAGAATCATCAAACAAGACCTGCTGATATGATAAACAGTTCAAACTTACATCTAAGCATGCCATATATTACATCAAAAGATGGTGAGGATACATCTGTTTCCATAACTCGGAGAGGGTTCGCATGATTCATTGCATGATTCACTATCAAACAAAAGTAGAAAGATCCGCCCACACAAGACAGTGCACTAGCCCTAAGATGGTTTGATAACACGCATCTCGTTATGGTAATTAAACACAAGGCAATGCAAACTACCCTGAAGGATTAGCGCGACCAACTATTTCTTGTCATCGATCTCTCGGGCAATGACCACAGCACGGACAATGGCATGGGAATCGATTTCTGGGGCGATGTCCACAGGACTGATTGCAACATCGGAATCGATCTCTGGGGTGATGTCCAGGGGATGGACAGCGGCATCGGAATCGATCTCCGGGGTGATGCCAACAAGACGGGCCACGACATCGAAATCATCAAGGACGTCCACCGGCACCTGCACAACCTTAACATATTAGCAAGCACGTTGCAAATAATCAAAAACCACAACTATGGTAATAAGCCATTATTTTTTACCTTGTGCAGCTCACCGGGGGATCTCATCCCTCCGGGGCCATCTCCTCGTCCTCGATGGGGGCCATCACCTTGCCAGGGGAATACTGCTTCTCAACGATGACTATCTCCTCAAACTCGGTCTTGAGCCTCACATAGGTCACAATCGTAGTTCCCGGGGTAGGCACGGTGGGGCCCTTGCTGTTCTTCCAAATTTCTTTGAGGAGTTCGTCCGCCAACGTCCTCAACTCTTTGGCCAGTGCTTGTTTCTTAGAGTTCTTCGTCTCCATGGGTTGGCCCGCCAACATGGTCAACTCGTTGGTCGGTGCTCGCTTCCTGGAGATTGCTGTCTCCAGTGGGTTGTCCGGCGGCATCTCTTTGCCTAGTTCTCCAGGATCCATCAATGAACTGACAAACAAAAAACAATCGAAAGGAAACCACAATCGCAATGAAAACGGGAAAAGAATAGGATGTGAGAATCGGTCGGTGCTTCGCAAAAAGAAGATTCTTGGAATGAAAATATAGCAGCATAACTGATTCGCCCACCTTTCCTTCATTGGTACATAAGAAAAATGGCAGAAGTGAGTAGCCTGGAGTGAGATTTTCTTCAAGAAAGGGAAGAAAGGGCTTGAACGAGCGTTCCAGTGAAATGATGGTTGCTTCGTCCAGTCCAACTTGGAGGCCACCTTACCATTGCTGGTAAAGGTGTGGGTTTTGTGATATGACGGGTCATGACGGCCACACCGGGTTGACAGGTGAGTCTCGACTATAGCACCTTGCTGTGATTTGGTGGATGGCACGCGGGCCCGGATGCTTTGAAATGTCCCGCATGTAGATAGAGCGGCTAGTCATATAGGAGTGCTCAATATTGTGCACCGCGACCAAGGCGGAGAGGAAAATGAAAGAACTACGTAATTAATGCATGAGTTTAATTAGGGTAGTTTTGTAAAGTAGTACGAGATACATTCCTCCAATCACAAAATGCCTTAGTTCATGAGATTTGAGATTTGAGCCCTATAAACCGGAAGGGAGGGAGTACTGCACGGCTGCACGCGGTGTAGTCTAGTGACTTGTTGAAATCTCTAGAAAGGCAAATACTCCTTTCCGGTTTACAGGGCTATACTACTCCCTCCGTCTAGGTGTGTAAGTCATCTTATGAAAACCAAATAGTCCCAAAACACTTAGGCACGATGCATTAACTTCTACCTTGTTTCTTGTTTCTTGACATATCAACCAATAAGAGATGAGAGGTGTGCATGCTTTTACTGACTTGCAATGGCTAGTTCATTGCAAGCAATACTATTAATTAGCAAATAAACATTGGTGACCCCAGGAGGAAATGGTGCTAAGCGCGTGGACCTATGCAGAATGAGTATCAACCAATGGATGATGGAGTTTAGTTGTTAAACAATAGCAATTTTGTCTCATGCAAGAGCCTGGCTACTACTCCTATATGCGTGCTCCAAGGCACCGCACCACGCGAGCGTTCGCAACTGCCACGTTCGGGTTGCGCTTGGCTCTTCGCCTCTTCGAGAAGACGAACAATGATGTTACTCCTACTCCTATAGTATCGAATCCACTACTGCATGTCTGTCCACCTCGTGCGGGAAGGATAGCGTGTAGAGAAAGGTTCTACTTACTGCTCCTGCCTTTCCGTCTATGATAGGTGGGCCCAACAGGTGGTTGGCCCTCCTGTCATGCAGCCAAAGGCAGGTGCAGTTAAGGCACCGGAGCTCAGTCCGCGAGGGAGAGGGCGTTGTAGTAATCAAATTTCTCGGTCTTGTACGAGTTGACACGACACATCAAAGCACTGCACTCTATATAAGTCTTTTTACACATTTCAAATGGACTACTTCGTATGTAGACATATTATGCTTCGTATGTAGTCACTTGTTGCAATCTCTAAAAAGACTTATATTTGGAAATGTAGGGAGTACAACGCATGCATGCATGCCATGACTTTCCTTTTGATACTTGCATGTGTTGATTTGATGCACCTTGCCAAATTTTGACTATAAATTTAACTAACCAAATTTTCATGCATGTCACAAAAAATTACGGGGCTGTTTGGATTGTGACTATGTTTGTCTTATGTTGCCACATTATTTTCCCCACACTTGCCACACTTGCCTAACCTAAGTTGCTCAAATTGTTAGACACACTTTGGCTTGCCTAAGGGAATCTTGCCACAATTTTTGTGTCTATGACACATTATTTTTGTGTCTATGACACATTATTTTTGTGTCTATGACATGTGGAGTGGAAAATATAAATAATAATGCATGTTGGGGCAACCCACATTTCCGCTAATTTTAGCCGTGGGCTTGTTCACTATTTTTACGAGGGGGTGGTTGTTCATTTAATGGAGGGACTTGTAGTACCATACTTGAACGATACAAAGTGCGACCTGGCACACCGTAACACCACTTGGAACAAGAGGGTAGCTATCTCAAAAAACAATCAACAACTAAAAAAACGCGACCTGGCATGTACTCCCTCCGTCCGGGTTTATTAGGCCTAAAGACAAATTCTCTTAGACCAAGACATATTGTAATTCATGCAAATTAATTCTTTCATTTCACTCCCAATGCACTCTCTCACATGCATGCAGCCAATGAAAAAACACGCATGAAGTGTATTAATTTCCCAGCCATGGCACCAACAACAATGACTGTCAATGCAACTTGTGAAATGGTTGCATCCATGCACCTTTCCAAAACGAGGCCTTATAAAAAGGGACATGCTTGTGATGCTGAGAGGCCTAATAAACCCGGACGAAGGGAATAGTAATACACAATTCTAAACGATTGTTTTGATGGAGTGAAAAAGGAAAACTACCCCACTACGTATATATAGCCCGGAGCCTCCACGCTTGCTTGCTAGGGTTGCTCTATTCACACACTCTCATCCTCTCCAGATATAAACAAGATAGGGGTAGTAACACTGTCCTTCTCCCTTAAAAAACACTGGCTTTCTAGCGTTTAGGCCGTCGTCGACAGCGAGGGCGGAGACCCACTGTCGGCCGCACCGTTATCTCTGGCCAAGCCCTGGCGCGGGAGGTCCTCCGATCCCTTCGTCTTTGCCTGTTGGCGGATCCGGCCTCCCGCCGCCCACCTATCCACATCCCGACGACCTTCAGGTATATCTTCGTTCGAAACCGCCTTCGCTATACCTCCCCAGCTCGCTACGTCGTTGCATGTGCATCATTTTCTACCTCTCAGCCCCTCTCGATCGGATGGTCCAACGCCACCTAGTATTTTTTTTCTATTGTTAGAGGTAAAGCTACTTCATGGAGTCGAATCTTGTCATTGAAATGGATGTATCTAGATGTATTTTAGTTCTAGACACATCCATTTTGGTGACAAGTAATTCCGAACAGAGGGAGTACTTGGTTCAAACAAGAAATAATGTGGGGGTGTGATACGTCTCCAACGTATCTACTTTTCCAAACACTTTTGCCCTTGTTTTGGACTCTAACTTGCATGATTTGAATGAAACTAACCCGGACTGACGCTGTTTTCAGCAGAACTGCCATGATGTTGTTTTATGTGTAGAAAAGAAAAGTTCTCGAAATGTCCTGAAAATCCACGGAGGCACTTTTTGGAATTAATAAGAATTTCTGGGAGAAAGAAAAACACCAGGGGGCCCAGGGCCTGTCCACGAGACAGGGGGGCGCCCCCCTGTAGGGCGCGCCCCCTATCTCGTGGGCCCCCTGGACCTCCACCGACCTCAACTCCAACTCTATATCTTCCGTCTCGTGGAAAAAAAATTAGAGAGAAAGTTCCATAGCGTTTTACGACACGGAGCCGCCGCAAAGCCCTAATCTCTCTCGAGAGTGCTGATCTGGAGTCCGTTCTGGGCTCCGGAGAGGGGGATTCGTCGCTTTCGTCATCATCAACCATCCTCCATCACTAATTTCATGATGCTTACCGCCGTGCGTGAGTAATTCCATCTTAGGCTTGCTGGACGGTGATGGGTTGGATGAGATTTATCATGTAATCAAGTTAGTTTTGTTAGGGTTTGATCCCTAGTATCCACTATGTTCTGAGATTGATGTTGCTATGACTTTGCTATGCTTAATTCTTGTCACTAGGGCCTGAGTGCCATGATTTCAGATCTGAACCTATTATGTTTTCATGAATATATGTGTGTTCTTGATCCTATCTTGCAAGTCTATAGTCACCTATTATGTGTTATGATCCGACAACCCTGAAGTGACAATAATCGGGATACTTCTCGGTGATGACCGTAGTTTGAGGAGTTCATGTACTAAGAGGGAATACTACTTTCACATGTACTAAGCGGGAATACTGCTTGTGCATCCAGACTCCTTAAACCCCAAAGTTGTTCCATATGAGTCAACTATACCTTCCTACATGCGGTATTTACCTGCCGTTCCAAGTAAATTTGTATGTGCCAAACTCCAAACCTTCAAATGAAATTCTGTTTTGTATGCTCGAGTAGCTCATGTTACAACTAGGGCTGCCTATATCTTCCATGCTAGGTGGGTTATTCTCAGAGGAGTGGACTCCGCTCCTCATTCACGAGAAAGGGTCGATAACTAGGATGCGCAGTCCCTTGATCCAAAAAGATCAAAGAAAATCAAAATAATTAAAATAAACTCCCCTAGTGATGTTGTTAGTTGGAGGCACTCATTGTTTCGAGCAAGCCATGGATTGATGCTTGTTGGTGGTTGGGGGAGTATAAACTTTTACCATTCTGCGTGGGAACTGCCTATAATGCATGTAGTATGGAAGATACAGCCATCTCATAGTTGTTGCGTTGACAGCAAAAGTATGCCGCTCAAAATGTTATTCAATCTCTATTTTAATATCAAGCTCTGGCTCCTCTACAAATCCATGCCTCCCTCTACGAAGGACTATCTATTTATTTTTATGTTAAGTCATCACCTTCTTATTAAAAAGCACCCACTGGAGAGCACACTGTCATTTGCATGTATTATTATTGGTTTATATTGGGTGTGACTTGACTGGATCTCTTTTACCATGAATTACAATGTTTAGTCGGTCCTTGATCTTTAAAGGAGCTCTGCATTTATGTTTTGCAGTCTCAGAAAGGGCTAGCGAGATACCATCTTGTTAAATCATGTTATGATTGTTTTGAGAAAGTGTTGTCATCCAAGTTTTATTATTATGGCTCGCTAGCTGATTATACTATTGATATGAGTAATTGTGAGACCCAAGTGTTATTGTGAGTATGGTTAGTTCATAATATTTGCTGAAACTTGAATGCTGGCTTTTCATGTTTACAACAACAAGAGCAAACAGAGTTTGTAAAAGTTTTTCTTTATCACTTTCAGTTTATCAACTGAATTGATTGAGGACAAGCAAAGGGTTAAGCTTGGGGGAGTTGATACGTCTCCAACGTATCTACTTTTCCAAACACTTTTGCCCTTGTTTTGGACTCAAACTTGCATGATTTGAATGAAACTAACCTGGACTGACGATGTTCTCAACAGAACTGCCATGATGGTGTTTTGTGTGTAGAAAAGGAAAGTTCTCGGAATGTCCTAAAAATCCATAGAGGCACTTTTTGGAATTAATAGGAATTTTTGGGCGAAAGAAATACACCAAGGGGCCCAGGGCCTGTCCACGAGACAGGGGGCGCCCCCCTGTAGGGCGTGCCCCCCTATCTCGTGGGCCCCCTGGACCTCCACCGACCTCAACTCCAACTCTATTTCTTCCATCTTGCGGAGAAAAAAATCAGAGAGAAAGTTTCATCGCGTTTCACGACACGGAGCCGCCGCCAAGCCCTAATCTATCTCGGGAGGGCTGATCTGGAGTCCGTTCGGGGCTCCGGAGAGGGGGATTCGTCGCTGTCGTCATCATCAACCATCCTCCATCACCAATTTCATGATGCTCACCGCCGTGTGTGAGTAATTCCATCGTAGGCTTGCTGGACGGTGATGGGTTGGATGAGATTTATCATGTAATCAAGTTAGTTTTGTTAGGGTTTGATCCCTAGTATCCACTATGTTCTTAGATTGATGTTGCTATGACTTTGCTATGCTTAATGCTTGTCACTAGGGCCCGAGTGCCATGATTTCAGATCTGAACCTATTATGTTTTCATGAATATGTGTGTTCTTGACCCTATCATGCAAGTCTATAGTCACCTATTATGTGTTATGATCCGACAACCCCGAAGTGACAATAATCGGGATACTTCTCGATGATGACCATAGTTTGAGGAGTTCATGTATTCACTATGTGTTAATGCTTTGGTCCGGTTCTCTATTAAAAGGAGGCCTTAATATCCCTTAGTTTCCGCTAGGACCCCGCTGCCACGGGAGGGTAGGACAAAAGATGCCATGCAAGTTCTTTTCCATAAGCACGTGTGACTATTTACGGAATACATGCCTACATTACATTGATGAACTGAAGCTAGTCCTGTGTCACCCTATGTTATAGCTATTACATGAGGAATCGCATCCGGCATAATTATCCATCAATTATCCATTGCCTACGAGCTTTTCATATATTGTTCTTCGCTTATTTACTTTTCCGTTGCTACTGTTACAATCACTACAAAACACCAAAAATATTGCTATTACTATCTTTACATTTTACCACTGTTACCATTACTATCATACTACTTTCCTGCTAAATACCTTGCTGCAGATACTAAGTTACCCAGGTGTGGTTGAATTGACAACTCAACTACTAATACTCAAGAATATTCTTTAGCTCTCCTTGTGTCGAATCAATAAATTTAGGTTGAATACTTTACCCTCGAAAGTTGTTGCGATCCCCTACACTTGTGGGTTATCAAGACTAATTTCTGGCGCCGTTGCCGGGGAGCATAGCTCTATTCTCTGAGTCACTTGGGATTTATATCTGTTGATCACTATGAAGAACATGAAAGACGCTAAAACCAAGATTTTGCCCTCAACTACAAGGGGAGGTAAGGAACTGCCATCTAGCTATGAATTCTGATATGTCGCATGTTATTGATGATGCCACTTCTTCTATGCATGATGAAACTACTTCTGTGCATGATACTACTTTGCCATTAGGTGAATTTCTTGATGAACAAATTGCTAGAGTTAGGGAGAATGAAATTATTGAAGATGCTATTATTGATGATAGTGATGATGAAGGTTCTCCCAATGATTATGTATTGCCTATTGTTCCTAAGGGTTATGTTATGAATGAAGAAGCTTCTAGGGAAATCTTTGCTTGCAATGATAGAAATGATCTTAAGAAATTATTAGCTAAATGGAAGCAGCAGTCTCTTAATGCTAGAATGAAACCTGAACCTACTTTTGCTACTTCACCTATCTGTGTTACTAATAAGGATTATGAATTCTCTGTTGATCCTGAGATTATTACTTTAGTGGCCATGAATCTGAAACTGTTGTGGCACATCTTACCAAGTTGAATGATATAGCTACCCTGTTTACTCATGATGAGAAGTCTCGCTATTTTTATATCCTTAAGATATTTCTGTTCTAATTAAAGGGTGATGCTAAGACTTGGTATAATTCTCTTGCTCCTGGTTGTGTGCGTAGTCCCCAGGATATGATTTATTACTTCTCTGCTAAATATTTCCCTGCTCATAAGAAACAAGCTGCCTTGCCGGAAATATATAATTTTGTGCAAATCAAAGAAGAGAGTCTCCCACAAGCTTGGGGGAGGCTTCTCCGATTACTTAATGCTTTTCCTGATCATCCACTCAAGAAAAATGAAATACTTGATATCTTTTATAATGGACTAACCGATGCTTCCAAGGACTACTTGGATAGTTGTGCTGGTTGTGTTTTCAGGGAAAGAACAGTCGATGAAGCTGAATTAATATTGAATAATATGTTGACTAATGAAAATAATTGGACTCTTCCTGAGCCAATTCCTGAACCAATTGAGACAATTCCTGAGCCTATTCCTAAACCTACTCCGAAGAAGAGAGGTGTTTTATTTCTCAGTCCTGAAGATATGCAAGAGGCAAAGAAATCAATGAAAGAAAAAGGTATTAAAGCTGAAGATGTTAAGAATTTACCTCCTATTGAAGAAATACATGGTCTTAATATACCGCCTGTTGAAGAACCCCATTGTCTTGATAACCCGACACAGGTAGTAAAGGTAAATTCTCTCTATAGATATGATAAAGATGAAATCCCATCTACTAAATTTCATAGCACATAGATGAATTTGATGATTTCATGAATAGACAAGCAAATTTCAATGATTATGTTGGTAGACAATTGAAGAATAATGCTTATACGATAGTATGCTTGAATGATTATGTAGCTAGAGTTAAAGGTGAACTTAAACTCACTAGTAAACATGCTTCCATGATTGCTACTCAAGCTGAACAAGTACTTAAGGCTCAGAATGAATTGCTTGCTGAATTAAATAATAAAAATGACTTTGTTGTTAGAGTGGCTACTAGAACTGGTAGAATGACTCAGGAACCTTTATATCCTGAAGGCCACCCTAAAAGAATTGAACACGATTCTCAGAATAATAATCTAGATGCTCCTAGTTCTTCTAAGAAGAAGAAAAAGAAGAATGATAGGACTTTGCAAACTTCTAGTGAACCTAATGTAGAAACACCTGAAAATCCCAATGATATTTCTATCTCTGATGCTGAAACACAATCAAGTGACGAACATGAACCTAGTGATAATGTTAATGATAATGTTCATGTTGATGCTCAACCTAGTAATAACAATTATATAGAAATTGAACCTGCTGTTGATCTTGATAACCCACAATCAAAGAATCAATGTTATGATAAGAGAGATTTTGTTGCTAGGAAGCATGGTAGAGAAAGAGAACCATGGGTTCAGAGACCCATGCCCTTTCCTCCTAAACCATCCAAGTCAAAGGATGATGAGGACTTTGAGCATTTTGCTGAAATGAATAGACCTATTTTCTTACGCATGCGCTTAACTGATATGCTTAAAATAAACCCTTATGCTAAATATATGAAAGATATCATCACTAATAAGAGGAAAATACCTGAAACTGAGATTTCCACCATGCTTGCCAACTATACCTTTAAGAGTGGAATACCTAAGAAACTTGGTGATCCCGGAGTACCCACTATACCTTGCTATATTAAAAGAAATTATGTTAAAACTGCTTTATGTGATCTAGGAGCCGGTGTTGGTGTTATGCCTCTTTCCTTGTATCGTAGACTTGAATTGAATAAGTTGACACCTACTGAAATATCTTTGCAAATGGCCGACAAATCAACTGCTATACCTGTCGGCATTTGTGAGGACGTGGTTGTTGTTGTTGCGAATGTTACTATCTTAACAGACTTCGTTATTCTTGATATTCCCGAGGATGATAGTATGTCTATTATTCTTGGTAGACCATTTTTAAATACTACAGGAGCTATTATTGACTGCAACAAAGGCAATGTCACCTTTCATGTTAGTGGTAATGAGCATACGGTACACTTTCCGAGGAAGCAAATCCAAGTTCATAGCATAAATACTATTGAGAAAGTTCCAACTATTATTTTGGGAGGTTTTGAATTTTGTCTCCCTACTGTCAAGAAAAAGTTTGATATTCTTATTGTTGGGGATTTTCATATCCCCCTTGAGGTAACTTACTATTATTCAAAATTTCTCTAGTTCTATGCTATTCAGAATGAGTTTGTTAACAAGACTTCATCAACCTTGTTAGTGGGTTCATTTTGATGATCACGAGATGGATGAAACTAGAAGGCACAACCTTCTGTACCCTGTTTTTAGTTTTTGTTATTTAGATTAAATAAAGCAAAAATAGTTTTATCCGTCTGTTTTCTGAATTATCCGTGCATTAACAAATAGTTCGAAAATAAAAGTGCTCCAAATGCCCTGCAAATTTAGTATGATTTTTTATGGAATATTTGAGGATTTTAGGCACTGAAAACTTTTTAGGAGGGGCATGCACCAGGCCACGAGAGAGGAGGGCGTGCCCCCACCTATAGGGCGCGCCCCCCTGTCTCGTGGGCCCCTGGTGGCTCCCCTCCACTTATGCCAGCATCCACGCACTTCATCTTCTACCCAAAAAATCTCCGTCCTGCTCAAGCCCGAGTTCTAGCTCGTTTTGCTGCGATTTTCGATCTCTTAGCTCAAAGCTCTATTCACAAAACTGCTTTGGGAGATTGTTGCTTGGTATGTGACTCCTCCATTGGTCCAATTAGTTTTTGTTCTGGTGCTTTATTCATTGCAAATCCTTGCTGCCTTGGTGAACCTATTCTTGAGCTTGCATGTTAAATTTATGAGGTCCCAAGAAATTCCAATGCATGATATAGGCTCTAGGCACTTGTAGGAGTAGTTTCCATCAATCTTGTTTAGTTTTATGCACTTCTATTTTGAAGTTACTAATTTTTTTAGAAAATTTCAGAAAAATGCTGATGAAACTTTTGAGGGGCTCTTCTAGCCAAAGCTCCCAGGAGAAACAAGCCAAAGAGAAGGAAAAAGCCAAGTATAATCTTCCTCGCTTAGCAGAAGTACGGTCGTGTGAATGGCCATGCGAGGATCTCTTGAAAGAGGCTGGAATTCATGAAGACTTTCATGCTTTAATCGAGACTGCAGGCCTCACCGGGTTCATCAACGACCAAATCGATCAGTATCTCTTACTCACCAATACTTTCGTGCAAAACTTTTATTTTTGTCCTAAGAAGTCACCGCCTGCAGTATCATTTCATTTATATGATGAGTTCAAAGAAATGTCTTTACGTCATTTTTGCGCGGTATGTAGGATACCTTATGTGGGAGAATTAGAGGAACCCCATCGTGAAGATGTGGCGGGCTTTGTTAATACTATCGCTGTAGAGGAGCCAAAGAAGGGTTCTGAGGCAAAAGTCTTTAGCATAAACTTCCCTGTTTTATGCTACTTTGCCATATTTTCTAGTAGATGCTTGATTGGTCGTGGAAATAGTGGAAACTTGAGCGTTCCTGATATTATCATTCTTCAACATGCTTTGCTTGGAGACAATACTTTTAGTATGGGTGTCGTCGTTGCTAAACGGCTAGCCTTGAATCGTACAAAAGGCCCCATATTTGGAGGTATCTATGCTGCACGTCTTGCTAGACATTTTCAGATACCCATTAGGCACCATGAGGAAAAGGAGACAATATTGCCTCCTCACATTTTAGATTACAAGAGCATGGTAGCCCACAAGTTTATTGTTGACAACAAAGATATGATGCTCTTATATAAACTTAGATTCAATAAGAAACACTTTGAGATTATTATCCTGCCTGCGCCTTTGTTGTTTGATTTGCTTGCAAAAAAATTTCTCATCACACCGGAAGCGGTGAAAATCATCGAGCCCAAGCTTTTACTCCGGAACCTGAACCTGAGCCGGAACCTGAACTGGACCCTTATCGTGCATCATCTGTCTAGTGGGATCCGGAGATGACTAGCCAGTGGTATCCTGATTACACCTCTCATTACACCGGGGAGAGTAGTGGCGGTCCCTGGTATTAGACCAACTTAGGCAAAAAGCCTAAGGTTGGGGGAGTACGTATTTCTCACTGACTTTACATTCATGTTCACTAGTCGTCGGTGCTCATACTCTTTCATTGTATTATCCATGCTAGTTTAAATTCCTTTTTCTAGGTTTCTTCTCGTGTGTTTAATAAACCTTGAGAAAAACCAGAAAAAACTAGTTAGTTTAATTTCCATGCTTATAGTAGAATTAAAATGAAAACCCAAAAAGATTTCTCGTTCTTCTTTTTACTTGTTGGGAGGTTTCCTGTGTAAATAGTTTTATTTTCTTTTCTTTCCTTTGGGGGCCGAGGAGACCTTATTGAAAATGCTTAGTGGCTCTCATATGCATGATTGTTTATTCAATTTAGAGCCCATATTACTTGTCTTCTCTTTTGAGTTGAATGCTAGCAGATTCCAGCTTAGTCCAATGCACGTGCACTCTTATTATTATACACATCGTTCGGTCATGCAAGTGAAAGGCAATAATGACGACATATGATGGATTTATTGGGATGAGAAAAGCTGGTATGAACTCGACCTCTCTTGTTTTTGTAAATACGATGAGTTCATCGTTTCTGCTCAGCTTATTATGAAGTAAACATATTTGCAATGACATTTAGAGATTATAGTTGCTTGTGCCATGCTTCATTAGCTTTGAGTTATAATGGTTTACCTTGCGTGCCAACATGCTATTAGAATGATTATGATGTGGTATGATGGGATGGTATCCTCCTATGAATAAATTGAGTGCCTCGACTTGGAACATGTTCATGCATGTAGTTGAATCAAAATCAACATAGCCTTCATGATATTTATGTTCATGGTGGATTATATCCTACTCATGTTTGTACTCAGTGTGAATTAGTTTTAATGCATGTTTATGACTGATGTCGCTCTCTCAGTTGGTCGCTTCCTAGTCTTTTGCTAGCCTTCACCTGTACTAAGCGGGAATACTGCTTGTGCATCCAAACTCCTTAAACCCCAAAATTGTTCCATATGAGTCCACTATACCTTCCTATATGCGGTATTTACCTGCCGTTACAAGTAAATTTGTATGTGCCAAACTCTAAACCTTCAAATGAAATTCTGTTTTGTATGCTCGAGCAACTCATGTTACAACTAGGGCTGCCTATATCTTCCATGCTAGGTGGGTTATTCTCAGAGGAGTGGACTCCGCTCCTCATTCACGAGAAATGGCCGGTAACTAGGATGCTCAGTCCCTTGATCCAAAAAGATCAAAGCAAATCAAAATAATTAAACAAAACTCCCCCAGGGCTGTTATTAGTTGGAGGCACTCGTTGTTTCGAGCAAGCCATGGATTGATGCTAGTTGGTGGTTGGGGGAGTACAAACTTTTACCATTCTGCGTGGGATTTGCCTATAATGCATGTAGTATGGAAGATACAACCATCTTATAGTTGTTGCGTTGACAACAAAAGTATGCCGCTCAAAATGTTATTCAATCTCTATTTTAAAATCGAGCTCTAGCACCTCTACAAATCCCTGCTTCCCTCTGCGAAGGGCCTATCTATTTATTTTTATGTTGAGTCATCACCTTCTTATTAAAAAGCACCCGCTGGAGAGCACACTGTCATTTGCGTGTATTATTATTGGTTTATATTGGGTGTGACTTGACTGGATCTCTTTTACCATGAATTACAATGTTTAGTCAGTCCTTGATCTTTAAAGGTGCTCTGCATTGATGTTTTGCAGACTCAGAAAGGGCTAGCGAGATACCATCTTGTTATATCATGTTATGATTGTTTTGAGAAAGTGTTGTCATCCGAGTATTATTAATATGGCTCGCTAGCTGATTATGCTATAGATATGAGTAATTGTGAGGCCCAAGTGTTATTGTGAGTATGGTTAGTTCATAATATTTGCTAAAACTTGAATGCTGGCTTTTCATGTTTACAACAACAAGAGCAAACAGAGTTTGTAAAAGTTTTTCTTTATCACTTTCAGTTTATCAACTGAATTCCTTGAGGACAAGCAAAGGTTTAAGCTTGGGGGAGTTGATACGTCTTCAATGTATCTACTTTTCCAAACACTTTTGCCCTTGTTTTGGAGTCTAACTTGCATGATTTGAATGAAACTAACCCGGACTGGCGCTGTTTTCAGCAGAACTACCATGATGTTGTTTTATGTGTAGAAAAGAAAAGTTCTCGGAATGTCCTGAAAATCCACGGCGGCACTTTTTGGAATTAATAAGAATTTCTGGGCGAAAGAAATACACCAGGGGGCCCAGGGCCTGTCCACGAGACAGGGGGGCGCGCCCCCCCTGTAGGGAGCGCCCCCTATCTCGTGGGCCCCCCTAGACCTCCACCGACCTCAACTCCAACTCTATGTCTTCCGTCTCACGGAGAAAAAAATCAGAGAGAAAGTTTCATCGTGTTTTACGACACGGAGCCGCCGCCAAGCCCTAATCTCTCTCGGGAGGGCTGATCTGGAGTCCGTTCGGGGCTCCGGAGAGGGGGGTTCGTTGCCGTCGTCATCATCAACCATCCTCCATCACCAATTTCATGATGCTCATCGCCGTGCGTGAGTAATTCCATCGTAGGCTTGCTGGACGATGATGGGCTGGATGAGATTTATCATGTAATCAAGTTAGTTTTGTTAGGGTTTGATCCCTAGTATCCACTATGTTCTGAGATTGATGTTTCTATGACTTTGCTATGCTTAATGCTTATCACCAGGGCCCGAGTGCCATGATTTTAGATCTGAACCTATTATGTTTTCATGAATATATCAGTGTTCTTGATCCTATCTTGCAAGTATATAGTCACCTATTATGTGTTATGATCCGACAACCCTGAAGTGACAATAATCGGGATACTTCTAGGTGATGACCGTAGTTTGAGGAGTTCATGTATTCACTATGTGATAATGCTTTGGTCCGGTTCTCTATTAAAAGGAGGCCTTAATATCCCTTAGTTTGCGCTAGGACCCCGCTGCCACGGGAGGGTAGGATAAAAGATGTCATGCAAGTTCTTTTCCATAAGCACGTATGACTATTTACGGAATACATGCCTAAATTACATTGATGAATTGGAGCTAGTTTTGTGTCACCCTATGTTATAGTTATTACATGAGGAATCGCATCCGGCATAATTATCCATCACTGATCCATTGCCTACGAGCTTTTCATATATTGTTCTTCGCTTATTTACTTTTCCGTTGCTACTATTACAATCACTACAAAACACCAAAATGTTGCTATTACTATCTTTACCTTTTACCACTGTTACCATTACTATCATACTACTTTGCTGCTAAATACCTTGCTGCAGATACTAAGTTTTCCAGGTGTGGTTGAATTGACAACTCAACTGCTAATACTCAAGAATATTCTTTGGCTCCCCTTGTGTCGAATCAATAAATTTGGGTTGAATACTTTACCCTTGAAAGCTGTTGCGATCCCCTACACTTGTGGGTTATCAGGGTGGGGGAACTTAGTATGTACATCGGACTTGGTACAAACAGGAAGGAAAGGGGGTGAAAGTAGTACAGACTGGTCATCCAACCGGTATCTTGGTCAAAAAGGGAAATATAGGGGTAACGTTGTACACAGTGGTATGACCAGGACTAGAATTGTTATCCACACATAGGAGTAGGTGGATAGAGTGAACAAAAATGGGATCAACCCAGATATGTTTCTTGGATGTTTGTTTCTCAGGGGAACAAACTATGAATCACCACTTTATGCCCCTGTTTACGTACATGGTGCTGGACTGCCGGTGCACCCACTGTCACATGCCCTTATAACAAATATTTAGCTATTCTTAATCTAATGTCCCTGGTAAAAATGAAGCCATGCCACTGTTATAAGCCACTACCAGTTTAGCCAAATGTTTTTTCCTGTAATTGTTTGAGACTCTGACTGTTTCCTCTGTACTTTTTTGTGCAAACAGGGATATCCAATTCACCTAGTTGCTGTTGTGACCTTTTGGTGCACTGCACAAAACTCTTCTTAAAAGAAGTGACTTTTGTGTTGTTTAACTGGAATGTCAGAATGGAACAATTGGTTCATTTCGGTGGAACTGCACAAAGGGAGATCTGTGTTCCAGTCCTCATCATCCATATTGGTGCCATAACCTTCCTTTAGGTAAGAATGATATTTAATGCATGTGTTCATCTCTATTTTCTGACTACCATGAGAAAATGATGATATTTTTTTACTAGTGCACTTGTACTCCCTCATTGACAAAACCAATTCTGAACTAGAAGGCCAATCATGTACTTGGTTTCACCAACTAGTGAGGAGATAGAGAAACAGAGCATGAAGAGGAAGAAGAAGAAGAAGAAGAAGAAGGAGGAGGAGGAGGAGGAAATGAAGAAGATCACACAGTGGTACTGTCCTATGTTATCCTGACATCTTTCTAGTGGTGTTGTATTGCTGTGTTGCTACTAGTCTTAATTTACTTGGAAGACTAGCAAGATGCTCGTTCATTGCACGTAACATCGAGATGCACTTAACAACAAGATCACCAAATCTGTTTTTTGTAAGAGTATAAGAGTAATAGATAATAGAGTAGAGATAGATAGAGAAATGCAGCATAGTAGTACTTGGCTTAACGACACATCATACTAATTAACCGGATTCTGGATGCATGTGTGACCCAGCTCTACACGATCAACAGTGCCAAGTTGATCTTGCTGAAGCCGAGGCCTTAGTCAAGGCCATTCAAGGGTTCCGGCAATGTCTCCCTTACATGTGAGACGATCCTCCAGGGAGCCCTTCCACTTCTGTCGTCTCTCCTGCAAGGTCACTAAATTAATCAGGAGTACTTAAGTAGCACTAATTTATTGCTGCCTAATTTTCCCGTCAGAGTTAAACAAATCTTTAGTAGCACCCTATGCTGAATCATGTATGTGTATATATGTATCTAGAGGTCAATCATGTGGTGGAGCAGGGATGGAATCTTGGTAGTGTCATGACATAATAATGCTATTGTCTTTCTATCCTTTCTCACTAAGCTAATGAAGGTTTAACCTATCTCTACTTGTGCAAATAGGGATCATGTTGTGCCAATCATACATTTTAGTGGAACTACACTAGAGAATATAATGAACTGTATCCCAGCCAGTGCTTTAACTCTGCTAGAAGTTCTTGATAATATTTTGATATAATCTCACCACTGGTAAACAAGAGGTATTTCAACCATACATTTGAAGTGCACAAAATATATACTATTGAGTGATTCCAGTGAGTGCTTTATCATCTCTTCCGGAATTACTTGAATAAGCATATTTTGCTCAGGTTGGTATCAGCCTAAGGCCTTCAGCCATATTAGTTTGCTGTACCTATATATGTATTGTGCTACTGTGTTGCTACTGTCAGAAACTCCTTTATGTTTGCACATTAAAGTTTTGCAACCTATGATACATGGCAATGTTTTGAGTGTTGAGCTAATTGGCACTGATTAAATAAACTAATACCTCTCTTTAAGCAAGACTACCATGTTGCTAACTTTACCCATTAAGATAATGAGGGTGCTTCTGTTTGTTAGTGTATGTTTCATCAACTAGTCCCACTATTACAGTAATCTCACTCTCTCAATATATGTGCCAACAGGGATGCTCAATTTTGGTGGAACTGCACAGAAACTTTGGGTGCTTCATTGCCTCGACCGCTTCCTTCCCTTCATGTCAGTCACTTTGTCTCGGCTTGCTTGCTTCCTTTGTTTCGTGTCAGTCGCTTATCTCGACTTCCAGTGAAAGGAAATAGTAATTGATATGCTGCCTCACACAGGTTGGTACTGGTCTTTATCCTGATTATTGTGCTTGTCATGTATTGGTAATTTGGTATTGCGCTACTGTTTGCCGATTTTATAAAGATGTAACTTGGATCCTGAACTCGCAGGCAAATCATTGCCTTGGGTGATTTCAGTAGAGTTGCACAAAATGATCAGATGGACAGATAATTATGTTGTTGCCATGTACTCCAAAGTTCACTCAGACAAGCATTGATGTTGACAAGAAGTGCCTATATTTATTCGAGTATCAACCGGCGTCAACCAGTTGTGAAACTCCCAAGTATTAGGAGAGTGAACGCCAAAAATATTGCTTGGCGCATAGCCCACAAGAACACAGTCCAGTCTTTGGTCCCAACTTGTGCCTTTTGGTTATTGGCAAATATGGTAGTGAACTATATGGCATGGAGTCTAAAGATTCCAGACAAGTTGGTTGACGCGTATATTCATCTGGAACTTAATCAGTTTGCATGCCAGGGATGCTCCATTTCAGTTGAACTGCACAAAAAATTTGGGTGGTTCATTTTCTCAACTACCTCCTTTCTCGTCTGCAATGTAGAATTTTGGCGAGCTACAGAACCAAGATGAGCCAGTAAACTAGTTGGAAGAAAGTAGTGGCCAAGTTGCTCAAACCTGGCTCGGCACGAGGCCACTATTTGAGGATAAACCTATAAGCAAAGTTCAGATTGTCTGTGCTGCCTCTTATGTACTCGAAAGTTTACTCGTACAAGAACTAATTTTAGCAAGAAGTACCTCCGACTGAACACCATTTACCAGTCTGTACCCTAGGTAATTAAAGTTTGTCCATGGATCATATTGGCTGTGATCTCAATCATTTGGATGCATAAACATACTGAACATGTGTATATCTGAATCTTTTTGTGAATTATGAATGAATATTGTCATGTGATCTATCAATCATTTGGATGCATAGATATGCTGAGCTTGTGTATATATGAATCTTTTGAGTTGTTGATAGTGAATGTTGGCTATGAATATGAACATGTCCTGTGAACCTGAGTTTGAACTTGTTAGTATGCCTACTGTGGGGTATGTGACATGTGGGTGTCAATGGCACACCTTCTTCCTAAGAAGAATTGCACCTGCTTTGTTAGGGTAGCAATGGCGCATCATCTCTTTTTAATCTTTTTATTACTCTGTCTTCCCCTCTCCCCTGCTCAACCCCTGCCGTAATGTTTTTGGCCTCAAAACAAACATAGTACTGCGTTGTTCTTGGGGCTTGATGAAAAATCGAGTGCTGGTTTCTGTAGGTTGGCCCGACCAATAAATGGGCTGCTGGTCCACCATGACAGACTGGGAGGCTAAAAATACAAGTTGTATGGTGCAGAGGCAAGTAAAAAAACGCTATCGAGAGCCATCCACTGAAGAAAAAAAATCGCTCCTGATGTGCTTCTTTAGTCGTGCCGTCGGCCCCCTCTTTAATCAAGTTCGCTCGTGGATCTAGTATCATTTTTTTCCACAGGGCGAACAAGTATCAGCTAGGCTTAGGTTTTTAAATAAAACGCAGGTCTCTGTTCTATTTATCTATATATAAGAATAATAATGTTATGTCCAATTTATGTTTTCCCTTCTAACCACATTATATATATTTATATTATTACTATTATCGTATATTTTATAGAGACTTATATATACTTTATAAAAACATCCCACGTGTTATTAACTTGTAAAAGTAAATGTTTAACGGAAGTTGGCAAGGAAAATCCTGGTTGTTTCTGACTCACAGGCAAGGAAAATCCTGGTGATTGCGTACAAAAGCTTGCGAAGATTTTAAGGACCAATTTAATAATAACGCGCTCATTTTTATTTTGAGCAATAACTCGTTAATCTATTAATTATATATAAAAAATGTGCCTCTGCGGTTTATTATTTGATATTAATTGCTCCTCCTAACATAACATTATATATATAACGAGCCCAACATTTTTTTTGAGAATCACAGCGCACTTTATTGTCTAAGTTCAATGCTTACAGGGATACATAAATGAGCAGGTGGTGCATCAAGCCACACATGCCTACCTATATCAAGAGACGTAGCCATACGTGCTAGTCTATGAGGCTCCTCATTACATTCGCGTTGTTCATGACTAAAAAGACAAGGCCTAAATAAATTGCTTCGTTCTTTGATCTCATGAAACACCATACAAGGTTCTTTGGTGCTTAGATTTCCCGGACGACTCTTAGACAGTCAGTAGCAATATGTACTCTTTCCAGGTCCAGGTCCTCACTCAACGCTAGTGCTTCTCGACATGGGCTGGGATTCGTGTATAAATGGGCTGTGATTTCTTAGAAAATATAACGAGCCCAGCTAATTCGTGTATAAATGGGCTGGGATTCGGAAGATGACTGTACGTGAGAGGCTGACAGTGGGGACGCACCACGCCCATGGACGCATGCATGCATGCAACAGAACTCGGCGTGGTCAACATGTTCAAGGAACGACTTCCATCGGAAGTATACTGTACGTGGAGAAGCTGACAGCTGGGCCCACTAAGTTGACGGGGACGGAGGGCTTTGTCAACTTAGTCAATATGAACGATTCTAGCTGCAGTGACTGTACGATGTCCATCCAATCGCCATCGTGCTTCTTCAACCTCTGGTCTTCTTGCTCCAGCCTCCCAAAGCAGCGCCGGTCGTGCCGCCTGCTCCTGCCTCCCGTGGCCGACTGTGATGCCGCGGAGGCCTCACCACCTCCTACAACTCCCGCTGCTGGCCAGGCCATTCCTCCACTCACACACACCCCCTGTTATTCTGCGCCGACGACGGCCTCACACCACAGCCGAACGAGTGAACCCTCATACTCCTCTACGCGTGGGCATCCACTACCGCGTCTTCCCTGGCTCCGCGTCGTCCCCTTCCTAGGCCTTGTCGTCGTCCACCGCCGTGGTGCACTCGGCGCGGCATGGTCAATGTGGTCAACGACTGACTTCCATCGGAAGAGTACTGTACGTGGAGAGGCTGACAGCTGGGTCCACGGCCACAACCCAATTTTTTTTGTTATTTGCCAAGTAAGTCGCTTTGTCAGGCCTGTTGGGCTGCAAATCTTTCAAGACAAGGAGAGCTTCATTCGGCTGGCCAAGAAAATGGCCTATCAGTAATGAGAAATGGGCTGTACATTTTTAAAACACATCAAACCGGCAATTAGTTTCAAATTTCTTTTTTTCATTTTGAGATTTTAAATTGCATTGATTTTTATGCGTGGACAATTTGTTGGACTTTATATTGATATACATTTATTTTTAAAATCAGTTTGAATGTGACTTGAAATTTCGGGATTAAAAACAGTTCGGACCGCACCAAAATATGCAAAATTTTGTATAATTTTTTAACCGTGGCCACAATATGGGTTGTACTGCTAACAAAAAGAATATGGGCTCCAAAAAAACCTTAAGAATTAGCAAATGGGCTGTAAATTATTAGAAATAATGGCAGATGGGTTATATGCTATTTTCCACAGATTTGAGGCTTTCCTAAAAAAAGGTTGACGCACAAGCAGTGACTATTGGATTTCCATCCAACGGCCGTCGTGCTTCTTCAATCTCTGCTCTTCCTGCTCCAGCCGGTCAAACAAGCGTCGGCGGGACTGCCTGCTCCCTCCTCCCCACGGCCGACTATGCTGCCGCGCAGGCCTCACCACCCCATCATACTCCCATCGCTGGCCTAGCCATCCCTCTACTCACCCACACCTGTTGTTATTCTCCGGCGCCGGCAGACAAACCAATGAACCCTCGTACAGTTGTACTCCCCTCCACGTGGGAAACAACTGTCGCGTCTTCACTGCCTCCATCTCGTTCCCTTCCTAGGACTCGCCGTCGTCCACCGCCTTGGTGCTCTCGGCGCGGCCTGGTCAACATGGTCAACAACCGACATGCATCTGAAGTGGACTGTACGTGGAGAGGCTAACAGCTAGGTCCACGGCCGCATCAAGGAAGTGCCTCCTTATTACGCGCAAAATAATTATTCCTCCACCTGACAGTAGGGACCCACCGGACGGGCCACCTTATTTCGCGAAAAAATGTTTCCCCCCTGACTGCTGGGACCCACCAGCTACATCTTCGCACGCAAGGAAGTGCGTCCGAAAAAAAAAACGATTCGCCCCCCTGACTGCTAGGACCCACCAGCTACATCTTCGCACGCAAGGAAGTGCCTGACAGTCGGGACCTACCTGGTCGAAGCGTACGTAGCGTTGTCATTCTGATCGCGAACGTGTATGTACATACTGGTGGATGTAGAGGCGCGCACGTGTCATAGTAGAGGCGAGCCCGTGTCATAGTAGAGGCGCACACGTAGCATGTACACGTACGTACAGTGGCCAGTGTGCAAGAAAGAAAATATGGCCACGTATGTGTACATACGGGCAGGGTCTCAAACGCCTACTCGTGCATATATACGTACGGCTAGGGCTCGTGTACATGGCTGGGTCGGAACGGAGAAACAGCGTCGTCGTCGTGTTCATGGGGAGCCAACCCTAGGTTGGAATGGAATGCGTGGTCGTGTTCATCGGGAGGGCTTGGACGGAACAGGCGATAGAAACGAGGCCTGGCGTACCGCAGAACGGAGGAAACGGCCTTGTGTTCGACCGACCACGTTTGAAACGGGATCTTGTTCATCGGGAGGGGTGTGGCGTACCGCAAAACGGAGGAAATGGATGTCCTACGGTCGGAACGGGGGTCCTGTTGATCGGGAGGGGTGTAGCGTACCGCAAAACAGACGAAACGGACCTCCTACGGTCGAAACGGGGGTCCTGTTGATCGGGCGGGGTGTGGCGTACCGCAAAATGGACGAAATGGACTTGTCTTGGAGCGCTATGGTCGAAACGGGGGTCCTGTTCATCGGGAGGGGTGTGGCGTACCGCAAAACGGGACTCCACGGAACACTGTTCATCTCCACCGTCGACCTCCTCCAGCTCCCATGGGCTACTGTTCATCCACCGTCGACCTCCTCCAGCCTCCACCTGCGACTGTTCATCCACGAGCTCCTGTTCATCCAGCCTCCACCGCGTGCTACTCCACCGGCTAATGTTCAACCACCCCTCTCCATGGGCTCCTGTTCAACCACCCCTCCATGGGCTACTGTTCATCCACCCCTCCACCGTCTACTGTTCATCCAGCGCTCCACGGGGTCATCCTGTTCATCCAGCCCTCCACGGGGTCCTGTTTATCCAGCCCCAACCGGCTCGATCGATCGGGGTCCTGTTCATCCAGAGGCAACGCCACGGGTCCTGTTCATCCACTCCCACCGCTCACTGTTCATCCACCCCCCCGCAACACTCATTGTTCATCTAGAGAGGCAGCAGCGATCGACTTCAGTTAGCAGCAGTAGTGAAGGAATCGATCGCTCGGGTTCAGTAACGCATAGCCTGCAGTGCAATCGCTCGGGTTCAGTTAGAGCCCAACGCCTCGCTCGGGTTCAGTTAGAGCCAACGCCTCGCACACACGCGTGTACGTGTACGAGAGAAACGCGCATCGCTCGGCCCCCAACCACCCACCATAACCGGGAACTCCCCGAAATTTTCCTCGCCCTCGCTTCTACCACGGTTTTTTCCGTCATGGACGGCCCAAAGAATGTCATGCAGCTGCATCTCCGGCCCGCCCAGGACGAAAAGCCCATTTTCTGTCATGATTTTTTGTCATAGAAGTAGGAGCCCACCACATCTATGATGATACCGGGTTTTGTCACAATTATCGTCATAGAAGTGTCATATGTATGACAGAAAAAAATTTCGTTCGGCCCAAAATGTGACGGATGTGTCTTTTTTTGTAGTGATATTGGCTCCTACATAATTCTATGAAGATCTTTATTGGTCGAACTGTTATGACAACATACGTAATCCCCTTTGTCTGTCAGTATGTTACTTTCCCGAGATTCGATCGTCGGTATATTTATACCTAGTTCAATCTCGTTGCCGTCAAGTCTCTTTACTCGTTTCGTAATACATCATCTCATAACTAACTCCTTAGTCATTTGCTTGCAAGCTTATGATGTGTATTACCGAGAGGGCCCAGAGATACCTCTTCGATACTCAGAGTGACAAATCCTAATCTCGATCTATGCCAACTCAACAAACACCTTTGGAGATACCTGTAGAGCATCTTTATGATCACCCAGTTATGTTGTGACGTTTGATAGCACATAAGGTATTCCTCCGGTATCCAGGAGTTGCATAATCTCATAGTCGAAGGAATATGTATTTGACATGAAGAAAGCAGTAGCAATAAACTGAACGATCAATATGCGAAGCTAATGGATGGGTCTTGTCCATCACATCATTCTCCTAATGATGTGATCCCGTTTATCAAATGACAACACATGTCTATGGCTAGGAAACCTTAACCATCTTTGATCAACGAGCTAGTCTAGTAGATGCTTACTAGGGACACAATATTTGTTTATGTATTCACACATGTATTTAAGTTTCCGATTAATACAATTCTAGCATGAATAATAAACCTTTATCGTGAATAAGGAAATATAAAATAACAACTTTATTATTGCCTCTAGGGCATATTTCCTTCAACTAGGAAAAAAGGGCGGGTCCCAGTTGCGAGTTGAGAGCGGACCTACAAGTGGGAGAAAAAAATGTCGGGCCCGAGTTGCGAGTCAAGGGCGGACTTTCAACTGGGACAAAAAAGACTGGGTCCCAATTGCGAGTCGAGGATGGACTTGCAACTAGGACAAAAAAAGTCAGGCCCTAGTTGCGAGTCAAGGGAGGACTTGCAAACGGAACAAAAAAAGACCAAGTCCCAATTGCGAGTCGAGGGTGGACTTGCAACTAGGAAGAAAAAGTCAGGCCCCAATTTGGAGTCGAGGGCCAACAAAAGCAGAGTCGAACAGGCCTATGCCAACAACAGGATACACAATAAACCAATAACAACAAGCAAGGCGGAAGGTAGATTTCTTGCACGGAAATTATGGAAACTAAATCAAACGGTGAATTTAAAAAATACTTATACAATTTTAAAATTCAAGGATTTTAAAAGACCAAAAAAGAGAAAACAAAAGGCAAAAGTTTAAAATCCAAAAGAAATAAATGAAAAAACAAACAAGAAAAACCAGTAAGGAAAAACAAATACATTTTATATCAAGGTTTCATCCTATGATTATCCACTTAGATGTGAGGTGTTATTTCACATCTAGATGTGAAATAGGAAACCCGATAAAATAAATAATTTTTCTTAAATTATTTTAGGTAAAATAACTAGAAAAAAGTATTACTATTAATGCTTTTAGTCTCCTTGCGTTCACCCGTGGTGTTACAACTTACTACTTCCCATGAATGACCTGCATAACACTTCAAGACATTTATGAAACACATGGCCATTTTTACAAAGAAATCAACATGTAGTTGAATCCTAGTATAGCTGCTATTGATCGACCTTCTGCAGTGGTTACACCTGCAAACAATTGATCCACCCAGATATAAAATATTGTTACCTCATCCACATTTCTCTCTCTTTTTGTTAACCAGGATTCAGAGCGATGGTGCAGGAGCAGCGACGCCCATCAATCCCACTGAAGTCATGGACCCTCTCTGTACTCCTCCTTTTTTCCCCGGCTATTCCAAATGGAGACCAAAACTTTGTGCTTGGGCTCGATGGCGGCCATGGATACGGTGGGAGGCGAGTCCCAGAGGTCAATCTTAGATCACTCTTCCGCTATCGAACTGGTCGTCACCATGGAGCGGCTGCCTGCGTGTCACATCCCTTGTTTTGGTAATGCCTAGTTCTAGCCTTTGGTGATGCATCATGTTTACTTTTTACACAAAGTTGAAAAGGGGATGACAGAAACCCCCAGCACCCCCCTTAAACCAACTAGGGTTTACTAAAATCATTTTCAGTGAACCCAAAATGCCCTTCACAAAAGTTCATCATTTTTGAATTGGTCTAGAACCTCTCCCAAAAATGGTGCACATTTTTCTAGGCCATTCTGGATTTTTGAATTAAATCATATAGTATTTGCATTTGGGTATTTAAATGCAAGATAATATTTTAAATGCTCAAATAATCATAAACTAAAATGTTTGCTGTTGGTTATATTCCAAACAGTGGCATTGAGCAGTTTCATGATTTTTGGATCTGTTGAAGTATTTTTAGTAAAGCCACAAATATTGCAGTAATAGAAAAACTTAAATAAAAGAGAGAGAGAGAGAGAGAGAGAGAGAGAGAGAGAGAGAGAGGAACTAACCTGGCAGCAACTCACTTGCCTGTGCGGCCTAGCACCACAGCTGGCTGGCCTAGCCAACTGGCCCAGCCCACCACCGCAACCCCTCTGTCATCTTCCTACCCGTGCTAGTAGGCAGGGCGTGTGGTCGCCGCGCGCGGCAGCTCCTGCTTCCACCGCGACGCCCCGACTCTTCTGAGAGCGCCACGGAGACATCTCGAAGCCACTCCCCCCTCTCCCTCACTCGCTGCTCTCTGTCCCCCTCCTCTTCCTCTCCTGCATGCAGCCACCGAACGCAGTCGTCGCTGCCGACGAGCACTGCCATAGCCACGGCCATCCCCGAGCCCCTCCAACGCATCCCCGAGCTCCTACACGACCTCGTCGTCCGCTGCTCCGAGCCATATGACGCCGGACGCCCTGGAGCACCGTCGTTGACGCCATCTTCGTCCTCTCCACTAACGACCGTCGTTGATCAATTCGTCGTCACCAAGCTGTCCCCGAGCATGCTGAGATCACTGACGACCCCGCCATGAGCCCCTCTAATGAACCCCTCTCTCCCCGCTGTCGTTCCCCTCTAGCCCCATCCCCCGTCGGACCGAGAACTCATCACGGCCGTAGCTCCTCGCCGCCATGCCCAACGCCACCGCAGCTCACGCCTGAGCATGTCAACGTGCTCGGAGAATCGCCGGGAGCACGTAGCACATGTTAGTTTCTCCCCTAGTGCCCCATAGCACCGAACCTGAGCTCGCCCGAGCTCCGGCCGCCGCCTCTATGCTCGTCGTCGTCAGCTCCAGCGCCCCCGCGGCCACCCACCTGCTCCTCTGGTTGCGGAAGAGCGTGGGCTACCTACTGGTGGCTTCCGCGTGTCCAACCGCTGTCTGTAGCTCAAGTCTGGCGAGTTGCCACTTCAGTTTTGGTCGTCACCGGCGAAACTCCGGCGACTGTCGACGTGGACATCATTAGCCGCTAATGACCCAGCTAACCACCCCTAGAGCCACTGCCATGTAGGCCCCAGTGCCTAAGCTAATTCATTTAGTTCCTCTGTTAGATTAGCAGTAATCACAGTGGGCTCCGCCTGTCAACTTTGACTTGGCCATGTCAGCTTTGACCAGATCCCACATGTCAGCCTCTGTAGCTGACTCTGTGTCACTGACCAGTAGGCCCCACTAGTTAGGTTTGACCTGGATGGCGCTTGTTGACCTGCTGAGCTCAACATGACCTAATGCTGATGCAGTAATACATTTTCTGGATTAATTTTAGTTCAGGAAATTCTAGAAAATATCCAAAACTTCAAAAATTCATATAAATTCAACCGTAACTCAGAATGAAATAATTTATATATGAAAAATGATAAGAAAAATCCAATCTAACCATCTGTACCATTTCCATGCATGTTAGAACAACTTGTAGCGGCTATTTAGGACAAATCATATAAAGGGCATTTAAACCATCACATATGGAGTTTGAATTTGAATCTTTGATTCAAACCAACTTCATTTAACCTGTTGCTAGGTGCATTAGCTCAAATCATAGCATATCGACATATCATGATCATGCATCATATTGTGCATTGCATTGATTGTGTCTTTTCCTGTTTGCCGGTGTTTGTCCTCTCTCAGTAGACGACGTACCGACGATGAGTTCGATGGCACCGATGAAGAACTATATTATCTTCAGAAGTGCCAGGCAAGCAAAACCCCCTGGTTCATTCTGATACAATCCCACTCTCTCGCTCCTGCTCTCTTTTACTGCATTAGGACAACAACGATTCAACTCTTACATGCTGCGGTAGTTGAACCCTTTTCCTCTGCATGACCTGTCATTGCCATAGTAAATAGATGAAACCCACTAGCATGAGTAGGAGTTGTTTGAGCCCTAATGTGCCTACTCATTCATGCTTGTTTGTCATGCCTGCTATTGCTTAGAGTTGTGTCAGGTATGATTCATCGGGGATGAATTGGAAAGTTGTGAACATGTCCTACTGCTGAGAGCTAAGTGTGTGAACACGATTTGGTAAAGGTAGCGGTGAGAGGCCATGTAGGAGTACATGGTGGGTTGTCTCATTGAAACCGTCCTCAGGAACTGAGTTCTGTGTTTGTGATCCATGAATAGCTACTACCACGCATTGGAATGCTTAAGTGCCCCTCTCGACTTATTAATCTACTCGATCTCTGTCCAGGAGCTGCAACTAGTTTCTGGTGTTTGTAGGTAGCGCTAGTAGTCTACCAAGTGGCACCCGGTACAGGTGGGCATGGGACAGAATAGGTGCAGTGGCACGGTGTACCAAGCATAGATCCATCCATCGAGGTGGGCTTGGGAACCCTGCACACATCGTTTGGGGCCGTGAGCGACACCCTGGCCGGATCTCCTTGCGGATGGAACCCAAATAGGCGATAAACCTGGACGAGAGACTTGTGTGGTTAGTCAGGTCGTGTCCGACACCCTCGCTGGGCTTCTGCTTGAAGCTTGCCGAGTACATGACATGTAAACGATGATAAGTGGTGAGAGCGTGTGTGAAGAAGTACACTCCTATTGGGTTAACATTATCTATTCGAATAGCCGTGTCCGCGGTAAAGGACTTCTGGGTTGCCTGTACAGTTCATAGACAAGTGAAAGTGGATACTTTAAAATGCGCAAGATAAGCGTGCGTTCTATGGATGGTGTTCTCGTAGGAAGAAGGGAGCGGATCCATAGTGGTGTATTGGTTGGTGAATATGTGGACTTGTGTGCGCCACCTCAAAGAGTTACTTGCAGTCGTAGTTCAGGATAGCCACCGAGTCAAAGCTGGCTTGCTGTAGTTAAACCCCACCATCCCCTTTGTTGATAATGATGCATATGTAGTTAGTTCTGATGTAAGTCTTGCTGGGTACATTTGTACTCACGTTTGCCTATTTTATGTTTTTGCAGAGAGACTTCAGTCTCACTATTAGTACCGCATGGACTTTGATGTTTAGCTTGTTACCTCAGCTACGATCTTGTGCCCTCGGCAGGATCTAGTAGATAGTCAGGCTTCTTAGCCTTTTTCATTTGTAGATGTCTGTACTCAGACATGTTAAGCTTCCGCTTGTGCTTGACTTGTGTTCTCTGAATGCTGGGTCGTGAGACCCATGTTTGTATTATCTCGCTCCTCGAAGCCTATTGAATAAAATACTTGAGTTTGTAGAGTCTTGTTGTGATGCCATGTTGTATTTGCACATATCGAGCATATTGTGTGTATGTTATTGAAATGCTTGGTATGTGTGGGATCTAACTATCTAGTTGTTTATCCTTGGTAGCCTCTCTTACCGGGAAATGTCTCCTAGTGCTTCCACTGAGCCATGGTAGCTTGCTACTGCTCTGGAACACTTAGGCTCACCGACATGTGTCCTTCTTCGTTCCTGTGTCTGTCCCTTCGGGGAAATGTCACGCAGTGTCTACCGGAGTCCTGTTAGCCTGCTATAGCCCGGTTTACCGGAGTCCTGCTAGCCCAGTTGCTACAGCCCGGATTCACTAGCTATTGACCGACATGTTCGTTGCTGGGTCATGTATGCCTGCCCTGTAAGTTAGTGCCACTTTGGGTCCACGACTAGCCATGTCAGCCAGGGCTCCTTGTCATATGGATGCTAGCGACACTATCATATACGTGTTCCAAAAGGCGCAAACGGTCCCGGGCCTGGTAAGGCGACACCTGTGGGAATACCGTGCGTGAGGCCGCAAAGTGATATGAGGTGTTACATGCTAGATCGGTGTTCCATTGAGTCAGGGTCCTGACAGCTTTAGTATCAGAGCCTGACTGCCTGTAGGATTACTAAGCCAAACTGGTCGAAGTTGAGTCTACAAATTCTTTAGTTATATAAGGGAATTGATTGTGGGATGGAACGTAAGGCTCTTTTTACTCCTTATACCTCATGCCCTTCTGATCCGAGTCATCTTATCCTTCCTACGGGGTTAAGGAACTAGGCTCTCTCTTCCTTCTATCAGGATCACGTGTTACTAATCCGTAGACTTATAGGATTGATGAATTCAAGCCTCGGTTCAGTCCCTACTACTTTCGTGTGTTCATAGCTGGCCTCAGAACCTTGATATTGGGATGCTAAGTGGTTATGCCACCATTTTGTAGGATGTCTCAAATCATTTTGAGCATTTACAACCGTTAAGCTGTCCGAGTCATCCCAGCTTTCTAAATAGTCTGATGCATTTGCAAATCCCTTCTTCCTGTTCCCGCCGTCCCTTTGGGCCAGGTTAACCACACTAATCAGTGAGTTGAGATGCTCTATTGCCTCAACATATATGTTGGAGTTATTATTATGACCCTAGATGTCTTAGGGGATTATCCAGTGATCTAGCCATGTTCTGTGTTTCCAGTGTGATGACCCTGGCCATCATTCCCGAAGGCATCCCGTGATGCCACATAGTTAGTAGGCATTCTACTCCTGGGTCTCCGAACCCGAGATTCACCCTACTTAGTTCATGTTGATAGTGTTGCTAGTCCCTCTAGGATATTAGTAACCTTTACATTAGTCCTCGAGGTCCATGGTATTTCCTTCTTCCAAATACTATGAACCACTTATGGAAGAAGTTTGTTGGATCAAAAGATCACAACAAGAGTGCTCTCGATGAGTTCTTCATTCTATGTTGTGACCCAGCCAGTTCTACCTTTCTGTATAGGTTATCTGGAAGAAACATGTTGAACTTGTTCAACATACTAATCTATGCATCCACAACTCGGAAAGTCATATGTTCTTTGAGTTGTTCCCCCTTTAGTTGTATTCTGACCCCCGTCTACCAATTGATAGTCAGGAGTAGTCGTGCAATCAAGTTCATCGATGCCTATTATTCATGTGTTCCATCAAGCCGTTCTATCCAGAATGACTAGGAGAAATGAACTCCAGTACCTCATCCATATCTAGGATTGGGTCAAAGTAGTCATACTCCGCAGATCAAAATACTAATCCGGTAACCATCTTTATATCAACAATATCATGGGAATTGCACACCCTCCTATGAACTCTTGATACAGTGATACTTCTCGCCCTCAATAGTCATTTCACGGCTCCCGTGTTGTTGCAACCGGAATGCCAACAGATGAACTATGATGTGTGAAATCAATACTCCTAGCAACCCCGTTGCCTGGTAGTTAAAGGGCAATAATCTCATTCTTAGTGTGTTAGCTATTGAGTTATCATTCTAAGACTGATCGTGCTACCTAGTCCTTATTTCCGGTGCACCCTTCGATCAATGAGTTAGGATTGTGCCAATCCCTTGCACTTTTGATCATATCGTCTTGCCCTGTAAAGCAAGATTGTTCTTGAGCTTGGTGACATATCAGTGGTTCATGATTTTCTGAATATCTTCTCGGAAGTATCACGAGGTCGTCACCTGACCGCTATGTTGAGTTCGTGAGCAAGTTGGTTGCTTGTAATCACCCCTTCTCCAAGAATCTATGTTGGGTACCCCTGAGCTAGTTGGTTAAGCTGAACAACAAGTTGGAGAGTTGGAAGATAGAAGCTTGTCCGATTTAGTTCATTATAAGGGATATCTTGTATGTGTGTTGAAGAAAGTTGATATTTTCATCGACTGAACCTCGTGATCAGTTAATGGACGTATCATTTTATCCAACCTTGATTTCAGCATGGGCTATTGTCAAATCAAATCAGAACCAATGATATTCATAATGTTTTCTTACTCGTGGTTGATCCCTCAAGCATACACATTACATCTTTTGGCCTGACCAATGCTATCACTTGTTCAGATAATTATGGAATTCCATTTATATGGAAATATCGATAAATTGTTGTTGAGGCCATTGGAAACATCTTCATCATCTCCCTGATTCACGTTGAACATCAAGCTAGTGTTGGAAACTTTTGTAAGCATTATCTTCATGTCCCGTTCATGAAATACATGTTTGGTGTAAGAAGTGATTTTCTCCAAGTTCACGTGCATTGGGTGTAAGTTGCCGCCGTGGACTTGAGAAAGATTGTTTTTGCTTTCTCCGGAATCATCTCAAGTCAGCTATGCATGTGCGAAGTATTCCATGGTTTGATAGGCTCTCTACCTCCACTCCATGTGTAATTCCTAACACCCAAGCCACTGATTGACTTGTTCAAGGAAAAGAAGTCTAGCGCGCGTAAAGACTTCGAAATCCTTGATGATGGATCCTAACCTGAACTCGATAGTGTTTTATTATAAGACTTCTACATGGTCATGCTTGTCTTGGACAATGTGTTCACATGTATGTAGTAGAACCAGCTCATATTTTGGAGCTTGCTATCGTAGTTCACTCCCCGAGAATCTCGCAACGTCATCTCATCGATTTGTGTTGCAAACTTTCACTTTTCTTTCTAGACTTGTGGGTCTGGGATATCCTGACACCAACCAGATCTAAATTTCAAGCAGATATGATGGTTGGAACATTCCCAACATTTGCATTTTGTTCCCAGCTTGCACCGCCATTGTGACACCCTACCATGGATTACCCTTCTCAGTAATTATTGATCAGGATCATCTAAAAGTGGTCCTACCACGGGTTCCATCCATTTTCGATGATAAGCAAAATCACCCATCATGTTGTCTTCAACAAGGTAATCCACATCATCCAACCGAGTCCGTAGATGCCATTCCTTTGAACTCCTTCAAATGATCGATTATGATTTGCCTTAAGCTGGTATAAAGAGCTTCAATGATATTTGAATCAAAGGTAATTCTTTTTGCCACTTAAGGGATGATTCTACGAGCCACCTCCTCTAAGATGTGTCATTATGGGATCATGGTAATTGCTTCCTCGCTACTTTGAAACCCTCATCAAATTGTTTCTTCCGTCCCTCCTGATACATGTTTTGCCTATCAGCTCCAGAGATGTTTCTACGTCTCATTCCGTGGGTTGATCTTGTGATCATTAATATGATCCTAAGTTGCTCGAACCTCAAGGAGATCGATCCTTCTTGAGTTTCTCCCTTTCTTCTCATTGCCATGTTAGTTGGAGTTCTCAGAGCAAGACATCGAGACAAAGATGATGATCGTATCAACGTTCTTATGAAGTACAACCTGGATCATGAAGGTTGTGTTAGTTATGTGTTCCCCTCCATCTTACTCTATGTTTGAATCTAGGGACGAGATTCTTGTTTAGTGGGGGTGAGTTGTCACATCCCTAGTTCTGGTAATGCCTAGTGCTAGCCTTTGGTGATGCATCATGTTTACTTTTTACAGAAAGTTGAAATGGGGATGAAAGAAACCCCCAGCACCCCCCTTAAACCAACTAAGGTTTAATAAAATCATTTTCAATGAACCCAAAATGCCCTTCACAAAAGTTCATCATTTTTGAATTGGTCTAGAACCTCTCCCAAAAATGGTGCACATTTTTCTAGGCCATTCTGGATTTTTGAATTAAATCATATAGTATTTGCATTTGGGCATTTAAATGCTAGATAATATTTTAAATGCTCAAATAATCATAAACTAAAATGTTTGCTGTTGGTTATATTCCAAACAGTGGCATTGAGCAGTTTCATGATTTTTGGATCTGTTTAAGTATTTTTAGTAAAGCCACAAATATTGCAGAGTAATAGAAAAACTAAAATAAAAGAGAGAGAGAGAGAGAGAGAGAGAGAGAGAGAGAGAGAGAGAGAGAAAGGAACTAACCTGGCAGCAGCTCACTTGCCTATGCAGCCCAACACCGCAGCTGGCCGGCCCAGCCAACTGGCCCAACCCACCACCGCAACCCCTCTACCGTCTTCCTCCCCGCGCCAGTAGGCAGGGTGTGTGGTCACCGCACGGGCGCCAGCTCCTGCTTCCACTGCGACGCCTTGACTCTTCTGAGAGCGCCACGGAGACACCTCGAAGCCCATGTCCCCTCTCCCTTACTCGCTGCTCTCTCTCCCCGCTGCCGTTCCCCTCCTCTAGCCCCATCCCCCACCGGACCGAGAACTCATCACCGTCGTAGCTCTTCGCCGCCGTGGCCAAAGCCACCGCAGCTCAAGCCTGAGCACATCACCGTGCTAGGAGAATCCCCAGGAGCACGTAGCACCTGTTAGTTTCTCCCCTAGTGCCCCATAGCACTGAACCTGAGCTCGCCCGAGCTCCGGCCGCCGCCTCTGTGCTCGCCGTCGTTAGCTCTGGCGCCCCCGCGGCCGCCCACCTGCTCCTATGGATGCGGAAGAGCATGGGCTACCTACTAGTGGCTTCCGTGCGTCCAACCGCAGTTTGTAGCTCAAGTCTGGCGAGTTGCCGCCGCAGGTTTGGTCGTCGCCGGCGAAACTCCGGCGACTGTCGACGTGGACATCATTAGCCGCTAATGACCCAGCTAACCACCCCTAGAGCCACTGCCATGTGGGCCCCAGTGCCTAAGCTAACTCATTTAGTTCCTCTGTTAGATTAGCACTAATCACAATGGGCCCCGCCTGTCAACTTTGCTTGGCCATTTCAGCTTTGATCGGGTCCCACATGTCAGCCTCTGTAGCTGACTCTGTGTCATTGACCAGTAGGCCCCACTGGTCAGGTTTGACCTGGAGGCGCCTGTTGACCTGCTGAGGTCAAAATGACCTAATGCTGACGCAGTAATACATTTTCTGGATTAATTTTAGTTCAGGAAATTCCAGAAAATATCCAAAACTTCAAAAATTCATATAAATTCAACCGTAACTCAGAATGAAATAATTTATATATGAAAAATGATCAGAAAAATCCAATCTAACCATCTGTACCGTTTTCATGAATGTTAGAACAACTTATAGCTGATGTTTAGGACAAATCATATAAAGGGCATTTAAACCATCACATATGGAGTTTGAATTTGAATCTTTGATTCAAACCAACTTCATTTAACCTCTTGTTAGTTGCATTAGCTCAAATCACAGCATATCGACATGTCATGATCATGCATCATATTGTGCATTGCATTGATTGTGTCTTTTCCTGCTTGCCGATGTTTGTCCCCTCTCAGTAGACGACGTACCGATGATGAGTTCGATGACACCGATGAAGAACTATATTATCTTCAGAAGTGCCAGGCAAGAAAAACCCTCTTGTTCATTCCGATACAATCCCACTCTCTCACTCATTCTCTCTTTTACTGCATTAGGACAATGACGATTCAACTATTACAAGATGCGGTAGTTGAACCCCTTTCCTCTGCATGACCTGTCATTGCCACAGTAAATAGACGAAACCCACTAGCAGGAGTAGGAGTTGTTTGAGCCCTGATGTGCCTACTCATTCATGTTTGTTTGTCATGCCTGCTATTGCTTAGAGTTGTGTTAGGTATGATTCACCGGGGATGAATTGGAAAGTTGTGAACATGTCCTACTGTTGAGAGCCAAGTGTGTGAACACGATTTGGTAAAGGTAGCGGTGAGAGGCCATGTAGGAGTACATGGTGGGTTGTCTCATTGAAATCGTCCTCAGGAACTGAGTTCTGTGTTTGTGATCCATGAACAACTACTACCATGCATTGGAATGCTTAAGTGCCCCTCTCGACTTATTAATCAACTCGATCTCTGTCCAGGAGTTGCAACTAGTTTCTGGTGTTTGTAGGTAGCGCTAGTAGTCTACCAAGTGGCACCCGGTACAGGTGGGCTTGGGACAGACTAGTTGCAGTGGCACGGTGTACGAAGCGTAGATCCATCCATCGAGGTGGGCTTGGGAACCCTGCATACATCGTTTGGGGTCATGAGCGACACCCCGGCCGGATCTCCTTGCGGATGGAACCCGAATAGGCGATAAACCTGGACAAGAGACTTGTGTGGTTAGTCAGGTCGTGGCCGACACCCTTGCTGGGCTTTCGCTTGAAGGTTGCTGAGAACATGACATGTAAACGACGATAAGTGGTGAGAGCGTGTGTGAAGAAGTACACCCCTGCAGGGTTAACATTATCTATTCGAATAGCCGTGTCGGCGGTAAAGGACTTCTGGGTTGCCTGTACAGTTCATACACAAGTGAAAGTGGATACTTTAAAATGCGCAAGATAAGCGTGAGTTCTATGGATGGCGTTCTCGTAGGAAGACGGGAGCGGATCCATAGTGGTATATTGGTTGGTGAATATGTGGACTCGTGTGCGCCACCTCAAAGAGTTACTTGCAGTCATAGTTCAGGATAGCCACCGAGTCAAAGCTGGCTTGCTGCAGTTAAACCCCACCATCCCCTTTGTTGATAATGATGCATATGTAGTTAGTTCTTATGTAAGTCTTGTTGGGTACATTTGAACTCACGTTTGCCTATTTTATGTTTTTGCAGAGAGACTTCAGTCTCACTAGTAGTACCGCATGGACTTCGACGTTTAGCTTGTTACCTCAGCTACGATCTTGCGCCCTTGGCAAGATCTGGTAGATAGTCAGGCTTCTCAGCCTTTTTCATTTGTAGATGTCTATACTCAGACATGTTAAGCTTCCGCTTGTGCTTGACTTGTGTGCTCTGAATGCTGGGTCATGAGACCCATGTTTGTGTTATCTCGCTCCTCGGATCCTATTGAATAAAATACTTGAGTTTGTAGAGTCTGGTTGTGATGCCATGTTGTATTTGCACATATCAAGCATATTGTGTGTATGTTATTGAAATGCTTGGTATGTGTGGGATCTGACTATCTAGTTGTTTATCCTTCGTAGCCTCTCTTACCGGGAAATGTCTCCTAGTGCTTCCACTGAGCTTTGGTAGCTTGCTACTGCTCCGGAACACTTAGGATGGCCGGCATGTGTCCTTCTTCGTTCCTGTGTCTGTCCCTTCAGGGAAATGTCATGCGGTGTCTACTGGAGTCCTGTTAGCCTGCTACAGCCCAGTTTACCAGAGTCCTGCTAGCCCAGTTGCTACAGCCCGGATTCACTCGCTGTTTACTGACACGTTCGTTGATGGGTCATGTATGCCTGTCCCAAGTTAGTGCCACTTTGGGTTCACGACTACCCATGTTAGCCCGGGGTCCTTGTCATATGGATGCTAGAGACACTATCATATACGTGTGCCAAAAGGCGCAAATGGTCCCGGGCCTTGTAAGGCGACACCCGTGGGAATACCGTGCGTGAGGCTACAAAGTGATATGAGGTGTTACATGCTAGATCGGTGTGCCATTGAGTCGGGGTCCTGACACTGCGCCTGCCCACCAGAGGGTGCCACGCCAACATTGTGTAGATGTTGTCGTCCATCGGACGCCCAACAGCCTTCATCTGCACACATAGGATCCTAGGTAGATGCATCTCCATCTCCATAGCATGGCCTTGCATGCAATCCCACAACAGCACAACGGAGCGGCTGGAGGACGGGCGGGTGAGCCATACGATTTGCAACGTTGTGTGGAGGGAGAAGAAGATAGCAGGACGATAGTGTGGGCGATGAGATGCGCCCTATATCAGGGGGCGGCGACATACTTGAAACCCTATCAGGGTAGAGCGGGGAAATGGGAATGATGTGAGGAGAGGGCAAGGGCGGGGACGCCACGACTTTATCCACCAGCCCTTGTACGGCGACCTGATGGAGCAGGTTCTTGTGCTGGTCGTCGCTAGTGGAGAAGGAACAGGGTGTAAGATGTGGGAATCACGTGTTGTATTTCTCAGGTGCAAACGCACGTATATATGATGTAAAAAAGGTGGGCCACGACTTCGACTATACAGGGAACAAGGAGATGGGCCCAATACACAGATATGCACAACACATATACTCAACACCCTCCCGCAGTTGAAGCGGCACCGCTTCTGAGGCAAAGACTAGACTGGAACTCCTCAAATGACGCCGTAGGCAAGCCCTTGATCATGATATCTGCAAATTGTTGGGAAGTAGGGACGTGTGAGGGAGTCCTGGATTAGGGGGTGTCCGGATGGCCGGACTATGACATTTGGCCGGACTCCCAAACTATGAAGATACAAGATTGAAGACTTCGTCCCGTGTCTGGATGGGACTTTCCTTGGCGTGGAAGGCAAGCTTAGCGATACGATATGAAGATCTCCTCCCATTGTAACCGACTCTGTGTAATCCTAGCCCTCTCCGTTGTCTATATAAACTGGAGAGTTTTAGTCCGTAGGACGAACAACAATCATACCATAAGCTAGCTTCTAGGGTTTATCCTCTCTGATCTCGTGGTAGATCCACTCTTGTACTACCCATATCATCAATATTAATCAAGCAGGAGTAGGGTTTTACCTCCATCGAGAGGGCCCGAACCTGGGTAAAAACATTGTGTCCCTTGTCTCCTGTTACCATCCGCCTAGACGCACAGTTCGGGACACCCTAGCCAAGATCTGCCGGTTTTGACACCGACATTGGTGCTTTCATTGGGAGTTCCTCTGTGTCGTCACCGTTAGGAAGGATGCCGCACCCCGTCTTTAAAGACGGCGCTGTTGCTAATGGATCTTTGGCTGTCGGCCAAACTCTCCGGCTAGGCAGTTTTTTGATGACCGCCTGTTCGGCCGCCGCGCCGACGATGACCTCCCGGGCCATCGAAAGCAATCTTCACATCAGCTCGGAAGTCGCCGAGCAGTCAGATCCGATGGAGCTCTCTTCCCTGAACAAACTCTTGGATCGCATTGCCGCACTAGGACTCACTACAGATTACGGCCAGATTGGGCTGAAACCCGATCAGAGAGAGATCGACTCTCCCCAGGTCAGCCACCACGTCGAAGTGGTGGAAGAACAATGCAGTGAATATTCGCCTGTTCTAAGGACCAGATGTGTCCGGATTCCCGACCCCTGCAAGCCGGACACCCGCGGAGGGGAGGTTGTTGCTTAAGCCCTGAACCTAAAGTCAGGTAGCAGGCCTGATTCATTAAATAATGTCCAAGAAAGCAAGCTTCTGAATTCGGAAATTTCTTGGCCCCTGAATCTTATATCGGGCGAGGTTCCGGATTTAAATCCACCCGCCCACCCAACTATAAGGGATCTATTCCAAATACGGCAAGAGCCCGGGGAAACAGTACACCACTATTGGGCCAGATTCCTCTAGGTTATGAACAGGATAAAGGACTGCCGTGAGAAAGAAGCAATTTCATTCTTATGTAACAACTGCACAGACATCGGAATCCTCAACGCCATAAGTCGCCGCGAAATTACACGCTTCGCCGACTTGACATCCATAGTACGAAAGTACTGTGCGATAGAAAGCGTTCGGAAAATCGAAACTAAATTCTGGGACAATCCGGCCCTGAATACAATACGAGTTTGAAACAAAAGGGCACATTATCACCAGGCGCCTGAGCCAAACAGCAAAAAACAAAAACCATCTATAGGGTATGGGACCGTACTGGAGGGATGGATCAATGGACCCTGTAAAATTCATAGTTCAGGGGAAGTCACACCAACTCACAACCTTAGAGCATGTTGGATACTCCGGCAGGTGGCCATAAGTGGCGACGAACTTCTAACTCGAGAATCCGAAAAACACCACCCCAGAAACGCCAGTATGGTGTCGACAGTCTTCGAGACCTTCGCATCAAACAATGCAAGGAAACGAACGCTCCGCAGCCTTACCAAAGTCTACCAAGTAGCAACAATAATCCCATGGAGTGACACAGCTATTACCTTTAATGCCAGTGAGGAACCTAAATTCCGGACAGCCCGAGCACCAGCCGCATTGGTCTCAGTCCGATAGTGGACGGCTTCCGACTTACAAAGGTACTCATGGACGGCGGCAGCGGACTTAACCTCATCTACGAGGAAACCCTGCGAAAAATGGAAATAGATTGGAGCCGCATTGAGCGAAGCAACACAACCTTTAGAGGAATAATACCAAGCAGGGAAGCGTGCTGTTCAGGGAAAATCACACTGGATGTGGTGTTCGGCACGCCGGATAATTACAGATCCGAGGAGCTCACATTTCAAGTGGCCCCATTCAGCAGCGGATACCACGCTCTGTTAGGGCGACAAGCATTTACAATTTTTCAAGCCATACCCCATTATGGGTACATGAAGCTCAAAATGCCCGGACCCAACGGAATCATCACTCTTGCAAGTGATCCGGACACAGCGCTCCGCACCGAAAACAAGACAGCCGCACTGGCCCTGGAGGCATTATCCGAAGCCCTAGCGGCTGAGGAACTAACTGTGGCGCTCCACGGTGGACAAGGATGATGTGATACTAGATAAGAGATCCAAGTCCACCTCTTTCAAACCAACAGACGAAATAGTCAAATTCCAAGTCCATCCAACGGACCCCACAAAAACGGCCTCCATCGGGGCACAACTAAAACCCGATGTAGATGACGCACTCAGAGAATTCCTGCGAGAATATTGGGACATTTTTGCCTGGCACCCTTCAGACATGCCAGGAATCCCACGCAGGCTAGCTGAGCACAGCCTGAACATCCTAAAAGGGTTTAAGCCCGTTAAGCAGACTCTATGGCGTTTCTCCGAACCCAAGAGACAAGCCATGGGAGAGGAGCTAGCAAAACTGCTGGAAGCCGGATTCGTCAGAGATATAAAACATCCAGACTGGCTAGCAAACCTGGTGATGGTACCAAAGAAGGACAAATCCTGGCGCCCATGCGTCGATTTCAAAGACCTAAATAAGGCCTGCCCAAAGGATCCTTTCCCACTCCCCCAAATTGATCAAATCATCGACACCACTGCAGGACACGACTCATTGTGTTTCCTTGATGCATACTCTGGCTACCACCAAATCAAGATGGCAGAGTCAGACCAAGCCGCAACGGCATTCATCACCCCATACGGCCCATTCTGCTTCAACACGATGCCCTTTGGGCTCAAAAACGCCGGCGCAACATATCAGCGCATGATTCAGACATGTCTGGCCAACCAGATTGGCAAAACAGTTGAAGCGTACATAGATGATGTGGTCGTCAAAACCAAACACGTCGATACTCTAGTAGACGACTTGAGGCTCACATTCGACAATCTCCGAACATATGACATTAAGCTCAACCCGGAAAAATGCGTTGTCGGTGTACCGGCCGGAAAGCTCTTGGGCTTCATCGTATCTAGTAGAGGAATTGAAGCAAACCCAGCCAAGATCCGAGCTCTGTCACAATTGGATACCCCAAAAGACCTCAAAAAAATACAAAAATTGACAGGATGCGTGGCGGATCTAAGCCGCTTTATCTCCCGCTTAGGAGAAAAGGCATTACCCCTTTATCGCCTCCTGCGGCGCACACACTTCGAGTGGACGGATGCCGCCACGGCCAGATTCGAAGAAATCAAAGCCATACTGGCAACAAATCCGGTCCTGTCCGCGCCCAACACGGGCGAACCAATGCTATTATACATCGCGGCAACCCATCAAGTTGTAAGCGCGGTGCTCGTCGTCGAACGAGAAACGGACGGACACAAGTTCCCTCTCCAGAAACCAGCTTACTACGTGTCCACTGTCCTAACCATGCAAGTCACGGTACCCGCATTATCAAAAGATAGCATATGCGGTGTTCATGGCATCCCGGAAGCTACGACACTATTTTCAAGAGTGTTCAATAACAGTGGCATCCAAAGTACCTCTTAATGATATTATAAACAACCGCGACGCAACGGGCCGGATTGCCAAATGGGCCATCGAGCTCCTCCCGTTCGACATAACTTACAAGCCAAGGCGAGCTATTAAGTCGCAGGTTTTGGCCGACTTCATCACCGAATGGACTGAAGCCGAGCTCCCTAAAGAGTACGACGCATACTCCAACTGGATCATGCACTTTGACGGCTCCAAAATGTTGGCTGGCCTGGGGGCTGGCGTCGTTCTAACGTCCCCAACCAGAGACACAGTCCAATACGTACTTCAGATAATGTACACGGATTCCAACAACGCAGCCGAATACGAGCCCTTCTACATGGTCTCCGGATGGCAGTCTCCATGGGCATTCAGCACCTAGAGGTCCGCGGGGATTCAAACCTCGCGATATCCCAAATAAATGGAGACTTTGACGCCAAGGATCCGAAAATGGCAGCTTACCGCAATGCCGTCTTAAAGATGTCAGCTCGGTTTGAGGGGCTCAAATTTCATCACATAGCCCGGGAGAATAACCAGGCAGCAGACATGTTGGCACGCATTGGCGCCAAGCGCGATGCCGTCCCTCCCAACATCTTCCTAGAGAGGTTGTTCAAGCCATCCGTATCATGGGAGGGAGAGTCCGGAAACAATAGCCCGGACACAACCACACTGCCCCTCACCGAACACTCTGACACAGTTGGTGGCTCCGCCAACGAACCAACACCGCCAGCCCACACAATAATGGCAGTCATTGCCCCGTGGACAGAACCATTCCTAGCCTACCTAACTAGGCAGGAACTTCCCGAGGACCAAAATGAGGCCCGCTGCATAGTGCGGCGATCTAATTCCTACAAAGTCCACGAGGGAGAGCTCTATAAGAAAAGCACAACCGGAGTCCTTCAAAGGTGTATCTCCGAAGAGGAAGGGCGAAACCTTCTGGCTGAAATTCATGACGGACTCGGCGGGCACCACGCCGCAGCCCGGTCCCTTGTAAGCAAGGCCTTCCGTATCGGATTTTATTGGCCAACGGCCCGGGCAGACGCTCAAGACTTAGTGCAGCGATGCGTCGATTGCCAATTATTCGCCAACCAAAGCCACATGCCGCCTACCGCCCTACAAACTATACCCATTACCTGGCCTTTTGCGGTCTGGGGGCTTGACATGGTCGGACCCCTTAAAGGAGGAACCCACAAGCAAAAATATCTACTGGTCATGGTGGACAAATTCACCAAATGGATAGAGGCCAAGCCTGTAAAGACGGCCGAATCCGGACTGGTGATAGACTTCATATCCGGGGTCGTACACCGTTATGGCGTCCCCCACAGCATCATAACTGACAACGGCACAAACTTCACGGCCGATGAAGTTAAACTCTGGTGCAAAAACATGGGCATTACGCTCGACTACACTTCAGTCTATCACCCTCAAACCAATGGTCAAGTCGAGCGAGCCAACGGTCTCATTATGAGCGGCATCAAACCCAGACTAGTGCGATCCCTCAAGGAATCTAACACGCACTGGGTAGAGGAGCTTGACTCCGTACTCTGGGGGCTGCGGACCACACCGAATCGCACTACCGGATTCACACCATTTTTTATGGTATACGGCGTAGAGGCAGTACTGCCATGCGACATAATTCATGACTCACCTCGAGTGCGCACGTACGAAGAAAGAGAAGCCGAGCTCAATCGGCAGGACATCTTGGATGCATTGGAGGAGGAGCGCGACGTGGCAAAAGCTTGTTCCGCATTCTATCAACAGCAGGCTCGAAGATATCAAAGCAGAGAAGTATGGGCCAAAACTTATAACGTTGGCGAACTAGTTCTACGCCTGCCGGACAAGAAAAAGGACAAACTAAAGCCCAAATGGGAGGGTCCCTTCATAATCGACCAAGTACTGACTGGTGGAGCGTACCGTCTGTGGAACGCATCGGACAACTGACTCGAGCCGAACCCATGGAACGCAGCACGCCTACAAAGATTCTACGCCTAGCGCCAGACTCCGTGTTCGTCTCCTTCCTCTGTCCCCTTTTTATTTTTATTTTTCACATTAGATGTCCGGGATTTCTCTCCTTCTCCCTACCTTTTTTCTCCCAAGCCCTTAGGGGCTTGCATGTGCATTGTTCGCACATACATGACGCACCACCCGCGCTCATCATACCTGGGGGCTTCTTTATCAGAAGTTTATATAAAACGGGCCTCATGCCCAAAACATGTGTGACACTTCCGCATGAACCTTTTATACACCATTATATGCATCGATATGACTTAAGTTTTGGCCAAGCTGGGTTGCTTGGCTCCTGTGCTTACCCCTACGTTCCCGTTCATTCGGCTAGGTGGTAAAGGGAGCACCTCTGTGATTGTTACTGCCGGGTCAGCCGGATGTGTACCTTAGACTGGGTGAAGCCGAAAGCTAGCGTTCTTAAGGGAATATTCGGTCGGTGAACTAAAAAATGATTTTTCTTGTTTATTTATCTGCCCCCAGATGCTTTTCTACTCTTTTTAGCAGTTCGGACATGCACTTTAGGGCATGCCTCCCAGGGAAAGGAACGCCTAACGGAACTATTCTCCCTGGAAGATGTTTCTTACTAACCATGTAATATAACATAACTAGTTGGGCACTTGTCTGCTAAAGCAATTATGACCCCTACGCCTTATCTCCATGCATGCCCCGGTTCTTACATAATCGAGAGGGTATTTGGACACACTCCGGACTATAGGGTCCAGAGGTCGAAGCGAAAAGGTCCGCAATGACAAACGATCTACAATCTGGCTAGAAGGCATTTTTCAGGTCATTTTAAATTACAGAGTCAATCCGACTCGGTATATTCTTCTTCAATACCATCCAACAGGCGGTCTAATTTACAGTCCTATTGGGAATACTTTGCAGCCAGCTCTACCTGGCCATATACTAAGCTGACAGGGATCTCCTTTCCGTCAGGACCCATAGGACCGACCTCGGCCATGTGGTTCGGGTCAGCCTTCGTGTACCGAGTCTTCACCATGGCCCAGGCCTCCCTGGCACCTTGACGGCAGGCCAATATCTTCCACAACCGGAAGCGCTGCCGCACTCCCTCCAGCTTCTTTGCAAGCTCCCCAAGGCCTTCAGGCATGGAGAGGGATGACCACATAGCCTGGACGACGCTCTGCATTGCCTGCCGAACTCGTTCGTGCAGTTGCAACAGCTCGGGAAGAAGGTCTCCCATTGAACCGGGCATTTCCTCCACAGGACGACATAGCTCTGTCAATCGACTTCCTCGCCGAATTCTTTTTTCGAAGATTCGTTCAAGCACTTACTAAAAATGCCGTGTCGAAGTCACCGATTCTCCTTTACGGAAGCAGACAGCTGAACACGAACATCCTTTAGTTCCTCGCCCAACTGGGTATTGGCGTCTTGAAGTTTGTTCTTCTCTTGCCTCACCCTCGTCAGCACGCTCTCACCAGCCTTTAGTTGGCGTAGGAGTTGTTGCTTGTCCGGATTTACTCTGGCCCCATCTGCACTATTATCGTCAGACTTGCACACATGCCGCACTTCACAACGGAATTATCTTTCGAAGCATATATTACCTGAGGGCGTTCCCTTGGCATTATCTGAAGTGGCCAGTGCAGCCTCGAGTTGGGCCTTGCACTCTTCAAGCTCCTGGGACAGTTGCGTGTTCTTCTTTGTAAGACACTGCATTGCACATGATCCTTAAAACATATATCTTCACTGTTTCAAGTCTCGGGGGCTACTGACATATATAACCTTCAATTTTACTCACTTGTATGTCTTTTACATACTGCTCTGTGGCTCTGGCTAGACCATTTTGAGCGGCACGGAGATACACATCTCCTGTATTAAAGGCGTCCAACGCCTCTGGGGAAAAACATGCGTCACGAAGAACAGTCCGGCGACGTCTGTGGTTCATGGCACTCTCCACCTCTGAATTGGTGGCAGATAGCCCGTCTGCGTCCTCTATCGGAGGAACGCCCGAGGCATGCCCCGTGTTCGCCTCCGCTTCCGGACCCGGCCTTGAACCTTGGCCGGTGGATATAGTCCGGCGGGCTCTCTTCTTTCTAAGAAAAGCATGAGCATTAGTATGACTTGATGGAATAAACCCTAGGCGTTACATTCGCACGCCGTACCATTGCGCCAGAATCTCGATCCGGTCCGCACTTCTTTTTGGCCCGCCTGGCTTCAGCGGCCCTTGTGGCTGCCCGCCGCAGGCTCGGCCTTCCGCCTCAAGGATTTACCCTGCGAAATGAAACACTATTAGTTCACGGCATTCAAGATAAAGCATGGATGGATCTCCTTGAAAATACTGGGACTTCGGTCTCGGTTACCTTTGAGGCTGGAAGTAGTCCAGGATACTCGGTCGTAATGGCCACTAAGGTGTTGTCCTTACTCAATTGATGAAACACCCCATCGATTAACTCCACACATAAATCCGGGTCCTCTTGGGAGTCCGGATTGAGGGACCGTTCTGGGTCCTCGGGTTGTGGGGGAGGGCTGTTTATCTCCTTCACAGTTTGGCGCAGCTCCTGCGTTTAACATTGCTAGACTAAGTACTCAACTATGGGAATTTCAAAAGCGGGTAGGCAAGTGAAAATGTTCGCTCACCCAACTTGGAGGGTTGTACATGAAGAATCCGCCCTCCGGGTTGGCACGGAGGAATTCTTCTTCTTCTCCCTTGTACAAAGCGGATAAGATTCTCGTTAAAGTGGCGGCCGAATCTGGCCCCTTACGACCGCACCGGGTGGCGTCGTCCTCCCCGTTGAAATCCCACATGGGGTGGCCTCTGTATAGAAGCGGCTACACCCCTCGCGTAATACATATGGCCATGACCTTGATCATGGTCAGTCCGGAATGAGCCAACAACCTTATCCGGCTCATCAGGTAAATGACGTCCCTGTCAGTTTCCCTCTGAGAGTTCCGCGGGCGCCAACTCAGGCGCTTCTTCAATGGAGCATTATTGAACTCAGGGAGGCCGATCCGTACAGGGTCCGGCAGGGGGACGTCATCTATATAGAACCACTCTGAGGGCCAGTCCTCGGACGTCCTCTTTGGGGTACTGGATAGATATCCGGTCCCAGCGATGCGCCATAGTTTGGCTCCGCCCACTTGATAAATAGACCCCTCCTGAGAATGGGGCACGAGGCAAAACAACCTCTTCCACAACGCGAAATGGGCCTCAACGCCCAAGAACAGCTCACAGAGGGCCCCGAAGCCTGCAATATGCAGTATGGAGGCAGGTGTGAGGTCGTGTAGCTGGAGGCCGTAGAACTCCAGTAGCCCTCGGAGAAACGGATGAATTGGAAATCCGAGTCCTCTTATTTAATAAGTGACTAGGCATACCCGCTCTCCTTGAGAGGGATTGAGGACGCTCTCCGACTGCTCTCCGCCGCTATAGGTGGCAATCCCGGCTCGAACTGGGACCATATATGCTGGGGGGAGGAGCCCCTTGGAATGAAGCACTACTAGCTCGCTATGCAGGACGGAACACCACCCCCAATCTCCGGGCCAAGGGCTGGAGAGGCGAGAGGAGGAGTGGCACCGACCGGCCATGGTGAAATGGATCCCGGTCGAAGGCACTCTGATGAAGACTCGCGGAGGGAAGATGGTGTGAATTGGATCTAAATCCCCGTCTTTTTTATGGGCGGCTCATTAATGCAGCTGAGGGGGGGGGGTAAATGAAAAAAAAAACTGGCTTTTCGCATTCGTTTGAAATGTGGAAGATGGAGAGCAGCACGCACTAGAAGCCGGACACTATTCGACGGGTACAGGGAATTTGTAGAAGAACCCGCCTTGCAATGCCGAAGACAAACTTGCGCACCGGAGTTATCGTCATTGAAGCCTGGTTCGGGGGCTACTGAGGGAGTCCTGGATTAGGGGGTGTCCGGATGGCCGGACTATGACCTTTGGCCGGACTCCCGGACTATGAAGATACAAGATTGAAGACTCCGTCCCGTGTCCGGATGGGACTTTCCTTGGCGTGGAAGGCAAGCTTGGCGATACGATATGAAGATCTCCTCCCATTGTAACTGACTCTGTGTAACCCTAGCCCTCTCCGGTGTCTATATGAACCGGAGACTTTAGTCTATAGGACAAACAACAATCATACCATAGGCTAGCTTCTAGGGTTTAGCCTCTCTGATCTCGTGGTAGATCCACTCTTGTACTACCCATATCATCAATATTAATCAAGCAGGAGTAGGGTTTTACCTCCATCGAGAGGGCCCGAACCTGGGTAAAAACATCGTGTCCCTTGTCTCCTGTTACCATCCGCCTAGACGCACAATTCGGGACCCCCTACCCGAGATCCGCCAGTTTTGACACCGACAACATGTAAAACACGAATATGACCAAGGGCCACGTGTTCCCGAACGAAATGAATACCCAACTCAATATGCTTGGTCCGTTGATGATGCACCGGATTAGCGGAAAGGTAGACCGCTGAGACATTGTCACAATAGACCACTGTGGCACAGTCAACAAGGCAGGAGAGTTCCTGAAGCAGCTGGCGAAGCCACTAACACTCGGCGATGACGTTGGACACCGCACGATACTCAGCCTCAGCACTGGAACGAGAGACCATAGGAAGCCGCTTGGACGACCACGAGATGAGTGAGGGTCCAAGGTAGACACAATAGCTCGAGGTGGAGCGACGAGTGTCAGGGCAGCCCGCCCAGTCTGCATCGGAGTAGGCGGTGAGGGCGGTGTCGGCGGAGGCGTGAAGCGTGACGCCAAGATCCATAGTGCCACAGACACAACGGAGAATCCGCTTGACAGCATCCCAGTGAACATCCCGAGGAGCATGCATATGGAGACACACCTGCTGCACGGCATACTGGATCTCTGGTCGAGTCAGAGTGAGGTACTGGAGAGCACCAACGATAGACCGATAGAAAGCAGCATCCGAAGCAGGAGAACCATCCGTGGCAGAAAGCTTGGCCTTCGTATCAATAGGTGTGGCAGCGGGCTTGCAGCTAAGCATGCCAGCGTGCTCCAGAAGCTCATGAGCGTATTTCCGCTGATGAAGAAAGAAGCCATCTGGACGGTGCACCACCTCAACACCGAGGAAGTAGTGCATAGGACACAAGTCCTTAATGGAGAACTCAGTGCGAAGACGAGCCGTGAGCTGACTGAGAAGACCACCCGTACAAGCCATTAGGATGATGTCGTCGACATAGAGCAACAAGTAGGCCGTGTCGGAGCCCTGGAGATAAACAAAGAGCGATGTGTCCGAGCGGGTTGAGCGGAACCCAAGCTGGTGTAGAAACGCCGCGATGCGCTAGTACCAAGCGCACGGAGCCTGCTTGAGTCCGTACAAGGACCACGAAAGCAGGCACATGTGGTCGGGAAGCGCCAGATGAACAAACCCGGTGGGCTGCTGGCAGTAGACCTGCTCCTCGAGGTGACCATGGAGGAAGGCGTTGGAGACGTCCATCTGGTGCACCGGCCAAGCACCGGAGACCGCAAGGTGGAGAACCATGCCTATCGTGTCGGGCTTGACGACCAGAGCGAAGGTGTCGGTGAAGTCGATGCCAGCACGCTGTCGGAAGCCACGAACAACCCAACGCGCTTTATAGCAATCAAGGGTACCATCGGGACGGAGCTTGTGCTTGAAGACCCACTTCCCGGTAATGATGTTGGTGTGCCGGGGATAGGGAACAAGCTACCACGTCCAGTTGCACAGCAGGGCATCAAACTCCTCTTGCATCGCAGCCATCCAGCGCGGGTCATGAAGAGCGGCTCGAACAGAGGACGGCAACGGTGATGGCGTAGAGGTGGACGCCACATGGACGTAGTCATCCGAGGCGTAGCGCGAGCTCAGGCAAAAAACACCCGTACGAGCGCGGGTGACCGGACCGGCCATAGGCGCCGGGGGCACCGAGGAGGCCAGGGGCGCCGAGGAGGCCTGGGCGCCGAGGGTGTCGAGGAGGCCTGAGGCGCCGAGGGGACCGCGTGCACCGGGGGAGCCAACGTCGGGGGCGCTAGCGCCGCGGCTGTAGAAGGCGCCGCATGCATGGGGTGCGCCTCAAAGCCAGGGGCGGGCCAAGAGAGGCGCACGGGGGTCCTGGGAGAGGCGTCGAGGAGCCGGCGTCACCGGTGGCGGGAGGAACAGCTGGGGGTACCTAGTGAAACGGAAACACATGCTCATCAAAGTAAACGTGCCGGGAGGTGAACACACGGTGGGAGATGGGATCATAGCAATGATATCCCTTGGAGTTAGAGGGGTAGCCGATGAAGATGCAAGTGACGGATCGAGGTGCAAGCTTGTGAGAAGTAGTGTCGGCAGTGCTGGGATAGCAAAGGCACCCCAAAATACTCAAGTCGTCATAAGACGGGGGTGTACCAAAGAGAAGATGGTGAGGTGCATAGTTCCACCGTGGGCGGCATGGTCTAAGGTTAAGAAGAAGTGATGCAGTGGTGAGCGCGTCGGGCCAGAAACAAGGCGGCACATTGGCATGAAACAGGAGCATGCGAACGCAGTCATCCAGAGTGCAAAGGACGCGTTCGGCTCGACCGTTTTGTTGTGAAGTGTACGGGCAAGTGAGGCAGAAAACGGTGTCATGGTGCGCCAAAAAAGTGCGGAAAGCAAGGTTGTCGAACTCCTTTCCATTGTCTGTCTGAAGCGCAAGGATGGGACATCTAAACTATGTGTGGACATAGGAGTAAAAAGCCGTCAAGGTAGAGAGCGCATTCGACTTTCTGCACAAAGGAAAAGTCCACACATAATGAGAATAATCATCAAGAATGACCAGATAATATAAATAGCCTGAGTTACTCGGAACTGTAGAGGTCCATACATCGCTATGAATCAACTGAAAAGGAAAAGAAGCAATGATGGTGGAATTATGAAATGGCAGGAGAACGTGTTTGCCGACTCGACATGCATGACAAGTGTGATCCTCGATCTTATTGCAACTGAAACTGAAACTTCTAAGAATATGACGAAGTGTGACAGGGTTGGGGTGACCCAAACGAGCGTACCAGAGATCAACTCCAGCGGAGAGAGCGACCGGTGCGGTGGTGGTGGATGAGGGCGAATGCACCGGATAGAGCTCGTCGGGGCTGTCACATTGGTGAAGTACCATCCTGGTTCGAGCGTCCTTGACACTAAAACCAAACTCGTCAAATTCAACAGTGACAGGATTTTCACGAGTGAAATAAGGAACAGAGATAAGATTCTTAATAAGATGAGGAGACACAAGTATGTTAGACAAAGATAAAGGCGTAGAAGTAGAAGGAAAAGAAGTGTGCCCAACATGTGTGATAGGAAGTGTGGAACCGTCGCCGACAATGATGCGGCGGTCGGTAGAGACAGGAGTGAAGGAGGCAAGGTTACCTGGATGAGCAAACATGTGATTCGTAGAACCGGTGTCCATGTACCAATCACCACCTCTAGTGTAGTTGTTCGGCATAGGAGCTGCATGCAGCCCGGTGAGGAGCACCGGGTCCCAGGGCACCAGCGGCAGGGTCGGCGGTGGACAAAGACGCCATGGGGAAGCCGTAACCGCTGCTCAGCTGCGGCGGTGGGTACTCTCCATACGGCTGCGGAGCCGCATAATACGCATGAGGCGCAGGAGAGACGGGAGGCCCGTACGGTATGGATAGCAACCCTGGCGGCAACTGCGGTGCCGGGTAGGCCGGATGATCCACCAAAAAAACCTGTTGGCCCGCTGACGGATGCTGCAGGTGCTGGGTGTCGTTTGGCTGCTGCCTAGCGGGCGAGTACTGGACCACTGACGACCCCCACCAGTACCCGGGAGACCCGTACGCGGGCGGAGCCCCATAAGCCCCATTTGTGGGAACGGGCACATGGGGGTCGCGCCGGAGGGAGCTGGCGGCGGGGCGAAGACGGACTGGCCGGAGGACGCCGGCAGTGGAGCCGCGCTAGTGGGTGCCGGCGGCGGGACGAAAAAGGCGGCGACAGACGGGCCGGGTGACGCCATCGCTGGTCCAACGGCGACGGCTGGGCGGCGGCGGGGCGCGAGAGGCGCGTACTGTGGCGATGCGGTGGGCATACGAGCTAGCCACGTGTCGGCTGGCTAGCGATCGGTGGGCGCTAGTGACAATAGGAAGCAACGAGCAAGTAGATTGATTACTTTCAAGCCGCTGCTCGACCAAGATTCAACGAGCACGTACCAAAGAAGTAGACAACCACCTAGCTTGATGGATCTTCTGTCTAGCTAGCTAGCACAGATCGCTAGAATGGGTATACGGAGACCCGCCGAGTTAGCGAGGCGAGGAGCGGCAGTTGGCGCGGGAGACGCGCCGGCAGCGGCGGATGGATGGCGGCGGCAGCACAGAGGAAGCGCTCGGCGGCGGCGGCGGCAACAGAAGCCTAGGGTTAGAACCCAGAAATTGATACCATGTAAGATGTGGGAATCACGTGTTGTATTCCTCAAGTGCAAACAAACGTATATATGATGTACAAAAGGTGGGACACGACCTCGACTATACAAGGAACTAGGAGGTGGGCCCAATACACAGATATGCACAACACATATACGCAACACATGGTATGGTGGAGAGGATGGGGCTCGGTGGTGGAGCCGATCAGCCAAGGGAAAGAGCAGGGGGCAAGCTAAATCATGAGAGATTGGAAAGAGAGAATCGGGGTAAAAAGGAAAGAGAGAACCAGGAGAGGAGTTGGAAAGAGATATCATTTGTGGGACTACTAGGGGTTGCACCGATCACAAAGATGCTTAGTTTGACGAAGGCACGAGATCGAGGGGTAGAGCCGAGGATGAAACGAAACCAAACCAAACATACCATCACAACCGCAAACCCCCTTTAGGAGTAGAGATATTAAGAGTAGAGGTATTGGTTGTTATTTGTAAAGGCAAGGTTTGATGCGTTAGGAAAGTTAAGATTTGGAATTGATTTCTATGAAACTGGATTTCATTATTTGGTAATGTGCTATCGGTTCCTGCCCGTTTGTAACGTGCCTGGTTAAGAAAGTTTGGAAAGGTTAGAAAAGTTTTAATTGAGAGGGTGAAAAAACCGACATACGGAGATGGTGGTGGGAGGTGAGACGAAAATAAACCAGACGAAATGAAAATGTGGACGGGAGGCTACCAAGTGAAACATTAGGAGTAGAGAAGATATGTCCAATCGTGTGTTGGTATCACGACATCACCTAAAGGGTGGGATCACTAGATATGTTTCCATAACCGAACTTGGTCCATATGAGGTACTGTAGCTACAATGTAAAATCCTCCCGTCAAAAGAACAACATAAAATCCTCATAGCTGAACTCAAGAAAATTGAGGTGGACGGTGATTCTAGTACCAGTCGATCTGAGGTGGTTTTTGGAAATCCCTATTAGTTGGGACCTTTGTCCGCAATGGCCGGACAAGTTGTATTTGAGCCGTTTTGCAACCATTTTGTATAGAAGTAGCTTGTATTAGGATTTGTCAAGATGGGTTTGATTTTTTGAAGTACTTTATAAAAATTTCTTGTACTTGGTGGAAGATGTTGATCCCCACGTTAAGATGCCATCAAGCTAGTATACCCACATAACATACTTTCCTTCCTTATAACATTTGATATATGGTTGTGGCGAATCAAATTGTCTTCCAAGATTCAATCGATATTCACATCGACAAGGGGGCGAAGTTGAATTGATGATGCATCCCAGATTTTTTGAGGTAGTCTCTAATTAAAGGGTACCCTTTAAAAATGTTAATATCCATTATATATAGTTGTGACACGTGGTGCAATGTATGTGTGCTACCTATTGCCATTAGGAAGTTTTGAGATGTTATCACAGATCATGCGGGTGGGAGGGTGCGAATGTACGTGTTTTTTAGAGTTCTACGGTATTTTCATTAATATTAAAATGTAAAAAAATCCAAGTCTATATGAATAAGTCACCCAATGTTAATCCTAGGAAACATTAAAAATTAAATTACAGGCTCGGTTCTATCCATGTGTTGATCTTCTCTGCTTTGAGCTCTTAATTGGGTTGCCTAGAGACCCTCTTCAGATAGTGTTCTCATGTATCCGAATGGGGTGCTGCCCTTCTAAAGATCTTGCCATTCCTAATCGTCCAGGTGCTCCAGCACCCCATGATTATGATGTCCATGGCAATTGTCAAAGGGAGTTTATCCATTATAAGAAGAATGCTTCATTGTTGTGTCCCTCGCATCGGTATCTTGAAAGTAGTTCCCATATTGGTAGGTCTTTCTGGCACAATTTGTACTCTTCATTGTAGTGCACTTATCCTCCCAGTGTGCAGTGCACTTCTACTCAAGGTATGTAGTGTACTTGTACTCCACGCGTACTATGCGTGGAGTGCGTTTGTACTTCTAGTGTAGTCTACATGTACTTCATGTGGTAGTGTTCTTGCACTTCCCTCAACTATATACCCGTACTTCCCGTAGCAGTATACAAGTATTCCCGCAGTTGTAGTATAGTTGCACCTCCGGATAAGTGAGCCAAAAACGCACTACATAGATGTAGTACATGACAAAAAGGATAAAACTAGAAGGAAATAAAAAGAAACAACCTCGTACAAAAACATACATGTCATATAGTTCATTAAAACACTCCTCTCTAAAAATTCTCACTGTTCTCTTCCCCACGCATTGCCACAAGTCATACAAAGGCAATATTCCCTCGTGCCCCTACTTGGGGCACCACTTATTTAGTTGCTCCTGAATTTCAATGATTTTCAATAAAGGCTGCATAGATGATCAATTTTCATAAAACACTTTGGTGGTTTGTGGACGAGAAAAATAAAATGTTTAGCGCTCATCTAGCTTCTCCTACAACCTTTTTAACCTTGAAATAGTAGGAGACTTATGTGGCTTCCCAAAAGTGCACTTGTTAGATACCACTTTTTTGGATGATTAATGACAAACCATCAGGGGACTCTCGTTTTATCAAGTCTATTCAAGGAGAATGGAGTATCAATTGTGACCCCTACCTTTCAACTTTTCAAGTTGTTGTCTATCTCAAACTCTTTTTAATGTGTTTTTTTTGTGAATCCAACATCCACGTTAAGTTTACGACACTCTGATCAAGAAGGGCACAAGAAAAGAGACTTTGGTTTGAACTCAAAAACTATATCCCAATTAAGCCAAGGACCCTCAAATAATGCATTGAAGCCACTCAGCTCCTATGTTTTTCAAAGCCCTGACACCATTGTGTGTTTCCACCCGGTATTACCAGGCCTTACTATGTGATTTAGCCACATAGAGCAAAACTAGTTTTCCAGTGCGGCAGAACTATTGTTTAGTCTGTTCCCTGTTAAATCTGATACATCCGAGAATAAATATTTCTCTGGCACTTCCGAGAAATATAAATTTTGTTTCTCTGTTGAGTCACACTAAGGTCTGACACTCCCAAGCAAATCTTTCGGAACCTCTAAGCTATGACTTTGGCTTTTCTACAAAGTTTTGTTTTGAGAAATACCCTCTCTACTGTGATAATACCGAGATATTGTTTCTAGCCGATATATCCGAGCCAATTATTTCCTCGCATAAATGATCGACCTTTTGTTTTCTAGAACTGTTGATATTCTTTCATCAGGTACTTTTGACTATTGTGTTTTCACTAAGGCTTCCTATGCATGCTCTGACCATTTGAACTTTGAATGTGTTGGGCAGTTCTGAGATTATTGCTCTGATACTTTCGGACTAGTTCTAAGAGTATTTCTCTAACTTGCATAGCTCTTCATTACGAGAGGCCATTCAAACCACTCCACTCCAAGTCCCACTTTTACACTACCACTTCCTTCAATTCTAGGAAGCCTCGACACAAGAAGATAAGAATTGAGTTTTTTTTGGGTGATTCGAAGAACACTTCCATGATTTGTTGAAGGTCAAGCTTCTCTATTTCTTAAGGCCTCACTCCTAAGTGATCCCCTCTTCTTACACCAATCATATGTTGGTGAGAGAGTTGTCACATGAGTTCATGAGAGTGATTTGATTGAATATCTTCAAGGAGTTCTACCAAGTGATCTTGCTTTGCTTGTTAGTCTTGAAGGGTGTGCACCTCCAAAATGGCAGGAGACATTCTCCAAAATGGCTGCACTATGAAAGAATCAAGAGTTTGTGAAGTCCATGATATTTCCTAATTCATGAATATCTACCGTGAGCGAGGCTTGATATTGAAGGTTGATAAGCCTTGGTGGAATAGGTTGGTTGTGCTTGGTGGGCCCTTGGTGGGTGACCCATTGGTATCCATGGGTGACCCCAGAACTATTTGGTTATAAGCCCCCATTAATGAAAAATAGGATAGTGCAAACTATCTCAACCATAGTAAAGCATTGTTGAGGCCCCTCTTTATTTATATCTCTTAAATCAAATCCTTACTTACTTGCAAGTTACTTGCTTTGCTACAACACTCGACTAGCTTGCTTGTTAAGTACTTTTAAGGACCTACCAGAAGTTGCTCTAAAACTACCAAATCTTAAATCTCGAACATAATTTTGCTAGGTTAATCCAATCCCCTCTGGACCATAACCACGACCCCGTACAGTTCCATAAGTACACAACAATTATATTAAATATCACCAAATCTTCCACATTAAGCCACTTGTTTTATTCTTGGTGTGTCGTAGATACTCAGGAACCAATACATGTGGTACTAGGACCCGTTTTTACACTTAACACACACAATAGCCCCTAATGGTTTGTTACTCGATACCAAAAATCACGTAGGGGCCTCAATGTTCTTTCGGTTCCAGCACAAACTTTGATGTTTATAAAAAAGATACCCTATATGATATTAAGGTTATGTGAGATATCAACTATCTAGTTTTAATCAAGACATAGGATTTAATCATGAATACATATTCCTTTTAATTTTAATCCATTAGCTCGACCTCGTACACTATTATAGTTTAAAATTGCAAGGAAAAACATTGCATCATGTCATTTATGAGATTAACACATATTGCTCAAATACGTGGGTATCTCATGGTGTGATGTAACTTACTACCCCTTTAGGTTCCTAAAAGTTGGTGTTTTGAACACACCGTGGTCGCGAAAAGCAGGAGTTCGACCATTAATCTATTCTATGGAATTTTAAAAACATTAGAAAATTAAAGTACCCATTGATAATAATTTAAACACATTATTTTGAAGAATAAACCTGTTGGGAAACATAGTAGAAAACAAAACTTCCGTGCTTACACACACCCAAGATCAATATGAAGATGCATAACGGGTTTAGATCAACGATCATTATCGTCACCGAGTTATAGAGGAAGAAGAACATGTCGATCTAGATCGTACTTGAAGTCCCTTGAACCGTAGGTGAATGATGCCTCGAACTACTTCATGAAACATCCCTCGAACGGAAGACTGAAAGCACAACCTCTCCACAGATTGCAAGCGTACAGACTTCACGACTCGGTAGCGCTTCGCCATCCAGAGCACCGGAGAATTAGAGGAAGAAGAAGAGAACCGGACAGGACTTCTGTATTATGCGGGTGAGAGAGAACCAGAACTAAATCTAGTCTAGATCAAACTAGCCATGAACTAGATCAAGAGAGAACTTGAGAAGGCTTCAAAACTTTTGTTTTAGGGGCTAGCCCTGCCCCCTATTTATATGTTGAGTCTTGAGGTCACAACTGATGGAACTATGCCCTAGAGGTAATAATAAAATGGTTATTATTATATTTCCTTAATCATGATAAAGGTTTATTATTCATGCTAGAATTGTATTGATCGGGAACTTAAATACATGTGTGAATACATAAACAAATACCATGTCCCTAGTAAGCCTCTACTAGACTACCCCGTTGATCAAAGATAGTTAAGGTTTCCTAACCATAGACATGTGTTGTCATTTGAACAGGATCACATCATTAGGAGAATGATGTGATGGACAAGACCTATCCGTTAGGTTAGCATATGATAGTTCAATTTATTGCTACTGCTTTCTTGAATGTCAAATACATGTTCCTTCGACCATGAGATCATACAGCTCCTGGATACCAGAGGAATACCTTGTGTCGGTGTCAAAACTGCCAGACCTCGGGGTAGGGGGTCCCGAGCTATGTTTACCCAGGTTCGGGCCCTCTCGAAGAGGTAAAACCCTACATCCTGCTTGATTGTATTGAATGTATAACATGGTTTATAGAGTAGATCTACCTCGAGATTGGTATGGGCTAAAACCCTAAGGCTACGGGGTGATGAATGTAGCTCTAGCCCTAAAGACTAAAAACCCTCGGTTTATATAGACATCAGTAGGGTTAGGGTTACCAAAGAGCAATAAGGAAAAGAGATCCTCCGCCCTTCATTTGGAGGGCACACCGCGGCTTCATAGATCTTCTGTTATTATACGGCTCCACCAATCAGGCCCATGCACAATGGGCCGTCCCCCGGAGGACCCCTTAGTCTGTGACTCCCTCAGTAGCCCCCGAACTTGCCTCCAACACCAAGACTTGTATCCTTTATCCATTCATCCAACCAGTATTCGGCTTGAGGGACGAGTTCTTCAGTATGTCTCTTCCCTATTCAGAACCAAGTGATGTCCAGAATCTGAAACAGTAGTTTTACTTAACACTAAAGGTAATAAAAATATCGCTCAAGCGCAAGTAGTGCCTTTATCTGACAACCTTTTCTATTTCAACGAAGAGTCACTTCCAGGCATAACGCCAAGCAGTTACTATTTCTTGAAGCACAGCTCGAGGCCGACACCATGTTTGACACGTCCCCTCAAGTTGAAGATCGTGTCCTGCTTTTCGGGGGATATGGTTAATGATTTCGATTCCCTTCCCCGCTCATAATGTTGCGGAGATATCGGGAAGTGGAGAAGCCAATGCCGTGGAAAAAGGAATCCTTGGCCCGCCAATCGCCTATAAATGGGGGCTGATACAGTCTGCATCTCACGCCTTCTTCCACCTCCCGCTTACGCAGACCTTCACAGCTCCAGCTCCCTCTCTCTGCTTCCACAGCGACTCCCACTTTGCCTCCTTCGACCATGGCCGGATCTAGCACCAATGGGAAGTGGGAGGCCTCCTCTGTCATCAACGGGGACATTCTGAAGCTGAAGGAGGCCGGTTACTTAGCGGACAATGTAGCCCATCGGGCCCCCGAAGAGGGCCAGATCATCCCCATGCCCCAACAAGGCGAGAGGGTCGTGTTTCTTCCCCATTTCCTTAGGGGGCTAGGATTCCCCCTGCACCCTTTCGTGTGGGGTTTGATGTTCTTCTATGGGCTAGATTTCCACGATCTAGCCCCCAATTTCCTCCTCCACATCTTGACCTTCATTGTTGTCTGTGAAGCGCTCCTTTGAGTCCAGCCGCACTTTGGTTTGTGGTTCAAGGTGTTCAACATCAAGCCTAAGGTGGTCGGTGGCGAGCACATGCACTTCGGATGGGACATGATTAGTAAGCTGACATGGGTCCAATGGCCGGATGGCCACTTTGTCGACACCGCCTGGATGTGGAAAAAGGAGTGGTTTTACATCACGGAACCGAGGGAGGCCGTCTGGGGAGCAGCTCCCACATTCAGGTCCGGACCCCCTACCAGGATGGCCTCATGGAGCACCAAGGCTCTGGACTGGGGGCGTGTCCCTGACACAAAAACACCGCAGAAGCATGTTGAAAGCATAATAGAGACCGGCGTGAAGCTGGACGACATGGTCCAGATCATGCTCCACCGTCGGCTCCTCCCTTGTCAGGAGCGGGTCAAGCCCATGTGGGAGTACGAGCCCGAGGATCCGGCCACCGTGCGACACCTCTACAGCACAACTCCTAACAAGATATGGGGCCAACTATTCCAGCCCCTGGAGGAGTGGCCGGCCGAGGAGAAGGACATCGGCCTCGACGCCACGAACCCCCCGAAGGAGGTGAGCGGAAATTTTCTTCGAGGGGTGTTCGGATATTCATACCATGTTTGATTTGGACTAACCTTGTGTCGTATTACGGGTTTCGCAAAACCTTGAGAGGTTCGAACTCTGGGGTGTGTGCAGAGATCTCAACCAACCCAGCATGCCTACTCGTGATCCTCCTAAACCTAGCGCATCAAGCTCGAAGATACAAAGAGACACAACAGTTTATACTGGTTCAGGCCACCATTGTGGTGTAATATCCTAATCTAGTGTGGTGTGGTGGATTGCCTTGTAGGCCGAGGATGAACTAGTACAATGGACGAACTAGCCTCAGGAGGTGAGGTGTTCTTGAGCTCGAGGGAGCTGGTGTGGTCTGAGCTAGTTCGATTTGTCCCCTTTGTATGGTGATGGCTAGTCCTATTTATAGTGGCCTTGGTCCTCTTCCCAAATATTGGCGGGAAGGGATCCCACAACGGCCGGATTTGAAAGGGGACAAGTAGTAAAGCTTATCCTGAAAAAAGTAGTCTTCGCATGCGAAAAGCCTCTAGTCGTGATGCTGCGGTGGGCTCGTCGATGACCTCCGTCCTGCAATCCTGGTGGTCTTGGTCTTGTTGCACCAGAATGGAAACCTTTGGTTGATTCCTCGGGACTCCGCACCTGTGGCTTGCCTCCCTTGCAACGAAGAGGAAACATGCACTCTGTACCCACCTGGCGCCCGCCTGGCCTTGGTCGTCACGGCTCACGTCAGCTGAGCCTCGTGAGATAAACCTAGCATAGAACTCTCCGCCCCTCGGGAGCCAGCCTGAGGAGGCTGATCCCTTCGGGGGTCTTGGCATCGTCCGCCTTGTGAGGCTTGGCCCCTCGCGAGGGTCTTGAGTCGTTGATGCTGAAGCTAGGCCATACCGGGTTGTCAATGGAGCCACGTGGTGGGCCGCAGGAAGGCGGGGCTGGATACCCCCATATCCAGGACGCCGACAGTAGCCCCCGGGCCCAAGGCGCGCTCGGACTTGGCCTCCAGGCGAAGCCAGAGTGCAAGTGCGGAACACCGCGGGCCCTAACCGCCTGTGGCCTTGATGACACATGGCGATTGATGGGACGTGGGCGTCTCCACTTCCCCATGCAGCCTTGATATCCGCCAGGCCTAGTGGTCGCTTGCTGATAGAGTAGCTCGCCCTTCACAGGTCATCATGCTCGGCCTTCATCTCTTCCTCCCCAATCTTGCCGCTCCGTGCATAGATCTGCTGACGGTGCCTCGCCCCTCTTTTCTCGCTCATCATGCCCCCCAGCTGAGGATGAAGAAGGGGAAGCCACGCACCTGGCTAGTCCTCCGCCGGCCTTGGAGGCAGCCGTCAAACAATCGATGGTGATCAACCAGGAGGGGCTGGATAAGGTCTGCCATGCACTCGCCACCGACTCCAATGAGTGGAGGGCGACGACCATCCGCCCACATCTTGGCGAGTGAGAGAGATGAGCGCCACCGAGATCCCTATCCATCTCCATGCTCTTCTCGCGGGCCTGATTCCTCCCTTCTCCCCTTTCTTCAATGTTGTGATATCACATTACCAGATCCACCTGCTACATCTGGACCCCCCCTCCGTTATCCTTCTCGCCATCTCCGCCTTCCTCTGCGAGGCCATGGTTGTCATTACTCCTTCTGTGGCCTTGTTTTGCCATTTCTTCTTGCTTTGGTTGGTCGATGCCTGCCAATGCTCCGGGTGCGCGACATTTGAAGATGTGGCCGCAACCGCTGGTTCGAGAATCGACTTCGAGCTCTCGCCTGCTGCGAAGGGATTCCGGAAGCAATGGCTACTCATGGGCGCTCATGCGTTCAACCCCCTGCTCTTGACTCCTTGGGCTCCGGCCTCGCCCAGCTCCGGCTGGTGCCACGAGAGGCTTCCCGACTAACGTCTTGATTTTGTCTTGAAGAGGTTGGCGAAGCTCCAAGAACTGGAAGTTACGGCGCCAATGGTGGTGAAGGAGTTCGTCAGGCAGCGCATCGCTCCCCTTCAGCGCCACTCCCGCCCAATGTGGGATCTTGTGGGCGTCGAGTATCCAATGAGGCTGCAGAGGTCATCACTGGCCGCCGGGACCCTGAGCATGGTGCTCAAACTTCTGACAGGTGAACTCGCGCCTGCTGACCTTCCGGGGGGAGGCTGCCTCCTCTACCAGTGCTCAAACAAGGCTGCCTTTGTTGGAAATATGCCCTAGAGGCAATAATAAAATGATTATTATTATATTTCCTTGTTCATGATAATTGTCTATTATTCATGCTATAATTGTGTTATCTGGAAATCGTAATACATGTGTGAATACATAGACCACAACATGTCCCTAGTGAGCCTCTAGTTGACTAGCTCGTTGATCAACAGATAGTCATGGTTTCCTGACAATGGACATTGGATGTCATTGATAATGGGATCACATCATTAGGAGAATGATGTGATGGACAAGACCCAATCCTAAGCATAGCACAAGATCGTGTAGTTCGTTTGCTAGAGCTTTTCCAATGTCAAGTATCATTTCCTTAGACCATGAGATCGTGTAACTCCCGGATACCGTAGGAGTGCTTTGGGTGTACCAAACGCCACAACATAACTGGGTGACTATAAAGGTGCACTACGGTATCCCCCAAAGTGTCTGTTGGTTGGCACGAATCGAGACTGGGATTTGTCACTCCGTATGACGGAGAGGTATCTCTGGCCCACTCGGTAATGCATCATCATAATGAGCTCAATGTGACCAAGTGGTCTGGTCACGGGATCATGCATTACGGTACGAGTAAAATGACTTGCCGGTAACGAGATTAATGAGGTATTGGGATACCGACGATCGAATCTCGGGCAAGTAACGTACCGATTGACAAAGGGAATTGTATATAGGATTGCTTGATCCTCGACATCGTGGTTCATCTGATGAGATCATCAAGAGCATGTGGGAGCCAACATGGGTATCCAGATCCCGCTGTTGGTTATTGCCGGAGAGGCATCTCGGTCATGTCTGCATGTTCTCCCGAACCCGTAGGGTCTACACACTTAAGGTTCGGTGACGCTAGGTGAGGGAGTCCCGGACTAGGGGGTGTCCGGATAGCCGAACTACCATCATCGGCCGACTCCAAGACTATGAAGATACAAGATTGAAGACTTCGTCCCGTGTCCGGATGGGACTTTCCTTGGCGTGGAAGGCAAGCTTGGCGATACGGATATGTAGATCTCCTACCATTGTAACCGACTCTGTGTAACCCTAGCCCTCTCCGGTGTCTATATAAACCGGATGGCTTTAGTCCATAGGACGAACAACAATCATACCATAGGCTAGCTTCTAGGGTTTAGCCTCCTTGATCTCGTGGTAGATCTACTCTTGTAACCCACATCATCAATATTAATCAAGCAGGACGTAGGGTTTTACCTCCATCAAGAGGGCCCGAACCTGGGTAAAAACATCGTGTCCCTCGTCTCCTGTTACCATCCGCCTAGACGCACAGTTCGGGACCCCCTACCCGAGATCCGCCGGTTTTGACACCGACATTGGTGCTTTCATTGAGAGTTCCTCTGTGTCGTCACCGATAGGCTCGATGGCTTCTTCGATCATCATCAACGACGCAGTCCAGGGTGAGGCCTTCCTCCCGGACAGATCTTCGTATTCGGCGGCTTTGCACTGCGGGCCAATTCGCTTGGCCAGCTGAGAGCAGATCGAAGGCTACGCCCTGGCCGTCAGGTCAGATTTGGAAGTTTGAACTTCACGGCTGACATCCGCGGGGACTTGATCCTCGACGGATTCGAGCCACAGCCGAGCGTGCCGTACTGTCACGATGGGCATGATTTTAGCTCTGCCGCCGGACAGTACCCTGGAGGCCGCACTCGAAACCACTCCGATCTTCAATTCGGAGCCAGCTCCGCAGATCGAGGATGGATGCCTAGACACCGCCTCGGGGGCTGCAACCTCTACGGCGATAGAGCCGAACACTGACTTCGTCCCTCATAAAGCTCGTGACTCCAAGGTGCCGGACTCCTCGCCGGACTCCGAACCTCCCGCACCCGCCCCGATCGAATCCGACTGGGCGCCGATCATGGAGTTCACCGCAGCGGACGTCCCTCAACACTCACCTTTTGGCAACATCTTGAGTTCGCTAAAATACCTCTCGTTATCAGGAGAGACCTGGCCAGATTGTGGTCAGGATGGCTGGGATGCGGACGACGAAGAAATTCAAAGCCCACCCACCACCCACTTGGTAGCCGCTGTCGACGATTTAACTGACAGGCTAGACTACGACTCCGAGGACATCGACGGTATGGACGACGATGCCGGGGACGACCAAGAACCAGCGCCTAACGGGCGCAGGAAAGCCACCCCATCCCACAACGTTTGCATGGTGGACACACCAAAAGGAAGCGACAATGAGGAAAAACGGGACGTGGCGAAGGACAACTCCCCCAACAGACAAACAAAGCGGCGACGCAAGCGCCGCCCGAAGACCGGCATCGACAAAAACGGTACCCATATGGACCCGGCCCTAGAGCAGGGCGAAGCAGTGGACGACGCACACGTCAACAAGCAGCCAGCCGGACATGAACCGGACAAGCAACCCATCCCCGGCGAAGATGATCTCACATCACCAGAGCATATGAATCTCCATAACAGGCTCGTCGCCACTGCAAGAAGTTTGAAGAAGCAAAAGCGGAAGCTCAAAACAGCGGAAGACACACTCAGAATGAGATGGAGCAAAGTACTCAACACCGCAGATAAATATGGCACTAGTCACCAGACAAAGAGCTACCCGAAGCGCAAGTTGTTGCCCGAATTTGACGAGGAGGCCTTCGAGCCCCCGCAGTCAAAAAAGAAAGGGGCCGCCTGGCCGGATAGACGACCAGATGACAGGCCAAGAGCAACACGGGGCGCCACACACAAGCCGGCACATGATCAGCATAAAGATCTTCAGAAAAAGGATAACCCGGCCAGGTCTATCTATGGGCCAAAAAAGAAGACTCCAGGAAGTAACACAACCAGCCGAGCATTTGAAGACAACGGCACACCCAAATACAGGGGCGCCGCACACCCACTATGTTTTACCGACGAGGTACTGGATCATGGATTTCCAGCGGGATTTAAACCCATAAACATAGAGGCATACGACGGAACAACAGACCCCGGAGTCTGGATTGAGGATTATATCCTACACATACACATGGCAAGAGGAGACGATCTCCATGCCATAAAATACCTTCCCCTCAAGCTCAAAGGGCCGGCCCGGCATTGGCTTAAAAGCCTCCTAGAAAATACGATTGGGAGTTGGGAAGAGCTTGAGGATGCGTTTCGAGCAAATTTTCAGGGGACTTATGTCCGGCCTCCGGATGCAGATGATTTAAGTCACATAACTCAACAGCCCGGAGAATCAGCACGCAAATTCTGGAACAGGTTCCTCACTAAAAAGAACCAAATAGTCGACTGTCCGGACGCTGAAGCCTTAGCAGCCTTCAAACACAACGTCCGAGACGAATGGCTCGCCAGACACCTCGGCCAGGAAAAACCAAGAACAATGGCCGCACTAACAAGTCTCATGACCCGCTTTTGCGCGGGGGAAGACAGCTGGTTGGCTAGATGCAGCACCAGCGACCCGAGTACATCCGAAATCAGGGATGGAAATGGGAAATCACGACGCAAAAAAGATCAGCACCGGAATAAGGAGAATGGCCCAAATAGTACGGCGGTCAACGCCGGATTCAAAAGCTCTCGGCCGAACAACAAAACACTGCCCTTAAAGGATAACAGTGACGAGCTATCCAACCTCAACAAGATCCTGGATAGACTGTGTCAAATACACGGTACCTCCGGGAAGCCTGCAAACCATACCCACAGAGATTGTTGGGTCTTCAAGCAGTCCGGCCGACTTAACGCCGAACACAAAGGGCTCGACACACCAAGTGAAAGTGACGAAACCCAAAAGCAGCGCTCCGGAAACCAAAAGACTTTCCCATTAGAAGTCAAAACAGTGAACTCACTTCACGTGATAACACGCAGCGCGGCCCCTGCTATACCAGGACACCGTCCGCAGACTGGGGATAGAACCCACCAAAATTCGCTATAGCAAGCACTTCCTTCAAAGGAGTGACGCCAGGCCTTTTCAGCCAATTTTACAGGCTCTGTACCACTAGGGGTCGTGTTCGGTTCATCCGACAACCTCCGTCGCGAAAAGCTCACCCTCCATTGCCCCATTTAGCAGTATCCCTTAAGCACTACTGGGGCGTGCAGCTTTCGCCCGCTTTAATGCAATACCACATTACGCGTCTCTTACGCTTAAAAATGCCCGGTCCACGTGGCATATTCTTAAAACTCCAGGTGTCTCTCGACCATGGAGAATGTGCGGCTGCCTAGACAGCCACACATTATTCCGACCTTGCAGGTCAAAGCCCCTAAAAATAGGTCATTTAGACCTCGGACATGGTTAGACGAGTCGGCGTAACTTAACAAGGGGCTTCCCAGCCGCATCCCCCCTTTTTTAGGGGGGCTGCGCACATAAATGATGAAAGCTAATAAAGCTCAACTTTCTTCATCTTCCAAATTATACTTTATTTTGATACACTTTTTGCACGATATTTCTTAGAAACTAAGTCCTTCTCTTTTACAGATGAAGCACGTGCTACACCCGTCCAGGATACAGCACAACGGAGACACAGGCGCAGACGTGCAGTAGGGACCCGTTGCAAGGATTCTTTTCAGATTAAGACCCTGCGTAAACCTTTCTCACTGTCTCTTGTTGATACACATCCCCCGGTTTCCTACCAGAGCCGAGGAGGAGGCTGGCGTTTTGGCATCGGCCGCGTCAGAAGTTCCCGCCTGTACCTGGACACTAGGGGCTTAGGGCTTTATTCTGCCCGATATCATAAAGACCGAACACCTCAGGGAGTGTTCGGCGTCTCGAGTTAGGCCTTATATGCATCAGCTCCGAATCATGTCTTTGGTCAAATGTTGGGTTTGCCCGGCTCCTGTGTTTTGCTGCCTTACGTTCCGTATCATCGGCTAACGCGGCACCAGGAGAACTACTGCGATTGTGCCCCGGTTCGGCCGGGAGAGCACCTCAGTAGAGAAAGCCGAAAACTGACTGTCATGATATAGCGAGAGACTGGTCAACCACTCGATCGACCATTGGAATGTTTAGAATTCCTCCGCTTTGACGAAGGACCGCTTCCCGGTCAGGCACATACGCGCCCCAAGTTCGGAGAAGCGCGGTGCCATCAGGGGCTATATAGTAGCCCCACATTCGAGCTCCTATGGCTAAGTGAAAGTGATAAAGCATTATAGTCCGGTTGCCTAGTTTGCTATGCTATCACCTCCTTAAAAGGACCAAGACGTTGGATTAAGTGTGAAAAAGCGTTTTTCTTTTTGCAAACACCCCCGCACCATGTGCGTGGGGGCTGAAGCCAAAGACTGCCATCTTTCAGATTATACATACATATACGGCCGCACAGGAGATAGTTCAATACTTGAACACACAAGTATAAAAAGTCATTGCATTATAAACATGATCTTAGAAATCATACATGTCATTCAAACATAACATCTTTCGAGCACTGCGACTCTATTATACGAGCGCCCTGCAGGACTTCCTCAAAGTAATGCTCGGTGGGGAATCGGCTTTTGTCCGAACCCCGGGATGCAACAGCGGTGGCATCCATCTCCGCCCAGTATGTTTTACCACGGGCGAGAGCCATCCGCGCACCTTCTATGCATGCCGACCGCTTCATCGCCTTAATATGCGGCACTGCCCCAAGGAATTGCTGCAACAAGCCAAAATAACTCTTCGGCTTGGGCCTTTTCGGCCACAGATGAGTTACCACATCCGTCATGGCCAGTCCGGACAATCTATTCAGCTCAGCCCACTCAACCAGCCGATCACTCAACGGAAGTGGACGCTCCGGACTATGGAATTGAGACCAGAAAAGCTCTTCCATTTCATGATCCTCCTGGCTTCGAAAGTGCACGACTGCGTCAGCCGCACTCGCCGCCAAGTCCAGATAAGGATCCTCCGCACCGTACAATCGGCCCAGCTGAGCATACTTCGGATCCGTGAACTTCCTACGCAGCATAAAGGGCTTTCCAGCCACAATGTCTCCGACCTGACGCAGTTCCTCCTTCATAGCCCGCATCGCACTACGGGCATCCTTGGCCTCGGCATCGGCCTTCTTCAGGTCCTCTTGCTCCGCTCGGCGTTCTCCTTCAAGAACTTCCAGGCGGTCAGTAGCAACTCTTAATTTCATGGCCATTCCAGCCATCTCCTCCCTGCTTCGGCAGTGAGCAGCCTTCTCGGCTTCTAGCCCTTCCGCTGCCTTCAAGGCAGCCGCCTCGCTTTTCTGGCTTGCTCCTTGGCCCGAGCAAGTTCTGCTCGAAGGTCCTCCACAGCAGCAGCACCATCTGCATCTAAGCATACAATTTGTAAGGAATGGGCGTCAGCTCCCTTACTAACCAACCGCGGGGCAACCACATACCTTGTGACTCATCAAGTCGTCTATTGACCAGCGAGATGTCCGCATCTGCAGCGTCGAGTTGCTTCTTCAGCTCGGCAAATTCATCAGTCTGGCTGGCCACCGAACCTTCCGCCACCTACATGGGAAAGGCGACAGTTAATAACTGAGATTACGATCCTAGGCACGCTGTCGTTTTCGACAGCATACCAAGTCTCGGGGGCTACTATCTATACAGGGCGCACTTCATGTGCAAAACTGTCAACAGGTATGTCATTTTTTGCGTACCTCAAATCCCGTCAGTAAACTTCCGACGGCCTCATACAACCCGGTTTCGGCGGACGAGATCCTCTCAATCACATCACCCATTAATGTGCGGTGATCTTCTGAGATGGACGCCCTCTTAAGCAAATCCCGTAGCTCCACCGGCCGTACTCCAATGGGCGCCGAACTCTCCGGTCCCGCCGGATTCGGGGAGACCCTCCGCGACGACACCTCAGGGTCGTCCGCCCCGCACGATGGGGCGGCAGATGAAGGCGTTTCGCTCTCCATCATCTCCGGACGAAGGTCTCCCGAAGATGAGCTGTGCTGAGATGGGCTGGGATCCGAACTACAAGGTAAAAACTTCGTTACCTTTATACATTAAGCAGGGGTGTCTGATAATTATAAAATCCCCCTTTTCACTTACGGCTCGTTAGAGGGCTGATTCCTCCGAGGAGACAGTACGGCCGGGGCACTTTCTGGCGCAGGACCTTCCGGTACAGATTTCTTTCCCCGCTTTGAGGCCTTGGCCTCCGGGTCTTCGGAAGCGTTCCTCTTCTCCCCCTGGAAGGAGGGACTCTCGATTCCTCCCTTACTAAACGCCTCCTTGGCAGAGGTGACAGTTTCCCCGTGCCCCCCTTCGCCCTCATTCGAAGGTGCAACCTCCAACATTTTGATTAACACGGGATCCTGCATGGTCTCAGGGAGGGGGGCCGGACACCGTATCAATTGTGCTTGCGCTATCCACTCCTGTCCAGGGATAGCTGGTTAAAAGGCAAGCTCACGATAAATAAATGGATGGTGTGTCCGGACACAGGGCTACTTACTTGAGTATCCGGGCGATTGCAGCTTAGGCCGGCGTCCTCGGTCAATTCCTGATGCGTCTCTTGCGATCCGAAGAACAGTTTATACATCTCCGTGGGAGTCAAACCCATGAAGTGTCGAAGAGCTCGCGGCCCCTCCGGATTAAATTCCCACAGACGGAGGGGGCGACGTTTGCAGGGCAGTAGGCGCCGGATCAACATGACTTGCACCACTGCGACCAGATTGATCTCCCTTTCTTGGAGGACTCGAATCCAGTCCTGCAATAGGGGGACGTCTTTGGGTGGCCCCCAGTCATGCCCCTTGTTGACCCATGACGTCAGCTGCTGTGGAGGGCCCGAGCGAAAGACGGGCGGCGGCTTCTGCCTGCTGCCCCGGGGAGCGGTGATATAAAACCACTCCTATTGCCACAAGCCGAGCTCCTCTTGGAAAGAGCCCTTGGGCCATGGAGCCTCGGCCCTCTTGCTTATAACCGCCCCGCCGCACTCTGCCTGACGCCCCTCAATCATCTTCTTCTCCACGTTGAAGGTTTTGAGCCATAAGCCGAAGTGAGGGGTAGTGCGGAGGAAGGCTTCACAGACGACAATGAATGATGAGATATGGATGATGGACTCCGGAGCCAGGTCATGGAATTCCAGCCCATAGTAAAACATGAACCCCCTCATGAAGGGATTCGTCGGGAAGCTTAATCCCCGACAGAAGTGAGACATGAACACGACAATCTCGCCAGGCTCGGGAGTTGGGATAACTTTCCCTCGGGAAGGCAGCCTATGCGAAATCTCGTAGGTTAAGTACCTGGCATCTCTCAGCTTTATCACGTCCTCCTCCGTCAGCATCCACCGGCCTCGTAGATCAGGACCGGACATTGTCGAGGATCGAAGGTACCTGAATTCGGAGCCCTGGGTGTTGGAACTCAGGGAGAGGGGCGGATTCGATAGAGGATTGAATAAAAAGAATGGGCCTTGGTCTCATTATAAAGAGGAAGAATACCAAGAGTCGTCCTCGTGACCGTTTGGAACCCGCCTTCGATGGAGGGGGCGTGGCAACGGGCGCGGTTGGGTTACCCACGTCCGTATTGATGGGAATCCCGGAATAAGGGGAACACTATCTCTGCTTCGACAAGCCGTGCCAAGGAAACCGCCTCGCTAAACGCGCTGAGGTGGAACAATAAAAACAATTCGAGTAAAGGCTTGGAAGTGGTGTGACATCACGCCGCAGAATACGTCAGCAGATTGATCTGGTGTAATATTATTCTCTCTACGGTGGTATGTGGAATTTATTTTTGCAGAGCCGGACACTATCCTGGTGTTCACGATCTTCTATAAATTATTCGGAGGAGGAACCCGCCTTGCAATGCCGAAGACAATATGCACGCCGGACTCGTCGTAATTGAAGCCTGGTTTAGGGGCTACTGAGGGAGTCCCGGACTAGGGGGTGTCCGGATAGCCGAACTACCATCATCGGCCGGACACCAAGACTATGAAGATACAAGATTGAAGACTTCGTCCCGTGTCCGGATGGGACTTTCCTTGGCGTGGAAGGCAAGCTTGGCGATATGGATATGTAGATCTCCTACCATTTTAACCAACTCTGTGTAACCCTAGCCCTCTCCGGTGTCTATATAAACCGGATGGCTTTAGTCCATAGGACATAGGCTAGCTTCTAGGGTTTAGCCTCCTTGATCTCGTGGTAGATCTACTCTTGTAACCCACATCATCAATATTAATCAAGCAGGACGTAGGGTTTTACCTCCATCAAGAGGGCCCGAACCTGGGTAAAAACATCGTGTCCCTCATCTCCTGTTACCATCCGCCTAGACGCACAGTTCGGGACCCCCTACCCGAGATCCGCCGGTTTTGACACCGACACTAGGGTTGTAGAGATATTAGTATGCGGTAACCCGAAAGTTGTTCGGAGTCCCGGATGAGATCCCGGACGTCACGAGGAGTTCCGGAATGGTCCGGAGGTAAAGATTTGTATATAGGAAGTCCAGTTTCGGCCACCGGGAAAGTTTCGGGGGACACCGGTATTGTACCGGGACCACCTATCCCAGAGGGCCCCATGGGATGAAGTGGGAAGGGGACCAGCCCCTGGTGGGCTGGTGCACCCCCCTTGGGCCTCCCCCTGCGCCTAGGGTTGGAAACCCTCGAGGTGGGGGGCACCCCACCTGACTTGGGGGGCAAGTCCCCCCTTTGGCCGCTGCCCCCCCCCCCTTGAGATTGGATCTCTAGGGGGCCGGCACCCCCCAGGGCCCCTATATAAAGAGGGGGGAGGGAGGGTTGTGCACCCTAACCCCTGGCGCCTCCCTCTCCCGCCGTAACACCTCTCCCTCTTGCTAAGCTTGGCGAAGCCCTGCCGAGATCCCCGCTACTTCCACCACCACGCCGTCATGCTGCTGGATCTCCATCAACCTCTCCTTCCCCCTTGCTGGATCAAGAAGGAGGAGACGTCTCTCCTGACCTTACGTGCATTGAACACGGATGTGCCGTCCGTCCGGCACTAGGATCTTCGGTGATTTTGATCACGATGAGTACGACTCCATCAACCCCGTTCTCTTGAACGCTTCCGCTCGCGATCTACAAGGGTATGTAGATGCACTCCTCTCTCTGTTGCTAGATGAATCCATAGATTGATCTTGGTGAAGCATAGAATTTTTTTTATTTTCTGCAACGTTCCCCAATAGTGGTACCAGAGCTAGGTCTATGCGTAGTTTCTATGCACGAGTAGAACACAATTTTGTTGTGGGCGTAGATGTTGTCAATTTACTTGCCACTACTAGTCTTATGTTGTTTCGGCGGCATCGTGGGATGAAGCGGCCCGGACCGACCTTACACGTACGCTTACGTGAGACAGGTTCCACTGATTGACATGCACTAGTTGCATAAGGTGGCTAGCGGGTGTCTGTCTCTCCCACTTTAGTCGGATCGGATTCGATGAAAAGGGTCCTTATGAAGGGTAAATAGAAACTGGCATATCATGTTGTGGTTTTGACGTAGGTAAGAAACATTCTTGCTAGAACCCAATTGCAGCCACGTAAAAACATGCAACAACAATTAGAGGACGTCTAACTTGTTTTTGCAGCATATGCCTTGTGATGTGATATGGCCAAAAGGATGTGATGAATGATATATATGTGATGTATGAGATTGATCATGTTCTTGTAATAGGAATCACAACTTGCATGTCAATGAGTATGACAACCGGCAGGGGCCATAGGAGTTGTCTTAATTATTGTATGACCCGCGTGTCATTGAATAAACGCCATGTAATTACTTTACTTTATTACTAAACCGTTAGCCATAGTAGTAGAAGTAATCATTGGCGTGACAACTTCATGAAGACACGATGATGGAGATCATGATGATGGAGATCATGGTGTCATGCTGGTGACGATGATGATCATGGCGCCCCGAAGATGGAGATCAAAAGGAGCAAAATGATATTGGCCATATCATCTCACTATTTGATTGCATGTGATGTTTATCATCTTTTTCATCTTATTTGCTTAGAACGACGGTAGTAAATAAGATGATCCCTCATAATAATTTCAATAAAGTGTTCCCCTTAACTGTGCGCAATTGCGAAAGTTTGTTGTTTCGAAGCACCACGTGATGATCGGGTGTGATAGATCCTAACATTCACATACAACGGGTGTAAGAAAGATTTACACGTGCAAAACACTTAGGTTGACTTGACGAGCCTAGCATGTACAGACATGGCCTCAGAACACAAGAGACCGAAAGGTCGAACATGAGTCGTATAGAAGATATGATCAACATGAAGATGTTCACCGATGATGACTAGTCCATCTCACGTGATGATCGGACACGGCCTAGTTGACTCAGATCATGGATCACTTAGATGACTAGAGGGATGTCTATATGAGTGGGAGTTCATTAAATAATTTGATTAGATGAACTTAATTATCATGAACTTAGTCTAAAACTTTTGCAATATGTCTTGTAGATTAAATGGCCCACGCTAATGTTGCCCTCAACTTCAACGCATTCCTAGAGAAAACTAAGCTGAAAGACGATGGCAGCAACTATACGGACTGGGTCCGGAACTTAAGGATCATCCTCATAGATGCCAATAGAGCATATGTCCTAGATGCACCGCTAGGTGAAGCACCCGTTTTCCCCGCAACTCAAGACGTTATGAACGCCTGGCAGTCGCGTGTTGATGACTACTCCCTTGTTCAGTGCGGCATGCTTTAGAGCTTTGAACCGGGGCTCCAAAAGCATTTTGAGCAACACGGAGCATATGAGATGTTCGAAGAGCTGAAAATGGTTTTCCAAGCTCATGCCCGGGTCGAGAGATATTTAGTCTCCGACAAGTTCTACAGTTGTAAGATGGAGGAAAATAGTTCTGTCAGCGAGCACATACTCAAAATGTCTGGGTTGCAGAATCACTTGTCCCAGCTGGACATTAACCTCCCGGATGAGGCGGTCATTGACAGAATCCTTCAGTCGCTCCCACCTAGCTACAAGAGCTTTTTGATGAACTACAGTATGCAGGGGATGGTGAAAACTATTCCTGAGGTATTTTCAATGTTGAAATCAGCGGAGGTAGAAATCAAAAAGGAACATCAAGTGTTGATGGTCAATAAAACAACTAGCTTCAAGAAAGGCAAGGGTAAGAAGAACTTCAAGAAGGACGGCAAGGGAGTTGCCGCACCCGGTAAGCCAGTTGCCGGGAAGAAGCCAAAGCATGGACCCAAACCTGAGACTGAGTGCTTTTATTGCAAGGGAAGCAGACACTGGAAGCGGAACTGCCCCAAGTACTTAGCGGACAAGAAGGCCAGCAACACCAAAGGTATATGTGATATACATGTAATTGATGTGTACCTTACCAGTACTCGTAGTAGCTCCTGGGTATTTGATACCGGTGCGGTTGCTCATATTTGTAACTCAAAACAGGAGCTGCGGAATAAGCGGAGACTGGCGAAGGACGAGGTGACGATGCGCGTCGGGAATGGTTCCAAGGTCGATGTGATCGCCGTCGGCACGCTACCTCTAGATTTACCTACGGGATTAGTTTTAAACCTCAGTAATTGTTATTTAGTGCTAGCTTTGAGCATGAACATTGTATCTGGATCTCGTTTAATACGAGATGGCTACTCATTTAAATCCGAGAATTATGGTTGTTCTATTTATATGAGAGATATGTTCTATGGTCATGCCCTGCTGGTCAATGGTTTATTCTTAATGAATCTGGAACATGATGTTACACACATTCATAGATGTAAGGTTGATAACGATAGTCCCGCATACTTGTGGCACTGCGACTTGGTCATGGTGTCAAACGCATGAAGAAGCTCCATGCTGATGGACTTTTGGAGTCTCTTGATTACGAATCATTTGACACATGCGAACCATGCCTCATGGGCAAAATGACCAAGACCCTGTGCTCTGGAACAATGGAGCGAGCAACCAACTTATTGGAAATCATACATACTGATGTGTGCGGTCCAATGAGCGTTGAGGCTCACAGAGGCTATCGTTATGTTCTCACTCTCACTGATGACTTAAGTAGATATGGGTATGTCTACTTGATGAAACACAAGTCTGAGACCTTTGAAAATTTCAAGGAATTTCAGAATGAGGTAGAGAATCAACGTGACCGAAAAATAAAGTTCTTACGATCAGATCGTGGAGGTGAATATTTAAGTCACAAATTTGGTACGCACTTAAGGAAATGTGGAATCGTTTCACAACTCACGCCGCCTGGAACACCTCAGCGTAATAGTGTGTCCGAATGTCGTAATCGCACTCTATTGGATATGGTGCGATCTATGATGTCACTCACCGGTTTACTGCTATCATTTTGGGGATACGCTCTAGAGACAGCTCCATTCACTTTAAATAGGGCACCGCCTAAATCCGTTGAGATGACACTGTATGAATTATGGTTTGTGAAGAAACCTAAGCTGTCATTTCTAAAAATTTAGGGATGCGATGCTTATGTCAAGAAACTTCAACCTGAAAAGCTCGAACCCAAGTCGGAAAAATGGGTCTTCATAGGATACCCTAAGGAAACCATTGGGTATACCTTCTACCTAAGATATGAAGGCAAGATTTTCGTTGCCAAGAATGGATCCTTTCTGGTGAAAGAGTTTCTCTCGAAAGAAATAAGTGGGAGGAAAGTAGAACTCGATGAAGTACTGCCTCTTGAACCGGAAAGTAGTGCAGCTCAGGAAGATGTTCCTGTGGTCCCTGCACCGACTAGAGAGGAAGTTAATGATGATGATCAATGTACTTCGGATCAAGTTGCTACTGAACTTCGTCTGTCCACAAGGACACGTTCCACACCAGAATGGTATGGCAACCCTATCCTGGAAATCATGTTGTTAGACAACGGTGAACCTTCGAACTATGAACAAGCGATGGAGGGCCCAGATTCCAACAAATGGCTTGAAGCCATGCAATCCGAGATAGGATCCATGTATGAAAACAAAGCATGGACTTTGACAAACTTGCCCCATGATCGGCGAGCGATAGAAAACAAATGGATCTTTAAGAAGAAGATGGACGCGGATGGTAATGTTACCATCTGTAAAGCTCGACTTGTCGCTAAGGGTTATCGGAAAGTTCAAGGAGTTGACTATGATGACACTTTCTCTCCGGTATCAAAGCTGAAGTCCATCCGAGTTATGTTAGCAATTTTTCCATACTATGATTATGAGATATGGCAAATGGACGTCAAAACGGCATACATTAATGACTATCTTAAGGAAGAATTGTATATGATGCAGCCGGAAGGTTTTGTCGATCCTAAGAATGCTAACAAGGTATGCAAGCTCCAGCGATCCATTTATGGGCTGGTGCAAGCATCTCGGAGTTGGAACACTCGCTTTGATGAGATGATCAAAGCGTTTGGGTTTATGCAGACTTATGGAGAAGCCTGTGTTTACAAGAAAGTGAGTGGGAGCTATGTAGCATTTCTCATATTATATGTAGATGACATACTTTTGATGGGAAATGATATAGAAATTTTTGACAGCATTAAGGCCTAGTTGAATAAGTTTTTTCAATGAAGGACCTTGGAGAAGCTGCTTACATATTAGGCATCAAGATCTATAGAGATAGATCGAGACGCCTCATAGGTCTTTCACAAAGCACATACCTTGATAAGATATTGAAGAAGTTCAATATGGATCAGTCCAAGATGGGGTTCTTGCCTGTGTTGCAAGGTGTGAAATTGAGCTCGGCTCAATGCCCAACCATGGCAGAAGATAGAGAAAAGATGAGTGTCATCCCATATGCCTCGGCTATAGGGTCTATTATGTATGCCATGATTTGTACCAGACCTGATGTAAACCTTGCCATAAGTTTGGTACGAAGGTACCAAAGTAATCCCGGCATGGAGCACTGGACAGCGGTCAAGAATATCCTAAAGTACCTGAAAAGGACTAAGGGTATGTTTCTCGTTTATGGAGGTGACGAAGAGCTCATCGTAAAGAGTTACGTCGACGCTAGCTTCAACACAGATCTGGATGACTCTAAGTCACAAACCGGATACATGTATATTTTGAATGGTGGGGCAGTAAGATGGTGCAGCTATAAGCAAAGCGTTGTGGCGGGATCTACATGTGAAGCGGAGTACATGGCAGCCTCGGAGGCAGCGCATGAAGCAATCTAGATGAAGGAGTTCATCACCGACCTAGGAGTCATACCCAATGCGTCGAGGCCGATCACTCTCTTCTGTGACAACACTGGAGCTATTGCCCTTGCCAACGAGCCCAGGTTTCACAACAAGACCAGGCACATCAAGCGTCGCTTCAACTCCATTCGTGAAAATGTTCAAGATGGAGACATAGATATTTGCAAAGTGCATACAGATCAGAATATTGCAGATCCGTTGACGAAACCTTTTCCACGAGCAAAACATGATCAACACCAGAACTCTATGGGTGTTCGATTCATCACAATGTAACTAGATTATTGACTCTAGTGCAAGTGGGATTCTGTTGGAAATATGCCCTAGAGGCAATAATAAAATGATTATTATTATATTTCCTTGTTCATGATAATTGTCTATTATTCATGCTATAATTGTGTTATCTAGAAATCATAATACATGTGTGAATACATAGACCACAACATGTCCCTAGTGAGCCTCTAGTTGACTAGCTCGTTGATCAACAGATAGTCATGGTTTCCTGACTATGGACATTGGATGTTATTGATAACGGGATCACATCATTAGGAGAATGATGTGATGGACAAGACTCAATCCTAAGCATAGCACAAGATCGTGTAGTTCGTTTGCTAGAGCTTTTCCAATGTCAAGTATCATTTCCTTAGACCATGAGATCGTGTAACTCCCAGATACCGTAGGAGTGCTTTGGGTGTACCAAACGTCACAACATAACTGGGTGACTATAAAGGTATACTACAGGTATCCTCGAAAGTGTCTGTTGGGTTGACACGGATCGAGACTGGGATTTGTCACTCCGTATGACGGAGAGGTATCTCTGGGCCCAATCGGTAATGCATCATCATAATGAGCTCAATGTGATCAAGTGGTTGGTCAAGGGATCATGCATTACAGTACGAGTAAAGTGACTTGCCGGTAACGAGATTGAATGAGGTATTGAGATACCGACGATCGAATCTTGGGCAAGTAACGTACCGATTGACAAAGGGAATTGTATACGGGATTACTTGAATCCTCGACTTCGTGGTTCATTCAATGAGATCATCGTGGAACATGTGGGAGCCAACATGGGAATCCAGACCCCCCTGTTGGTTATTGGCCGGAGAGCTGTCTCGATCATGTCTGCGTGATTCCCGAACCCGTAGGGTCTACACACTTAAGGTTCGATGACGCTAGGGTTGTAGAGATATTAGTATGTGGTAACCCAAAAGTTGTTCGGAGTCCCGGATGAGATCCCGAACATCACAAGGAGTTCCAGAATGGTCCGGAGGTAAAGATTTGTATATAGGAAGTCCAGTTTCAGCCACCGGGAAAGTTTCCGAGGTCACCGGTATTGTACCAGGACCACCGGAAGGGCCCCGGAGGTCCACCGGGTGGGGCCACCTATCCCGGAGGGCCCCATGGGCTGAAGTGGGAAGGGAACCAGCCCCTGGTGGGCTGGTGCGCCCCCCTTGGGCCTCCCCCTGTGCCTAGGGTTGGAAACCCTGGGGGTGGGGGCGCCCCTCCTCACTTGGGGGGCAAGTCCCCCCCCCTTTGGCCGCCGCCCCCCTTGAGATTGGATCTCTAGGGGGCCGGCGCCCCCCCCCAGGGCCCCTATATAAAGAGGGGGGAGGGAGGGCTGCGCACCCTAGCCCCTGGCGCCTCCCTCTCCCCCCGTAACACCTCTCCCTCTCGCTGAGCTTGGCGAAGCCCTGCGGAGATCCCCGCTACTTCCACCACCACACCGTCGCGCCGCTGGATCTCCATCAACCTCTCCTTCCCCCTTGCTGGATCAAGAAGGAGGAGACGTCTCTCCCAACCGTACATGTGTTGAACGCGGAGGTGCCGTCCGTTCGGCACTAGGATCTTCGGTGATTTGGATCACGACGAGTACGACTCCATCAACCCCGTTCTCTTAAACGCTTCCGCTCGTGATCTACAAGGGTATGTAGATGCAGTCCTCTCTCTCGTTGCTAGATGACTCCATAGATTGATCTTGGTGAAGTGTAGAATTTTTTATTTATTTTCTGCAACGTTCCCCAACAGCCTTCGCCGGGCAGATGCCTCTATTCGATGACTAGGGGTTGCTACCGGAGGGCCTTGAGGGGCCTCGTGAGAACCCCATCTTCGTGGATCCTCTCCTGATCGATCCTGCCGCGTGCGCCTCGATTGTGAAAGCAGGGGGCACGCGCCTCCAGCAGCTGGGGAGGGCCCCTCCGGAGGCCTGGCGCCGGTAGTGGCCCAGGAGGCCGAGGCTCCTGAGGCTCTGGAAGGAGCCGCCGCAGAGCTGACGCGGCCCTGAGCTCTAGAGGCGGAGGCTCCTGATGCCCAGGGTGGTGGCTCAAGAGTGGCTGCTGAAGGCGAGGAGCCCGCCAATGGCTCCAGAGCCGCAAGCCAGAAGATCTCACCAGGTGCCCCTGCTCCCGAGGTTCTTGCCCTGGCTGCCTCGTCGAGCGCTCCTCCTCCCGAGGATCGCCCTCGGGGTCTGGGCGGCCTCGCCTGTGCCTTGAGTCGCTCATGAAGAGGAAAAGGTCCCCATGCCGCAGCGATGGCACCCGTCGGCCGCTGAAGCCGAGGAGATACGTGGCTGCCGACGAGTAAGTATCTTTGCTCTTGATTCCATGTGTGTTGTGTTGCCTTCTGACCAGCGTCTTGCAGGGCTCCCACGAAGGCGAGACCTCAGGAGGCGTGCGGCTCCAAGGGTCACAGCTCGTCGCCCATGAACAGCCCACTGCGCCCTGGTCTTGCGCAGGGTGAAGGGCCGACCACAGCCGCTACGACGCCGCGAGGGGGCCCTGGACCTGAGTCCCCTGCTCCCCTTCTCCATGACTCTGCTTGCAAGACAGGGGATGCGCTGGTGGTCCTTCCTCTCATCATTGCTGGCAGGGGGTGCCCCTTGGGCAGCCTTGGTCTTCAGGTTGCGGGGCTACACCGGCCAGCCCCCTGTCGGCGGCAGGTGGAGCGCCCGGCACCTCCCGGGCAGCCTCCGGGCCCACAACGGTCCTGGCAATGCGCTTGCATTCGCTCGCGGGTGCAGCACCGTGCGCTTTGATCTCTTCAGTGAGGCGATGCTCGCGATGATCCATCTTGGCGGGGAGCTCGCCAATGTCGACACCAGGATTGAGGCGGAAAACCGCCGTCTGGAGCAGGAGTGGCAGCGGCTGAAGATCGCCATTAACCTTGGGAAACTTCAGTGCGACGAAGCCAATGCGGTCGCGGTGGCCTCGCTTGTGACTTCTCATGAGGCCTGCGCCCGCGCCCTGGAGGAGGCCGAGGAGCGGGAGCGGGAGCTTCTGTCTTCAAATGTGGCCCTCGAGCGAGAGATCAAGTAGCGCCGGGCCCTTCTGGCCTCCTCACCAGACGGGGCGGCCTTTGCCGAAGCGGAGCTCCTGAGGCGCCACGAAGACTTAACGTTGGAGGCCGTGGAGCACGGCCTGGCGTTGGAGAGGCTGGAGGGGAGGGAACGGCAGGCTACCGTGGCTAAGGATGACATTGCAGCCCGAGAAGCTCAGGTTCAGTTTGAGGTGGAGAAGAAGGTGGCGAAGGCACGTGCTGAGTTGGCTGAAGGGCAACGCCTGGATCTGGAGCTCCTTAAGGCCCAGGTTGGGGGCTGGACCTCTGCCCTGAAGGCTAAGCTGTAGTCCATGGATCAGCATGAGAGCGCTGCCCGAGGAGCCATGACTGCCTCTCAATCTACTCTAAATTCTGCTCGTGTCAAAATATCCTCTCTCCAGAAGCAGGTCGAAGACACCACCTCCCTCCTGAAGAAGGGTTCGGGCGAATAGAGCCACCGCCTAACATTGGAACACGAGCATAGCTCCATGCTCCAAGGTCTGCGCATTAGAGCCAACAATGCCTTGGGTGCTATTTGCAACGAGAGCGCTCCTCACCCGCACGAGAGCAACTATGCGAGCCATCTGAACTTGTTCACCGATATCGTGACCCGCCTGGAAGATCGGGCCACGAAAGCTCGCTAGCTTGTTGAGGAGAGGAGCCGGGGCCTCGTCGGGCGTGCACTCTCGCGCATCTTCAGCAACCTCCTGAACCTTGATTCCCACTTCGATTTCAGCATCATGCAAGCCCCCGTGCCTGCGGCCACCCAAGACAAGCTCGCCAAGTGGGTGGATGGCCATGTGAACACCCGAGTCTTCTCACCAGCACGGAGCTAAGTGCTTCCACTAACTGGGCGTCATTGGGGACAGTATCGACGGCCAGCGCGGAGCATGGTGCTTCCACTAGGACGTGGGTGGGAGCCCCGTGAGGCCCCAGGGCGGCGCTTAGGAGACTCCGGGGCATGTACAGCCCCACTCATTATTACGTGAGAGTGTCACGAGCGGAGACCTTCACAGGCCAGAGCCTTGCTTCATCTCGCCCGACGAGGACCCTGCTGTGCGCCGCCCCCGACCACCGTTGGGGAGACCGGAAACCAGGACAAGACCAAGGGGCAAGGGGGACGCTAGCGGCGTCCTCGGCGACCATAGGCCCCCCGCCGAGGAGAAGGGCTCGCCGATGCCTTCCCCGATGGGAAACCTACCTCCAGGCGGGGCCCTGCCCCGCGTAGCGCGAGGAGGGCCCCGCCACCGAGCTTCCCCCGTGCTGCTCCCAGCGTCCTTCGCGCTCCTGCGGGGGATCCGTCGTCCTGAGAGTCTTGGTGGCGGCTGCGTCTTGGTTCACCAGTGATCCACGGTCATCGTAAGCATGCCCCTGCGGCGTCAGCTGTACCCAGAGGTTGTCGCCGTTGGAGATGTCGGTAGGGCTTGGTGGCGATTCGAAGGGGAGCTCGTCCTCGTGCATGTCCAGTGCCCAGCCTGGCGTGGGGGATTGGCTGGGGCCCTCTCCCAGCTCGCGCCTTGGATCCATCACGAAGGGGATGTAGGATTCCGGGCTGGTCGTACCAGAAATGCCACTCGGTTGCCTCACACTCCCGCCACCTTCAGTCGCCCTCTGTCCCTGCCTCCCAGAGGCCAGTGCTCTAGTGCGGCCCTCGGTGATGTTGCCCGACGCATCTCCTTGCCGTGGTGGCACGTCCGGAGGGGCGCGGGCCGCCTCGCAAAGCTGACCGGCGTCGAGAGGCTCCCCAGGGGCCATGGGAGGGGGCGCGCGGTTGTGCCGGGCACGGGCGTGCGCCCCTTCCATCGCCTGTGATGTGGGCAGGGTGCAGAACAACGCGACGCCCCTGCACGTCGCATCCAGTAGCTCGGCGACCCGCTCCAGCAGGGCGTCGCAGCCGCTTTCCAGTAGCCTGCAACTCAAAAGCTCTCGAGCCACGATGACCGCAGCCCGCATAGTTTGTAGATCGCGCAGCGACGCGGTGCCAGCGGAGAAGGCTATGTCGAGCGCCCCTGTGGCTGGCCGCCCCTCGCAGAGTGCGGGCCGCGAGCTGAGTGGAGTGGAGTTCTTCCTTGTTGGTGGGTGCTGCTGAGGAGGCTTGGACAACTCAGTGCTCGGTGTGCGCCCTTGGGGCGTCGGCCATGGCGTCGGTGGAGTGGTGAAGGACCGGTCGGTGGAAGAGAAGATCGGATGCACCCCTACCTGGCATGCCAAATGTTGGATTAAGGGTTTCGCAAACTCTTGAGAGGTTCAAACTCTGGGGTGCATGCGGAGATCCCAACCAACCCAGCATGCCTACTCGTGATCCTGCTAAACCTAGCGCGTCAAGCTCGAAGACACAAAGAGACACAACAGCTTATACTGGTTCAGGCCACCATTGTGGTGTAATACCCTATTCTAGTGTGGTGTGGTGGATTGCCTTGTAGGCCGAGGATGAACTAGTACAATGGACGAACTAGCCTTAGGAGGTGATGTGTTCTTGAGCTCGAGGGAGCTGGTGTGGTCTGAGCTAGTTCTATATGTCCCCTTTCGATGGTGGTGGCTAGTCCTATTTATAGTGGCCTTGGTCCTCTTCCCACATATTGGTGAGAAGGGATCCCACAACGGCCGGATTTGAAAGGGGACAAGTAATACAACTTATCCTGAGAAAAGTAGTCTTCGCCTGCAAAAAGCCTCTAGTCGTGACGCTGTGGTGGGCTCGTCGATGACCTCCGGCCTGCCGTCCTGGCGGTCTTAGTCTTGTTGCACTAGAATGGAAACCTTTGGTTGATTCCTCGAGACTCTGCCACTGTGGCTTGCCTCCCTTGCACCGAAGAGGAAACCTGCGCTCTACGCCCGCCTGGCGTTGGTGGTCACGGCTCACGTCAGCTAAGCCTCGTGAGGTAAACCTTGCTGTAACGCCCATGATGCGGCTACATTTCCCACGTGTCGAGGCACGACTTAGAGGCATAACTGCATTGTGGTTTTGTCTCAAGAAGGGTCATCTTCACACAATCCCATGTAATGAACAAGAAAGGATAAATAGAGTTGGCTTACAATCGCCACTTCACACAAAGATCATATAATTCATACATCATCAAAGTACACACATAGACCGACTACGGTCAAAACCAAATGAAAAGAAGATAACCCCAAATTCTAGATCCCCGATCGTCCCAATTGGGCTCCACTACTGATCATCAGGAAACGAAACATAGTAACGGCCAAGGTCCTCGTCGAACTCCCACTTAAGTTTGGTAGCATCACGTGCACTGGTATCATCGGCACTTGCAAGTATTTTGGTAGTATCTATGTGTCACGAGGACTCAGTGATCTCAAAACCTGCGAGATCAAGACTATTTAAGCTTATGGGTAGGATGAGGTAATGTGGTGGAGTTGTAGCAGGTGCTAAGCAAATATGGTGGCTAACATACGAGTACATGAGTAAGATGAGAAACTACGCAACGGTCGTGAAGCTAGAAGTGATCAAGAAGTGATCTTGAAGACTACTTACATTCAAACATAACCCAAACCGTGTTCACTTCCCGGACTCCACTGAGAAGAGACCATCACGGCTACACACGCGGTTGATGCGTTTTAATTAAGTCAAGTGTCAAGTTCTCTACAACCGGATATTAACAAATTCCCATCTGCCACATAACCTAGGGCACGGCTCTCGAAAGTTTAAACCCCGCAAGGGTGTCCCAACTTAGCCCATCATAAGCTCTCATGATCAACGAAGGATATTCCTTCTCCCGGAAGACCCGACCAGACTCAGAATACCGGTTAGAAGACATTTTGGCAATGGTAAAACAAGACCAGCAAGACCGCCCGACTGTGCCGACAAATCCCGATACGAGCTGCGCATATCTTGTTCTCAGGGCACACCTGATGAGACATCCTACAAGTAAAACCAGACGTCGAGTTGCCCCACAGTGGCCCCACAGTCTGCTCATTTTGGACCAACACTCGGAGGAGCACTGGCCCGGGGGTTTGATTAAGAAACTAGGGGTCCGGAGAAAATCCCCTATTTAAATTTTAGTTATGTTAGGAAATGGCAAAACCAATGTTGGGCCTTGTTGGAGGAGTTTTATTCAAAGCGAACTGTCAAGGGGTTCCCATAAACCCGGCCGAGTAAGGAACGCAAATTCAAGGAACATAACACCGGTATGACGGAAACTAGGGCGGCAAGAGTGGAACAAAACACCAGGCATAAGGCCAAGCCTTCCACCCTTTACCAGGTACATAGATGCATTAATTAAAATAAGAGATATTGTGATATCCCAACATAATCATGTTCCAACATGGAGCAATCTTCAACTTCACCTGCAACTAACAACGCTATAAAAGGGGCTGAACAAAAGCAGTAACTTAGCCAAACAACGGTTTGCTAGGAAGGTGGGTTTGAGGCTTGACAACTGATAGGTAGCACAGCATAGTGATAGAATGAAGCAACTAGCAAGCAAAGATAGAAGTGATATCGAGGGTAATGGTCATCTTTCTTGAGATCTCGCAAAGAAGAAGAACGAGTCCAAGAAGAAGACAAACAGACTCGTCGAATGAATCCTCACAACTCCGGAATGAAACTGAAGCTACCGAGAGAAGCAAACTAGAAAGAAGCAAACAACATGGTAAACCAACAAGCATAAGCATGGCATGATGCACAAACAAGTATGATGCAAGTCCGGTGTAATAAGGCATGTCATGGCAAAGTGCAACAAACAAAACTACATGTTAAGTGGAGTTCAGTATGCAAAGAGTTGCATATTGACGAAACACCACATCAATTATTTAGTTCTCTTTTGGTAATGTACCCAACAATATTAAATGTTGTTAAATATGGAAGGAGGTGAAACATAAGTAAACTAACTATTTAGGGAAGTTTAAATGAGGCCGTAAACAACAAACAACAGTTCCGGAAAATCCCCATGTCATTTAGCAATTTGACGCAAACAACAATTTCAAACATTTTAAATGTTGTTATCATGATGCGGATGACATATACAAGTTATATGCAATTTTTATGAAAATGTTGCCATTTAAAATGATAGGGAGCATTTGTCACCATGGTGGAAAAAAGGGGTGCCATGGAAATGACAACCGAAATTGTGCCACGGTAACATTCCAATGATCCAACAACTCATCGAGATGTCGGTGCAAGAGAAAGTGTGGATGCGTGGAACATGAAAAAGATGGTGGGGTGATCCCGGATTCCAGGTTCCCACGGGATGGCAGCATGGCAAACAAGGAACGTGCAAAGACATCTCGGACACGGTGCAAAAACGAGCATATTATACAACACATGCATTCGGTCCATGGGTGATCGTCTGGTCGGTTATACCTTTGAAGCATGCATTCGGGGCGGAACACGTTCGTCGAAGGAAGTAGTGGTACATGGGTCATAGTGGAAGTAGTGGTTCATGGCGACGCTAGTGAACTTGGCGTCACATCGTGTAGCCGTACACATTCGTAGATGTTTGGGGTCATGGCGAGGAACTTGACGAATCCAGTCATCACGGTACTTGGTATCTTGTGGAACTTCACAGTTCATTTTGTTGTCGTACACGGGTCCTTGCCGAAGATGGTCGCACACGCATGTAGATGATCTTGATGGTTCATCGACCTCCTGGTACTTGGCGAAAATCTAGAAGATGGCCTTGGCGTGCTTGGTTCGGTGGTTGTGGAGTCGGGGTCGAGGACCTTCTGGTGGAGCAGTGATGCCGCTCGGCGCATGGTAGCATGCAGATGGGATGCGGTGTTGTAGAAGATGTGAGGCACGCGAGTGACAACGATGCTGAGCAGGATCTTGGGCGAACTGCCTTGGTTGAAACTTAAGGTGGAGGTCAGCTTGCAGCAGAGGGACGACGGGAGCAGAGGAGCGCGATGGTGCGACAGAGCAGCAAGTTCAGGTGGTGGCCGCGGTCAGGCGAGCGACGGGGCATGGCAGCGATGCGGCAAGGAGCTCCAGCTCCTGTCTATGACGGGCAGAGGAGCTCCCGCAGGGACCGAGGTGGCGGCAGGGGAGGACCCTGGCGAGGCACAGCTAGATCTGCTGGTGGTGGCAGCGGGCTTTGGTGGTCGACGGGGAGGCGCGAGGCCATGGCGGCAGAAGGAGCGGCTCGAGGGGGCACGCGGATGCGAGAGCGGCGGCGGGGCTGAGCGGTGCGGTCACGAAGGAAGAGGACGCGACGGAGGAGAAGGATGGCAGGGACAGGGGAGTCACCGCAGAGGTGCAGCTCGGGGTTCCTCGAGGCCACGGGGATGGCCGGCAACAAAAGGAGGCGCGGTGAGGCGCATGGGGTCAGGACGAGGACGCAGAGCGTGGGTGTATGGCGGCACAAGAGGAGAACAAAGGGAGAGATGGGGATCGAGCTAGGGTTAGATAGGGTTTAGGTGGGCTGGGCCTTGGGCCAAAAGGACTGCGCGGAAGCAGGACGGCCTGGCTGCTGGGCTGCAAGTCTGCTGGGCTTCTTCTCTCCCTCTCTACTCTTTTCATTAACAGAGAACTGGAAGAAAGGATAGGACAGAAGAGAAGGTTAGAGGAAGAATTTGGGCATGCGGATAATTTTCCTGGACTCACAAAAATGAGTTTGATCCAAGAAAATAGGAATGGCCAAGATTGCAAGATTTAAATTCAAATTCTTTTGAATATAATTCAAATGGTTTGAACAAGGACTAGGATGCCGCAGTGTCCAAAAATGTTGAACATTTAGGAAGATCCTCGATAAGTGGTAAAAGAATTATTGGCAAGGTTAGAGAGTCAAACTTGAAGAATATTTATTGGAAAATTTATTGCCAAGGGATTTAAATTATTGCCAAGGGATTTAACATGCAAGTGTGTTGAGGTAAATTCCAAATTATTGGAATATTTATAATAGCTCCCTAATAATAGTAGGAGACTTTGAATATGTTTTAAAGAGAAATCACCATGTGAATTCCCTCGATTTAAATGGATCAAAGATCCATACAATTTATTTAGCTGAGTTTTAAAAAGGGTTTCAAGATGACATGATGCAGTGCACATGATGCAAAGATGAATGCAACAAATAAAACAAATCCCACGACGAATCTCAGAATACAAGGAAGGCATCTGGAGCGTCGGTCTTGGGGTGTTACACTTGCATAGAACACTCTGCCCCTCGGGAGCCAGCCTGAGGAAGCCGATCCCTTCGGGGGTCTTGGTGTCGTTCGCCTTGCGAGGCTTGGCCCCTCGCGAGGGTCTTGAGTCGTTGATGCTGAAGCTGGACCGTACCGGGCCATCGATGGAGCCACATGGTGGGTTGCAGGCAGGCAGGGCTGGATACCCTCATATCTAGGACGCCGACACCTTGTACCAGGGTTTTGGCAGGGTTGGCTCGCCAAGGCCAAGAAGATCAGCGGCCCGGCGCCCCTGTCCGAAGGGCCCCAATTAGAGCAGCTAGAGAAGCTGCTGGTCGGGGTGCCCTACAAGGCGCCCGCTAAGAAGGGCAATAAGGAAGAAATGACGGAGGCTAGGGAGGACCTTCATACGTCTCCAACGTACATATAATTTATGAAGTATGCATGCTATTATATTATCTGTTTTGTATCTTTAATGGGCTTTATTATACTCTTTTATATTATTTTTTGGGACTAACCTATTAACCGGAGGCCCAGTCTAAGTTGCTCTTTTTTGCCTATTTCAGTGTTTCGCAGAAAAGGAATATCAAACGGAGTTCAAACAGAATGAAACCTTCGGGAGAGTTATTTTTGGAACAAACGCAATCTAGGAGACTTGGAGTAGATGTCGGGGGAGCAACAAGGTGGCCACGAGGGTTCAGGGCGCGCCCCCACCCTCGTGGGCCCCTCATGGCTCCACTGAACGACTTCCTTCGCCTATATATATCTATATACCCTAAAAACATCGAGGAGCACAATAGATCGGGAGTTCCGTCGCTGCAAGCCTCTGTAGCCACCAAAAACCAATCGGGACCCTGTTCCAGCACCCTACTGGAGGGGGGATCCCTCATCGGTGGCCATCTTCATCATCCCGGCGCTCGCCATGATGAGGAGGGAGTAGTTCACCCTCGGGGCTGAGGGTATGTACCAGTAGCTATGTGTTTGATCTCTCTCTCTCTCTCGTGTTCTTGATTTGGCACAATCTTGATGTATCGCGAGCTTTGATATTATAGTTAGATCTTATGATGTTTCTCCCCCTCTACTATCTTGTAATGGATTGAGTTTTCCCTTTGAAGTTATCTTATCGGACTGAGTCTTTAAGAATTTGAGAACACTTGATGTATGTCTTGCATGTGCTTATCTGTGGTGACAATGGGATATTCACGTGATCTACTTGATGTACATTTTGGTGATCAACTTGCGGGTTCAGTGACCTTGTGAACTTATGCATAGGGGTTCGCACACGTTTTCCTCTTGACTCTTCGGTAGAAACTTTGCGGCACTCTTTGAAGTACTTTGTGTTGGTTTGAATAGATGAATCTGAGATTGTGTGATGTATATCGTATAATCATGCCCACGGATACTTGAGGTGACATTGGAGTATCTAGGTGACATTAGGGTTTTGGTTGATTTGTGTCTTAAGGTGTTATTCTAGTACGGACTCTATGATAGATCGAATGGAAAGAATAGATTCATGTTATTTTACTACGGACTCTTGAATAGATCGATCAGAAAGGATAACTTTGAGGTGGTTTCGTACCCTGCAATAATCTCTTCGTTTGTTCTCCGCTATTAGTGACTTTGGAGTGACTCTTTGTTGCATGTTGAGGGATAGTTATATGATCAAGTTATGTTATTATTGTTGAGAGAACTTGCACTAGTGAAAGTATGAACCCTAGGCCTTGTTTCCTAGGATTGCAATACCGTTTACGCTCACTTTTATCATTAGTTACCTTGCTGTTTTTATATTTTCAGATTACAAAAGCATATATCTACCATCCATATTGCACTTGTATCACCATCTCTTCGCCGAACTAATGCACCTATACAATGTACCATTGAATTGAGTGTGTTGGGGACACAAGAGACTCTTTGTTATTTGGTTGCAGGGTTGTTTGAGAGAGACCATCTTTACCCTACGCCTCCCACAGATTTATAAACCTTAGGTCATCCACTTGAGGGAAATTTGCTACTGTCCTACAAACCTCTGCACTTCGAGGCCCAGCAATGTCTACAAGAAGAAGGTTGCGTAGTAGACATCAAGCTCTTTTCTGGCGCCGTTGCTGTGACAGTCTGATTTTTTCCCTCTTTTCTTTGACTGGTTTTCAGTTGAGTTGGTTTTGAATTTGGAGTTTTTGAATCATTTCATTTGGACTTAACCACTTGGGTACCCCTTGATTTTCACCCAAGTGCTCCCTCTCCTCCTCAAAACCATAATTCCACCTCAGGATTATCTCAAAATATTGCTTCGAATATTTTTCTTAAATGAAACATATTCATTTTGCCCTCCAAAACCCTAGTTAGCCCTTTGTGCTCCAAAGCAACCCTAATTTTTCTTGCTCCAAAAATCCTGAGAAAAATCCCAATTATTCTTTGGACCCTAGGGCACCTTTCTGAGCAAAAATATTTCATCACTCTTTGGAATATTTTGGCTACAGAAAATAAATTCATTTTTGGACAGAAATGGTAGTCTCTACAGCAACTACCATTTTACTAGCTCCATTGTAGCTGGTTTTTCTTGTGCCTATTTACCATAGTAAGTGTAAGTAAACCCCCAAAGCTTAGCCCTTAACTCCCAGTGGTTTCACCATAGTAAATCTTCAAAGTTACTGTCCAGAAACTTACCAGCTGTACAAATCCATTTCTATTGCACCTGGATCCAAGCCAAACCGTGGTAACACTTCAATTTACTAAGCACTACATGCCATACATCATGGTTAGCGTTTAGGGTGGCCTGATGTCACGGTTCACACGGTGACCGCGTTCGTCCGGGCGTGCTGGCATGCAAAACACGTGCTCTGCATGCTGCCTAGCACTCTGTTGAGCGCGTGTTCACTGCCCAGCTGGCCCAAGCATGCCACACCTCGCCACCATCCTCGTCTCCACCCCTTTAGCTCCCCCCTGGCTCTCGCTGATGCCGGAGCTCGCTGCAGCGAGCACGGGCACGGTCTGGCCAACGACACAGTGTGCGGCGCACTGTGCTCGTCACTTTCCCCCTCGCTCCTGTGCTCGTCTGCGCCCACAAATAGTTCCTGTGTGACCTCTGTCATTTTCCTCCTCATTCTCTAGTGCCGTTCGTCACCGGGCGGCATGGACAGGTGTCCTCCGGCGAAGCCAAACCCTCCTCGCCGCCAGCATATAAATGCCGCCATCCCCAGCCTCTTGGAGCACCCGCAACTAATCCCACACCCTCCACAAACTTGTAGAAGCTGCAGCCCGATCGGGCAGGCCGCGGGCAGCCGTCCTGAAGCTCGAGATCACCGGCGATCCCCTTCGGATCGTCCCTGCAGCTCCAGCCCCTCCCAGGCCAGGGCGACCCTGCCAGGGCCTCCGCCACTCTTCGGTGAGGCCGTTCCACCCCGCTGGAGCCCTAGTGTTGGAAATATGCCCTAGAGGCAATAATAAAATGGTTAATATTATATTTCTTTGTTCATGGTAATAGTCTATTATTCATGCTATAATTGTGTTATCCGGAAACCGTAATACGCATGTGAATACATTGACCACAACATGTCCCTAGTGAGCCTCTAGTTGACTAGCTCGTTGATCAACAGATAGTCATGGTTTCCTGACTATGGACATTGGATGTCATTGATAATGGGATCACATCATTAGGAGAATGATGTGATGGACAAGACCCAATACTAAGCATAGCTCAAAGATCATGTAGTTCGTTTAGCTAGAGCTTTTCCAAATGTCAAGTATCATTTCCTTAGACCATGAGATTGTGCAACTCCCGGATACCGTAGGAGTGCTTAGGGCGTGCCAAACGTCACAACGTAACTGGGTGACTATAAAGGTGCACTACGGGTATCTCCGAAAGTGTCTGTTGGGTTGGCACGAATCGAGACTGGGATTTGTCACTCCGTATGAAGGAGAGGTATCTCTGGGCCCACTCAGTAATGCATCATCATAATGAGCTCAATGTGACCAAGTGTCTGGTCACGGGATCATGCATTACGGTACGAGTAAAGTGACTTGCCGGTAACGAGATTAAACGAGGTATTGGGATACCGACGATCGAATCTCGGGCATGTAACGTACCGATTGACAAAGGGAATTGTATACAAGATTGCCTGAGTCCTCGACATCGTGGTTCATCCGATGAGATCATCGAGGAGCATATGGGAGCCAACATGGGTATCCAGATCCCGCTGTTGGTTATTGACCGGAGAGGCATCTCGGTCATGTCTGCATGTCTCCCGAACCCGTAGGGTCTACACACTGAAGGTTTGGTGACGCTAGGGATGTAAAGATATGAGTATGCAGTAAATCGAAAGTTGTCGGAGTCCCGGATGAGATCCCGAATGTCGCGAGGAGTTCCATAATGGTCCGGAGGTAAAGAATTATATATAGGAAGTGAAGTTTCGGTCATCGGGAAAGTTTTGGGGGTTACCGGTATTGTACCGGGACCACTGGAAGGGTCTCGGGGGTCCACCGGGTGGAGCCACCTATCCCGGAGGGCCCCATGGGCTGAAGTGGGAGGGGAACCAGCCCCTGGTGGGCTGGTGCGCCCCCCCTTGGGCCCCCCTGCGCCTATGGTTGGAAACCCTAGGGTGGGGGGGCGCCTCCACTTGCCTTGGGGGGCAAGCCACCCCCCTGGCTGTCGCCCCACCTTGGAGATCCCATCTCCTAGGGCCGGTGCCCCCCCTAGGGGGCCTATATAAAGAGGCGGCGAGGGAGGGCAGCCGCACCCATGCTCTTGGTGCCTCCCTCTCCCTTTGCTACACCTCTCCCTCTCGCAGACGCTTGGCGAAGCCCTGCCGAGATCGCTGCTGCATCCACCACCACGCCGTCGTCCTGCTGGATCTTCATCAACCTCTCCTTCCCCCTTGCTGGATCAAGAAGGAGGAGAGGTCTCCCTGACCGTACGTGTGTTGAATGCGGAGGTGCCGTCCGTTTGGCGCTAGGATCTCCGGTGATTTGGATCACGACAAGTATGACTCCCTCAACCCCGTTCTCTTGAACGCTTCTGCTCGCGATATACAAGTGTATCTAGATGCACTCCTCTCTCTCATTGCTAGATGAACTCATAGATTGATCTTGGTGAAAGCGTAGAAATTTTTTATTTTCTGCAACGTTCCCCAACAGTGGCATCATGAGCTAGGTCTATGCGTAGTTCTCTTTGAACGAGTAGAACACAAATTTGTTGTGGGCGTAGATGTTTTCAACTTTCTTGCCACTACTAGTCTTATTTTGCTTCAGCGGTATTGTGGGATGAAGCGGCCCGGACCTACCTTACACGTACGCTTACGTGAGACAGGTTCCACCAACTGACATGCACTAGTTGCATAAGGTGGCTAGCGGGTGTCTGTCTCTCCCACTTTAGTTGGAGCGGATTCGATGAAAAGGGTCCTTATGAAGGGTAAATAGAAGTTGGCAAATCACGTTGTGGCTTTAACGTAGGTAAGAAAACGTTCTTGCCAGAACCCTATTGCAGCCACGTAAAAACATGCAACAACAATTAGAGGACGTCTAACTTGTTTTTGTAGCATATGATTTGTGATGTGATATGGCCAAAAGTTGTGATGAATGATGAATGATATATATGTGATGTATGAGATCATGTTCTTGTAATAGGAATCATGACTTGCATGTCGATGAGTATGACAACCGGCAGGAGCCATGGGAGTTGTCTTAATTATTGTATGACCTGCGTGTCAATGATTTAATGCCATGTAATTACTTTACTTTATTGCTAAACCGTTAGCCATAGTAGTAGAAGTAATAGTTGGCGAGCAACTTCATGGAGACACGATGATGGAGATCATGGTGTCTTGCCGGTGACGAAGATGATCATAGAGCCCTGAAGATGGAGATCAAAGGAGCAATATGATTGTCGGCGTTCTGGGAACGGGGGTCCCCAGACTTGCCTGCCTGCGGCCCGCGGCATGGCTCAAGGGGCGGCCCAGCATGGCCCATCTTCATCAACATGAGCTCAAGACCCTCGTGAGGGGGCAAGACTCGTGGGGTGGATGACAAGGAACCTCCTCAGGCACGACCTTGTCAGGCTGGCTCGCGAGGAGGCGGAGAGATCAAGGCGGGGTACCTCACGAGGTGCCCATGACGCAAGCCATGACGACCAAGGGCGCCAGGGGGGCGCCAGCCCGCGCAGTGTCATTGTTTCCTCTTTGGTGCAAAGGGAGCAAGCGCAGGCGAGAGCATCGAGCAAAGGCATCCATTTCGGTGCAACAAGACCAAGACCAGCAAAACGGCAGGATGGAGGTCATCGTGGAGCCCAAGCCGGCGTCACCACCAGAGCCTTTGGCAGGCGAGGACCAACTTTAGACAGGATAAGTGTACTAGACGTTCCCCTTCAAAATGGCCAATTGTTGGCGCCCTTCCCGCTCAATATTTGGGAAGAGGCCCAGGGCCTTTGCCTATAAATAGGACTAGCCACCACAAGGTAGAGGCATCAGGTCCTCATCCGGAAGCCAGTAGAAAGAGCGACTGAACTCCCACTAGCAGTTCATGGCACTAGCCAAGAACAGACCCTCGCGAGGCTGTTCTTCCTTGTATTGTTCATCATCAGCCCGAGAGGCAATCCACCACACCACAAACTAGAGTAGGGTATTACACCACAATGGTGGCCCGAACTAGTATAAACCCTGTGTCTCTTGCATTTCTATTTTCATAGCTTAGATCCTAGCGAGGCGGCAAGGTGCAGGTAGTAGAGGGCGAGATCTCCGCGCGCACCCCAGAGTTCGAACCTAGAGGGTCTGCCGGAACCCGAAATCCGACATTTGGCACGCCAGGTAGGGGTGCGCCGGAATCCACCTTCTGCCGCTTCGTGTCCCGTCGCATCGTCATCATCATGTCCGACGATCAGGCAGGCAACCCTGATCCCTGGGCGGCCTGGCCCGCCCATGCAGAGCCGCTCGCCCCGGGCAACCCCATGCCCCAGGCAGCTCGCGGTCCGCAGGGCGCTGCGGGCCTCGGGCGGCGAGGACAGGCAGCGACAACTCTCACCACGCGGCAGGCGCGTTCGGTGGCAAGGGCCTCCCACCACGCTGCAGGAGCAAGCAAACTCGAGGGTCGGCTCACCGTGGCCCGAGAGCTGCTGTAGTGCAGGCTGCTGGAAGGCGGTCAGGATGTGCTGCTAGAGTGGGTAGCAGAGCTCCTGGGCTTCGCTGCCTCGGGGGCTCCCCCCTTCTGCACACAACTCCCACCTCAAGTCCAGGGTGGCCCGCACGAAGTCTCCATGCACGCCCGTGCAACCCCAAGCAGACTCAAAGGCCACCCCAGCGCCAGCCAGGCCATCGGCACCGGGCCAACAGCGGCGCTGCCTCCGCCCCTGGCCATCGAAGGAGGACTCGCCACAACCCATGGCCCCGGCGGGCCGCCGCGCTACCACCCCCAGGCGGGCGCCTCAAGCAGCACTACGTGGCATGCGGGGCGCTACGGCGCGGCCTTCGGGGTGGCGGCCCCAGAAGAGTACGTGACCCACATGATAGACCAAGGGCGCGCGCATGAGGACGAACAAGGCTCGCTCCTCGGCCCGAGATGGGGGGACGAGGCACCAGAAGCTGAGCTCTTCCAGGAGCCCCGGGAAGGCCCCGTCGGCTATGCTGGAAGCAACGATTATCATGTACCACTAATCCCTCAGGAGCAGGCATACGCCAACCATGGATCACAGGAGGTACAGGTCGCCACAACGAGCGGCTGGCCCACTCCCGCAGCTTCCTACCCCTCAGGAGGAGGGCACCGGGGGCTGCAGGAGAGGGGCCAAGATCCGACATCACCGCCGCGGCGTTCGGAGCAAGGCGTCCTCAGGAGGTAGGCCCTCTGCTGGGGAGGTGCCTCAGGGCCTACCCGTGGCAGAGGACCTGTGGTTGTTGGGGGAACCGCTGGCGACCGCTCTACCCCATCGGCGGCGTCCTTGTTTCCGGTTGTCGTCGGTGGCACTAGAGTGTGGCGCAAGGCGGGGCCCTCGTCTAGCGATATGAAGCAAGGCCGGTACCTATGAAGAAGGCCCAGTGCCTGTGAAGCTCGCCGCCCCGTGACACTCTCACGTAATAATGAGTGGGGCTGTACACGCCCCGGAGTCTCAGGGGTGCCGGCCTTAGGCCCTAGGGATCCCTCCCACGCCTAGTGGCAGCACTTAGCTCCGCGCTGGTGAGAAGACGTCCAAGACTAGACTAGGTGCGGGACGCGGCCTTTTTTCTGCTTTCGTTGCTTTTCCCTTGGTTGTCGTTTTCCCCGTTGAATTTAAGTTGGTTTTGAGCTCAAAGGTTTGCGTGTGTTCGGGGAAGGGGTGTTTAGTCTCGTTCGAGCAATCTCTAGCATTCTGGTTACCACTTCGTCTCAGCTGCCTCCCCTCGTGAGCCCCTCGCGAGCTGGGCCAGGCCTAGCTTGCGTGCAGCCCAGACTGTCGTCGCCGCGCCCTCTCAGGAGGTTCTCATTACAGGTTAGATGGGCTCGCTCAGGAGACGCTCGAGGCATCACAGCCCTCCGCAGGCTGACTCGAGGCCCACGCGGGTCGAAGGTAAACAAGCCAACCAGCTCGTCGCAAAGTTAGCCGCTTGGCGCGAGCGTACGGGTGATATTGCATCTACTAATACGCTGAATACGAGTTTTTACATGAGGGGCTCCCCCTCCCAAAATGCTCTTACAACCTCCAGGGCAAGGCCCGAACTCTATCTGCGCAGGGTAAGGAAGCAGGGACAACACGCGGTCAGTCGGATAAATCCCCCAATGCATCCTCAGGGGCGCCTCCTGAATCGCTGCTGGCATCGCTGGCCTCGCCACCGCCCTCCGCGTCGCCGGCAGCGGCGCCAGGGTCATTCACCACGTCACCTTCATCAGCAGCCACAACCGCGTTGTCGTTATCAGAAGCGAAGGCCCTGACAAGGGCATCCATGTTGTCTTCCACCCAGCGCGCCAGGTCGCCCCGGACGGCCTGGGGTACTGGGGCGATGGCGGCGTCAAAGTCGAAGTTGGGGTCCATGTTCTGAAGGTAGCTGAAGACACGAGAGAAGGCACGCCCGAGCAGGGTGCGGCTCCTCTCCTCCACCAGCCTATTGGCTCCGACCGACCGCGCCTCCAGCTGCGTCACCACGTCGGTGAAGAACAGAAGATTGCCAGCATAGTTGACTGCATGGGGCTGGTCAACAGCCGCCTCGTAGATGTTACCCAAGGCCGCGTTGGCTCTCTCCCGGAGCCTGGCGAGCATGGGGCCGTGCTCATGCTCCAGAATCCGCCGCTGGCGTATCTCGTCCTTGTTCTGCCGCCCAACGGCCTCAGCCTCATCCACCCGCTAGCGTATAAGAAGCGCCTCGGCGCGGGAGGTAGTCAGCTCCTCCTGTGCTACGTCGAGGGCGGCCCGCGAAGCATCGGCCCACCGTGTCACTTCCTCCAGCTTGGCCCTCAGGGCGGCGGTCCTACCTTCAGCCTCGACCCGGATCAACCCCAGCCTCTCATCGAACTCGCGCTCGAGGTTCAAGCGAGCCGTCTTCACCCCGTGTTCAACCTCAGCCAGGACTCGAGCCTCTCGTGCAGCAACATCATCCTCCGCCTGTGCCGCCAAGTGCTCTCTCGTCTCTAGACGTTCAAGATCGCGTGCGTGCTCAGCAGCTTCCAGCGTCAGTGCCTCCTCACGCCTCAGAAGCTCTGCCTGGTCGACTGAAGCCACCTTCATCGACGCAAGGGCCGTCTCACGCAGATCCACCTGCTGCTCCAGGGAGTGGCACCGGGCCAGGAGTTCCCGCGCCCGCTCCTCCGACGCCTCGCGCCGCCGGTCAGCCTCTCGGGCCTCCTCGACGGCCCTGGAACGGGCCTCCCGAGAGGCCGCCAGCGACGCCTCGGCCTCCTCATTGTTGAGGTCACGCTGGTCGTGCGCAAGGGCAACGACCGCCTTCAGCTTGTGCCTCTCTTCAGCCAGCCACAGGCCCTCAGCCTCAAGGCGCGCATCTTCATCAGCAATCTCTTCACCAAGCCGGCTCACCGTGTCAGCCGCCCTCCGGAGAAACCCTTGGCAAAGAACGCGGCGCCTCCGGGCGCGCTCGAGCATGTCTTCTGCGTCGTCATCCGCCCCAAGTAAGTGCGGGGGCCATGAATCAGCACTCCCCCTTTGGGCAGGGGGCTGGGGCTGGCGCCCTTGCGATGGCCGGGCACGCCTCGCCAGAAGCCCGGCCAAGAGCCGACCCATCCCCAAATGAAGAGCGCATGGCCGACCTCAGCCAGTCGCCATCCACGATCAGACGCGAAGCCCAAGGCATGCTGGCTATGCCCCGAGCGGGCTCGCGAAGGAGGGTCGCGAGGCGCTCAGGGCCGCGATGCACCACAGGATGGCTCACCTCTCCGGCCGGCCTCACCGCAAGGGCTCTGCTGGAACTCGGAGCGCTCGAAGACGGTGGAGAAGGCGGGGCCTGGGGGGGTGGCTCCTCAGCCATCTCCATGAGCTCGGCAGGAAGGGCCCTGCAGAGCAAGGATCATCCAAAGCAATGGGAAGATCAGGAGCTAGGAAAGGGGAAGGCTTACTCATCAACGGCGAAATGCTTCTGGCACTTCAGCAGGTGGTAAGGGTAATCGTCACCCAAGGCCTCCCTTTTCTTCCGGAGAGCCTCGAAGTCCATGCAGAAGCGACCCAGGAGTTGAGCGCAGGGGTCAACCTGCGACGAGGAAGAAGCGTCAAGATGCCCAGCGTCTAGTGTGTTATCCTGATGCACGTCGCCGCTCGCCTCAACAAGAAGGATAGCTGGGGCCCCAGGGGCCTCAACCACGGGCGCCGTGGGCCGCGGCTCAACGCCTCCAGCCACGGCAGTACGGGCCTCAGGAGCTGCTCCCTCAGGAGTGCCGCCTGGTGTCGTCACTCCGGTGGGGGCCCCCTCAGCCTCCGGCGGCCCATGCCTCTCTGCTCCGCCACTCGAGGAAGGACCGCCGTGGGCGACTGGGAGGGCAGTCACCATCACTGGGTTCTCGCGAGGACCCTTGAGGCTAGCAGGGCACAGCCCCCATTCATCGAAGCCGGGCATCTGCTTCACAAAGTCGCCCCTGTTCGAGCAAAGGTACAGCAAAGCCCTCCCTTGTCGGACGCTGCCGGGGGAAGGATCCCCAGTCAGGACCAAGAGCACCTTCCTCAGCGCTTCGGGCGTCAGGTCCTCCCCCTGGAGCCTCATGCGATCTTCACGCCCGCTGAAGGCCCACATCCAGCGGGAGTGGCGCTGGAGAGGAGCAATGCGGCGTAGCAGGAACTCCTTTACCACCTTGGGCGCCGTCACACCGAGCGCCCTCAAGAGCGCGAAGCGATGCCAGACGAAGATGAGCTGGGGGCTCGTGAGCGTCTCCTGGCCCCAGCCTGAATTGGGGACAGCGGGCGACGTTGGCTCCGAAAGCAGGGGGCTGGGCACCCCTACATCCACGTACAGCCACCGCTCGCGGAACCCAGGCGCAGACGGAGGAAGGCTGAAATCAATCCCTGAAGCCGCCGTTTCTGGTGGGATCCATGAGGCGCAGAGAGAAGAAGTGGCGCAGCAAGGCAACCAAAGGAGGGATGCCCATCATCGCCTCACAGACAAAGGCGAAGACGGCAAGAAGAGTAATGGATTCAGGACCCAAATGCATCATATGGATCTGGTAATGGGAAAGCACAACGTTGAAGAAATCGGAAAAGGGGGGAACCAATCCCGCCCACAGGGCGTCGGCAAAGTACTAGACCTCGGTGACCACCCTGTCGATGGAGAAGTGGGATGTGGGCTAGGCCATCGTCCTCCCGCACTCGTTGAAGATGGTGGCCAGAGCAGAGCTGACCTTGCCCAAGCCTTCTCGGTTAAGTATGATCAACCGATCGACGGCGGGAGCCTCCAACGACGTCGAGCGAGGCGGAGGCACCGGTTTCTTCCCTTTTCCCTTCTTCGTTGGAGCCATGGCGACGGGAAGAGGGAGGATTCGAGATTGGATTGGAAGCTGAGACTGGAGCTCGAGAGGAGGAAGAGCAGGGGACGGTCGAGCAGCGAAAAGAAGAAAGACTGTGTGCAACCACGGGTCCGCCTAGCTGGGCGCAAAATGAGGAGGCATGGGGAAGCGGGGCCACCTACGTCCAATCAACCGCCACGCGGCGCCCGAGGCCGCAGGCTGCTAGGGCCCGCGGCGCTTCGCACTTACCCCTTCGCTTCTCTGCTCAGCCAAGTCCAGGCGCGCCTTGTGCCCGGGGGCTACCGTCGGTGTTCTGGGAACGGGGGTCCCCAGACTTGCCTGCCTGCGGCCCGCGGCGTGGTTCAAGGGGCGGCCCAGCATGGCCCATCTTCATCAGCACGAGCTCAAGACCCTCGCGAGGGGCCAAGCCTCGCGGGGTGGACGACAAGGAACCTCCTCAGGCACGGCCTCGTCAGGCTGGCTCGCGAGGAGGCGGAGAGATCAAGGCGGGGTACCTCACGAGGTGCCCATGACGCAAGCCATGACGACCAAGGGCGCCAGGCGGGCGCCAGCCCATGCAGTGTCCTTGTTTCCTCTTTGGTGCAAAGGGAGCAAGCGCAGGCGAGAGCATCGAGCAAAGGCATCCATTTAGGTGCAACAAGACCAAGACCAGTAGAACGGCATGATGGAGGTCATCGTGGAGCCCAAGCCGGCGTCACCTCCAGAGCCTTTGGCAGCCGAGGACTAACTTTAGTCAGAATAAGTGTACTAGATGTTCCGCTTCAAAATGGCCAATTGTTGGCGCCCTTCCCTCTCAATATTTGGGAAGAGGCCCAGGGCCTTTGCCTATAAATAGGACTAGCCACCACAAGGTAGAGGCATCGGATCCTCATCCGGAAGCCAGTAGAAAGAGCGACTGAACTCCCACTAGCAGTTCATCGCACCAGCCAAGAACAGACCCTCGCGAGGCTGTTCTTCCTTGTATTGTTGATCATCAGCCCGAGAGGCAATCCACCACGCCACAAACTAGAGTAGGGTATTACACCACAATGGTGGCCCGAACTAGTATAAATCCTGTGTCTCTTGCATTGCTCTTTTCATAGCTTAGATCCTAGTGAGGTGGCGAGGTGCAGGTAGTAGAGGGCGAGATCTCCGTGCACAACCAAGAGTTCGAACCTAGAGGGTCTGCCGGAACCCGAAATCCGACAATGATATTGGCCATATCATGTCACTATTTGATTGCATGTGATGTTTATCATGTTTTTGCATCTTGTTTACTTAGAATGACGGTAGTAAATAAGATGATCCCTCATAATAATTTCAAGAAAGTGTTCCCCCTAACTGTGCACTGTTGTGAAAGTTTGTTGTTTCAAAGCACCACGTGATGATCGGGTGTGATAGATTCTAACGTTCACATACAATGGGGGTAAGACAGATTTACACATGCATAAACACTTAGGTTAACTTGACAAGCCTAGCATGTACAGACATGGCCTCGGAACACAAGAGACCAAAAGGTCGAACATGAGTCATATGGAAGATAAGATCAACATGGAGATGTTCGCCGATGATTACTAGTCCGTCTCACGTGATGATCGGAAACGTCCTAGTCGACTCGGATCATGTATCACTTAGATGACTAGAGGGATGTCTAATCTAAGTGGGAGTTCATTAAATAATTTGATTAGATGAACTTAATTATCATGAACTTAGTCTAAAATCTTTACAATATGTCTTGTAGATCAAATGGCCCACGTTACCCTCAACTTCAACGCGTTCCTAGAGAAAACCAAGCTAAAAGATGATGGCAGCAACTATACGGACTGGGTCCGGAACCTGAGGATCATCCTCATAGCTGCAAACAAATATTATGTCTTAGAAGCACCGCTAGGTGAAGCTCCCATCCTAGAGAACCAAGATGTTATGAACGCTTGGCAGTCTCGTGCTGATGATTACTCCCTCGTTCAGTGCGGCATGCCTTATAGCTTAGAACCGGGGCTCCAAAAGCGTATTGAGCAACACGGAGCATATGAGATGTTCGAAGAGCTGAAAATGGTTTTCCAAGCTCATGCCCGGGTCGATAGATATTAAGTCTCCGACAAGTTCTTTAGCTGTAAGATGGAGGAAAATAGTTCTATCAGTGAGCACATACTCAAGATGTCTGGGTTGCACAACCGCTTCACTCAGCTAGGAGTTAATCTCCCGGATGACGCGGTTATTGACAGAATCCTCCAGTCGCTTCCACCGAGCTACAAGAGCTTTGTGATGAACTTCAATATGCATGGGATGGAAAAGACCATTCCTGAGGTATATTCAATGCTGAAATGAGCGGAGGTAGAGATCAAGAAAGAACATCAAGTGTTGATGGTGAATAAAACCACTAAGTTCAAGAAAGGCAAGGATAAGAAGAACTTCAAGAAGGACGGCAAGGGAGTTGCCGCGCCCGGTAAGCCAGTTACCGGGAAGAAGTCAAAGAATGGACCCAAGCCTAAAACTGAGTGCTTTTATTGCAAGGGAAGCGGACACTGGAAGCGGAACTGCCCCAAATACTTAGCGGACAAGAAGGCCGGCAACACTAAAGGTATATGTGATATACATGTAATTGATGTGTACCTTACCAGTACTCATAGTAGCACCTGGGTATTTGATACCGATGTCGTTGCTCATATTTGTAACTCAAACCAGGAGCTGCGGAATAAGTGGAGACTAGCGAAGGACGAGGTGACGATGCGCGTCGGGAATGGTTCCAAGGTCGATGTGATCGCCGTCGGCATGCTACCTCTACATTTACCTACGGGATTAGTTTTAAACCTCAATAATTGTTATTTAGTGCCAAGTTTGAGCATGAACATTGTATCTGGATCTCGTTTAATACGAGATGGCTACTCATTTAAATCCAAGAATAATGGTTGTTCTATTTATATGTGAGATATGTTTTATGGTCATGCCCCGATGGTCAATGGTTTACTCTTAATGAATCTCCAACGTGATGTTACACATATTCATAGTGTGAATACCAAAAGATGTAAAGTTGATAACGATAGTCCCACATACTTGTGGCACTACCGCCTTGGTCACATTAGTGTCAAACGCATGAAGAAGCTCCTTGCTGATGGAATTTTAGAGTCTCTCGATTATGAATCATTTGACACATGCGAGCCATGCCTCATGGGCAAAATGACTAAGACTCCATTCTCCGGAACAATGGAGCGAGCAACCAACTTATTGGAAATCATACATACTGATGTGTGCGGTCCAATGAGCTTTGAGGCTCGCGGAGGATATCTTTATGTTCTCACTCTCACTGACGACTTGAGTAGATATGGGTATGTCTACTTGATGAAACACAAGTCTGAGACCTTTCAAAAGTTCAAGGAATTTCAGAATGAGGTAGAGAATCAACCTGACCGAAAGATAAAGTTCCTACGATTAGATCGTGGAGGAGAATACTTAAGTCATGAATTTATTACGCACTTAAGGAAATGTGGAATCATTTCACAACTCACGCCGCCTGGAACACCTCAGCGTAACAGTGTGTCCGAGCGTCGTAATCGCACTTTATTGGATATGGTGCGATCTATGATGTCTCTTACCAATTTACCGCTATCTTTTTGGGGATACGCTCTAGAGACAGCTACATTCACTTTAAATAGGGCACCGTCTAAATCTGTTGAGACGACACCGTATGAATTATGGTTTGGGAAGAAACCTAAGCCATCGTTTCTAAAAGTTTCGGGATGCGATGCTTATGTCAAGAAACTTCAACCTGAAAAGCTCGAACCCAAGTCGAAAAAATGCGTCTTCATAGGATACCCTAAGGAAACCATTGGGTATACCTTCCACCTCAATTTGAAGGCAAGATATTTGTTACCAAGAACGGGTCCTTTCTGGAGAAAGAGTTTCTCTCGAGAGAAGTAAGTGGGAGGAAAGTGGAACTTGATGAAGTACTACCTCTTGAACCGGTGAGTAGCGCAGCTTAGGAAGATGTTCCTGTGGTGCCAGCACCAACTAAAGAGGAAGTTAATTATGATGATCAAGGTACTTCGGATCAAGTTACTACTGAACTTCATAGGTCCACGAGGACATGTTCCACACCAGAGTGGTATGGCAACCCTGTCCTGGAAATCATGTTGCTAGACAACGGTGAACCTTCGAACTATGAAGAAGCGATGGCGGGCCCAGGTTCCACCAAATGGCTTGAAGCCATGCAATCCGAGATAGGATCCATGTATGAAAACGAAGTATGGACTTTGACAGACTTGCCCGATGATCGGCGAGCGATAGAAGACAAATGGATCTTTAAGAAGAAGACGGACGCGTATGGTAATGTTACCATCTATAAAGCTCGACTTGTCGCTAAGGATTATCGGCAAGTTCAAGGGGTTGACTACGATGAGACATTCTCTCCCGTAGTGAAGCTAAAGTCCATCTGAATCATGTTAGACATTGCCACATACTATGATTATGAGATATGGCAAATGGACGTCAAAACGGCATTCCTTAACGGTCATCTTAAGGAAGAACTGTATATGATGCAGCCGGAAGGTTTTTTCGACCCTGAGAATGCTAACAAGGTATGCAAGCTCCAGCGATCCATTTATGGGCTGGTGCAAGCATCTCGGAGTTGGAACATTCTCTTTGATGAGATGATCAAAGCGTTTGGGTTTATGCAGACTTATGGACAGGCGTGCATTTACAAGAAAGTGAGTGGGAGCACTGTAGCATTTCTCATATTATATGTAGATGACATACTTTTGATGGGAAATGGTATAGAACTCTTGGACAGCATTAAGGCCTACTTGAATAAGTGTTTTTCAATGAAGGAACTTGGAGAAGCTGCTTACATACTAGGCATCAAGATCTATAGGGATAGATCGAGACGCCTCATAGGTCTTTCACAAAGCACATACCTTGATAAGATATTGAAGAAGTTCAATATGGATCAGTCTAAGAAGGGGTTCTTTCCTGTGTTACAAGGTGTGAAATTGAGCTCAGCTCAATGCCCGACCACGGTAGAAGATAGAGAAAAGATGGGTGTCATCCCCTATGCCTCGGCTATAGGGTCTATTATGTATGCCATGCTGTGTACCAGACCTGATGTAAACCTTGCCGTAAGTTTGGTAGGAACGTACCAAAGTAATCCCGGCATGGAACACTGGACAGCAGTCAAGAACATCCTAAAGTACCTGAAAAGGACTAAGGATATGTTTCTCGTTTATGGAGGTGACGAAGAGCTCGTTGTAAAGGGTTACGTCGACGCTAGCTTCGACACAGATCTGGATGACTCTAAGTCACAAACCGGATACGTGTATATTTTGAATGGTGGGGCGGTAAGCTGGTGCAGTTGCAAGCAGAGCGTCGTGGTGGGATCTACATGTGAAGTAGAGTACATGGCAGCCTCGGAGGCAGCGCATGAAGCAATCTCGGTGAAGGAGTTCATCACCGACCTAGGAGTCATACCCAATGCGTCAGGGTCGATCGCACTCTTCTGTGACAACCCTGGAGCTATTGCACTTGCCAAGGAGCCTAGGTTTCATAAGAAGACCAGGCACATCAAGCATTGCTTCAACTCCATTCGTGAAAACGTTCAAGATGGAGACATAGATATTTGTAAAGTACATACGGACCTGAATGTAGCAGATCCGTTCACTAAACCTCTCCCTAGGGCAAAACATGATCAACACCAAAATTTCATGGGTGTTCGATTCATCATAATGTAACTAGATGATTGACTCTAGTGCAAGTGGGAGACTGTTGGAAATATGCCCTAGAGGCAATAATAAAATGGTTATTGTTATATTTCTTTGTTCATGGTAATAGTCTATTATTCATGCTATAATTGTGTTATCCGGAAATCGTAATACGCGTGTGAATACATAGACCACAACGTGTCCCTAGTGAGCCTCTAGTTGACTAGCTCGTTGATCAACAGATATTCATGGTTTCCTGACTATGGACATTGGATGACATTGATAACGGGATCACATCATTAGGAGAATGATGTGATGGACAAGACCCAATACTAAGCATAGCTCAAAGATCGTGTAGTTCGTTTAGCTAGAGCTTTTCCAAATGGCAAGTATCATTTCCTTAGACCATGAGATTGTGCAACTCCCGGATACCGTAGGAGTGCTTTGGGTGTGCCAAACATCACAACGTAACTGGGTGACTATAAAGGTGCAATACGGGTATCTCCCAAAGTGTCTGTTGGGTTGGCACGAATCGAGACTGGGATTTGTCACTCCGTATGACGGAGAGGTATCTCTGGGCCCACTCGGTAATGCATCATCATAATGAGATCAATGTGACCAAGTGTCTGGTCATGGGATCATGCATTATGGTATGAGTAAAGTGACTTGCCGGTAACGAGATTAAACGAGGTAATGGGATACCGACTATCGAATCTCGGGCATGTAACATACCGATTGACAAAGGGAATTGTATACAGGATTGCTTGAGTCCTCGACATCGTGGTTCATCCAGTGAGATCATCGAGGAGCATGTGGGAGACAACATGGGTATCTAGATCCCGCTGTTGGTTATTAACCGGAGAGGCGTCTCGGTCATGTCTGCATGTCTCCCGAACCCGTAGGGTCTACACACTTAAGGTTCGGTGACGCTAGGGTTGTAAAGATATGAGTACGAAGTAAACTGAAAGTTGTTCGGAGTCCCGGATGAGATCCCAGACGCCATGAGGAGTTCCGGAATGGTCCGGAGGTAAAGAATTATATATAGCAAGTGAAGTTTCGGTCATCGGGAAAGTTTTGGGGGTTACCGGTATTGTACCGGGACCACCGGAAGGGTCCCGGGGGTCCACCGGGTGGGGCCACCTATCCCGGAGGGCCCCATGGGCTGAAGTGGGAGGGGAACCTGCCCCTGGTGGGCTGGTGCGCCCCCCTTGGGCCCCCGTGCGCCTAGGGTTGGAAACCCTAGGGGTGGGGGGCGCCTCCACTTGCCTTGGGGCGCAAGCCACCCCCCTGGCCGCCGCCCCACCTTGGAGATCCCATCTCCTAGGGCCGGCGCCCCTCTAGGGGGCCAATATAAATAGGGGGGAGGGAGGGCAGCCGCACCCATGCTCTTGGCGCCTCCCTCTCCCTCTGCTACACCTCTCCCTCTCGCAGACGATTGGCGAAGCCCTGCCGAGATCGCTGCTGCATCCACCACCACGCCGTCGTGCTGCTGGATCTTCATCAACCTTTCCTTCCCCCTTGTTGGATCAAGAAGGAGGAGACGTCTCCCTGACCGTACGTGTGTTGAACGAGGAGGTGCCGTCCGTTCGGCGCTAGGATCTCCGGTGATTTGGATCACGACGAGTACGACTCCCTCAACCCCGTTCTCTTGAACGCTTCCGCTCGCGATCTACAAGGGTATGTAGAAGCACTCCTCTCTCTCGTTGCTAGATGAACTCATAGATTGATCTTGGTGAAAGCATAGAAATTTTTTATTTTCTGCAACGTTCCCCAACACCTGGAGCCTCCCCGAGCCGCCGTCGTCTTTGTCTCCGGCAACCTCCGCCCTCTGGCTCCGCTGGAGAGGATGATTCCGACACCGTCTGGTCACCTCTAGCCATGCTACGGGTACGGGCAGGTGCACAACCTTCTTCTCCTTCGATCCCCCCCTCTCGTTTGACCCCAAGAACCCTCGTCGTCGACGTGTGCTCCGGCGAAGCGCCGCCTCCCTCTGTTTCCCTCTCCCCTCCTTCTGGCCTGAGTAGCGGGGCCCGCTAGTCAGCCACTCATTACTCGCGCGAAGCGGTATGAGTGGTGGCGCCCTGGGCGTTTACGCCTTCAACGTCACACCCCCCAGTTTGTTTATTTTTATTTCAAATTCATTTAAATCCTGGAAACTTCAAACAAACATAACTTTTTATCTATAAGTCCAAATGCATTGATTTTTTTTGCATTGTGTTCTTTGTCCAAAAATCTAACAGCACCCAAAAGATGGGATTTTTCCTTGCTGTCTAGATTTTCTGGTAATTTTTAGAAGGTTTCTTGATGTTTTATTTTTGTGGTTTTATTTATTTTCAGAAGAGCAAGCTTGTCTTGAGGATCACCAGGAGATTTGTGAACCTCATCAGCACTAAGGCAAGCCACAACAACATTTTCATAGTGCCACTTCAATATTTGTGATTTTCCTACTTGAACTTATGATTATTCATGCATTTAAATTATTTATATGATAATTATATTCTGTGAGATGCTTGTCATGTTAAAATGCTTGATTTACAGAAAGTTTGAAGTAAATCTTGTTAATAAGCTAACAAGAACTTAGTTATGAGTAATGAATAAATGATATGGCCATGGAGGTTAATAATTAGTTTAATTATTATTCATGCATGATGAAAAATGATGAGATTGCTAGAAATGATTCTAGTTTAAGTGAGGTTTGATCTTAACCAGAGAAGTATCTTGAGTTGATGATGGCTCCGTGTGAGCGTGGTTGATTTAGTTATTTTCATGGTTATGTGATGCATGTGTTAGTGATGCATAGCATGGCATTATGACACCAGTTATTTTCACTTTAAGTTGAACATGTTAAGTAACTCAACGTGAATATTTTGTTGACCGGGTCATGGTGCCGCTGAAACGAGTTTTTCCCAGTGCAACCACATTTGCCGGTATGGGGCGGCCTTAATGCGTTTCATTGTCGTGCCTCTGGTCGGTGCCTCCATCTAGGGAAGGTTATGGGCATGCTGTACCCTGGCCCGGTAAGCAGGCATAACCTTGTGAGCCCGTTGTTAAGTTAAGTTTTGGTACCGGGTCCCAGAGTGGATCGTGGCCATGATGGTGGTCGAGGTGTCTAGAGGTAGACACAGGGCCACCCAGGACTAGCCCGATGGGGACTGAGTCGGAGTGGCCGGGAGATTGTCATGACAATGAAGTGGTTTCGTCAGAATGTCGTTGGTCCACCCGAGTGGGAGTACGAGGCCATGGGTTCTGTTGTGTGGGTACAATGTACTAACCTTTGCCGAGTGTATTAATCTATCGATAGCCGAGTCCACAATTACGGACATGCTCGAAAGTAGGCTACACCATGGGTCAACACTTAATAAATATGAAAACTAAGTTTGCACTAAGGATGGCAGTGAGGCCATTGTGTTGAGTCGGGCCATGTATTGTTCGGGTTGTGATCGCCGTAAGGATTACATGCCATGTATTGGTCGGGTTGTGATCGTTGTAAGGATCACAAGTTTGTTTTTGAGATCATCACGTTTGTGGTCTGGAAATGATCACGTTCGGTAAGCCAGTCCATGGGACGAGTACCAGTTCAGCATTTTCACAGCATGTTGGATATATAGTTGCATTGTTATTAAATGGTTAAATATCATGATATTGTTTGTCATTATGTTTATGCTTGTTGTGAGCTTGCAAGTACATTCAATGTACTGACCTGGTGTGTCATGCCAGATTTCAGGAAAGTCTCGTTGGAAAGGAATGTTGTTCGAGTCTAGATCGTGTCCACATTGGTGTCCCCGTGCTATGGAGTTCCGCTACGACGTTGTTCCGCTGCCGCGTAGTTGTCATGATCGAGGCCCCTTTATGTTCACTAAATAATGTACATATTGTTCAGCCGCACCGTGTGTGCCGCTTGGCCTTGCTATCTGTTGTAATATAAACTATGCTCCGCTAGCATGAATAAAGCGGATGATTTTCTGTACCAAGTTGTTGTGTGTTGCCAGAAGACAAGGTCTTTGGGCTGGGAATGCAAGGTAAACCGGTCGCTCTGAGCCGGGGTGCCACAACGCTTGGTATCAGAGCCGCGCTAACTGTAGGTTGTGAGTGTAGATGGCTCCGGTGATGTATCCGAGCCGCGCTAGACTAAGCCGAGTTAACTGGACGTTAGATACGAGTTGTAGCTGAGTGCCGGTAACATTTGTAGTCGGTTGTTTCATTGCATGCACTGATTTTATTTTTATGCTAACTTGCTAATGGTTGTGAGTGTAGATGGCTCCGGTGATGTATCCGTGCCAGTTGCAGCTGATGCCGTACACGTCGCCGCATCTCCTTCGTAACATGTGGCGTCGGCTGTACCCTCACGGTGATGATCTAGTTTATCGTGTGTACCGGGAGCGCCTAGCCGACTCAATGTATGAGTATCACACCGTGGTTACTCTGCGCACCAGTTCCGCCTCCAACTCTTACACTCGTACCTCTCGAAGCGGCTATACTTCTACCGCTTCTCAGGCTGTCCAGTTTGCTGCATTCGAGGTACTTGTTGAGCTCTGCTACAACGAGGTCCGGATGCAGAACCACCTAGGTTTCCATTACTATCCTTCTCTCCATGGTAATGGTTGTGTCCATTTCCCTGTCATTGATGCGGAGTCCGATAGTGTAGCTAGCCACCTTTCTCGCTACATCACCGCTAGCTATCTTCTGATCTACGAGCTGGCTCATGCTCTGAGTCGTGCCTGTACTGCTTTAGTCTCTACTAGATTAGTCACTACTCCACCATCTATAGGATTTACTCCCTATATTCCTGCTAGTTCTAGATCCCCTGTTTCCCCAATTACTCCTCCGAGTAGCTCGGGAACCGCACTGTGAGTCCACTTAGTGCTCCTATTGAGTGGGCTTCACTCCTCGCCACTCCTGTAGCCCCGATGATTCACCCTCCACCTGCCCCAGAGGGAGAGCCCTCGAGGCAGCATCATTATGTCACTTTTAACCCGGAGATCTCAGTTAATCCCGTCAGTTCAGGATCCGAGTCCGCTTCAGGAGAGGGCCCCGCAGCACCAGCAGAGCAGTAGAGCTTCCGAATATTCCCAGTCGTCAGGATGGAGTATGGGTGTAGTCGTACGAGCCATGATGTTTCGTTTCATGTATGAGGGTAGTTGGACCTGGCATGTTGTTATCTTTCATGTATGAGTCTATGTATAATTATGTTGGATTTTATTTTATTCATCGTATTTTCTTCGCCATTTTGCTTTTACTCGTATTTTTGTTGTTGGCTTCTCCCCAGTTTATTTTTGAATGCTTCTCATCTCGGTTGCGTTGACTTGGGAAAAATCATATTAGGATGACGCGGGGAGGCTGCAGTAGCAACATTCGCGAGGGTTCTCCTGTTCGGCGTTCCGCATGACAGGCAGGACAATCACCCGAGCCGTACATTCCCCCATCGCCTCCACCGCAAAATCCGCCCTCCACCGAGCAAATTATGTGTATGTTCGAGGAAAGACAAAATAATGATCTGATGGAAATATTCAGAAGTATTCAAGCTATGGTTGGACAGAATGGAAATCAGCCCGGGCATCACTCCAAGTTATCTGATTTTCACAGGACTAAGCCTCCCAGTTTCAGTCAGGCCACTGATCCCTTGGATACAGATGATTGGCTGAGAACTATGGAAAAGAAGCTTGAGGTTGCTCGCATTGATGAAGGGGACAAGGTTCCATTTGTAACACATTATCTTGAAGGCGCTGCTGCTATATGCTGGGAAAATGAAAAAGCCATGGGGAGTGCTGATGAAGAAATTACATGGTCAAGATTCAAGGAGCGACTCAGGAAATATCACATCCCTACGGGAATTATGAAGACTAAGCAGCATGAGATTCTCGCGCTCCTCCAACAAAGTCAGTCGGTGGGAGAATATTAGCAGAAATTCAATCACGTGTCATGTTACTCTCAATATGACGTGGCCACTGACGAAAGAAATATGGACAGGTTCCTTGGTGGATTAAACCCACAACTCCATTGTGCTCTCAGTATGTTCGATTTCCCAGACTTCCAAACTCTGGTAAACAAGGCTTTTATTGCTGAAAGGAAACAAAAGCTTGTATCAGACACTAAGCCCGTCAATAATGATCACAAGCGCAAGTTTGAGCCAAGAAAGGAAATGCAGCCAGTGCATAAGGCTCGTACCTAGCAGCCGACTCAGGTAGCGTACAAGCCCAATTGGCAACAAAATGTTAACAAGGCCACCACCCAAGTCAAGAATGACGTGCTCAACCCAGTTCTGGAGAATCGCCTGCGCAACAATTCTTATTATAGTTGTAGACAAACCGGACATTATGTCAAACAGTGTCCCAAGAACAACCGGACCGATGCTACATTCAAGCCACAAGTCCATTATCTGGAGGCATGCCCAAAGCAGCACGACATCATGGGATACGTTCATCAAATTTCCTCCGATGAAGCCCAAGTGAATTCCGAAGTCATCATTGGTATGTTCCCTGTTAATAACATACCTGCAGTAATTTTATTTGACTCTGGGGCTTCCCACTCTTTTATTTCTCGGAGTTTTGTTGCCCAAAAAAATTTCCTTGTTCGCTTTTGGGCAAGAATATGCTGGTACAAACCCCAGGATCTCTAATCAAAAGCAATCTAGTCTGCCGCAATTTGGAGTCAATATCAACGGAGTCCATTTTCCAACCTCTTCGATACTTATCGAGTCTGATAAGTTGGATGTTATCTTGGGTATGAATTGGCTGACTCGGTACCAAGTGTGCATAGAAGTCAACTTGACCAGCCAAGAGGGACAAACTACAAAATTTATTGCTCGTAAGAGCATACCCTCCAAGGAGATGGTCTTCACAACAATAGCTGAAATGGAATTAATTCCGGTGGTCAGCGAGTTTCCCGATGTATTCCCAAAATAACTGCCAGGCATGCCACCTGATCGAGAGCTTGATTTTGCAATAGATCTTGTGCCCAAAACCACACCAATACACAAGAAATATTATCGATTGCCGTCATCAGAATTAGTGGAGCTAAAGAAACAACTTGATGAAATGCTCCAAAAAGGGTATATCCGTCCCAGTTCCTCGCCATGGGGATCACCTCCTATTTTCGTGGACAAGAAAGATGGCAGCCTCCGCATGTGTGTGCATTACCGACAGTTGAATGATGTCACAATCAAAAATGAATAGCCTCTACCAAGAATTGATGATTTGTTTGATCAGCTCAGTGGAGCCAAGGTGTTCTCCAAGTTCGATTTACAAACTGGATATTATCAGCTCAAAATAAAAAGGAGGATATTCCCAAGACCGCATTCACCACTCGCTACGGTCTCTATGAATATACAGTCATGTCTTTTGGCCTCACCAACGCCCCCGCCTTCTTCATGCACATGATGAATAAAGTATTCATGGACTTCCTCGATAAGTTCGTGGTCGTCTTCATCGATAATATACTCATTTACTCAAGAAGTGAAGAAAGCATAAGGAACACCTTCGAGCAGTGTTACAACGACTCCGTGAGCATAAGTTATACGCCAAAATCAGTAAATGTGAGTTTTGGCTCAAGCAAGTTGGATTCGTCGGGCATGTGTTATCCACTGAGGGCACAGCCGTGGACCCAAGCAAGGTAAAAGATGTGCTCGATTGGTTGCCACCCGCAACCGTATCTCAAATCCGGAGTTTTCTTGGATTAGCCGGATACTACCGCCGTTTCATTGAAGGGTTCTCCAAGATTGCTAAACCCATGACAGAGCTGCTCAAAAAGGATAAGAAGTTTGAATGGACTACGTACTGTGAGAAAAAGTTTCACTGAGTTAAAGAAACGCTTGATAACTGCACCTGTATTAACACTTCTAGATATCTACCGCAGCTTTGATGTGTACTGCGAGGCTTCCAGGCAAGGACTGGGATGCGTACTTATGCAAGATGGAAAGGTAGTAGCTTATGCCTCATGGCAGCTACGACCCCACAAAGGGAATTACCCCTTTCATGATTTGGAAATGCCTGTGGTAGTTCATGCTTTAAAAATTTGCAGACACTACCTCATCGGAAAAAGGTGCCAAATTTTTACCGATCACAAAAGCCTCAAATATATATTTACTCAGCCGGATTTAAATCTCCATCAAAGAAGATGGCTTGAGTTGGTCAAGGATTATGACCTTGGAATAATTTACCATCTGGGTGAGGCCAACGTGGTTGCCGACGCACTCAGTCGAAAGCCCGTTAGTTTAAATGACATATTGGAATCTTTGCCTCCCGAACTTAAAGAAGAGATTGCTCAGCTCAACCTGGTCATAGTTGAGGCTGGCCTTGCCAATATTCTGAAATTTACCCCTACTCTTGAGGAAGAAATCTGCAAAGCCCAGCCAGGCGATGCCGATCTGTAGAAATGTCTCAAGCTTTCCGATTTCTCGAAGGATCAGTGTGGTACCCTCCGATTCAGGGGAAGGATTTGTGTGCCTAATCAAGTAGATTTGAAGCAGAAGATCCTGTCAGAAGCCCATGAATCCTCGTATTCAATTCACCCTAGAGGTACAAAAATGTTCAAAGACCTTCGACAAATATTCTGGTGAGATGGAATGACGAAAGACATTGCTTATTTCGTGGCCTGTTGTGACATATGCAACAAAGTAAAGGCAGAACATCAGAATCCAGCCGGACTTCTCCAACCGTTGCCCGTGTCACAATGGAAATGGGATGATGTATGTATGAACTTAATCATAGGACTACCTAAGACCCGATGGGGCAATGATGCGATCTGGGTCATAGTGGATACATTGACCAAGGTAGCCCACTTCCTCCGAATTAGAACATCATACCGAGCAGATGAGCTTGCACAACTGTATGTATCCAGAATAGTCAGTCTACATGGAGTTCCCCGAACAATCACTTCTGACCGAGGTTCACTCTTCACCTTTGCTTTTTGGTCCCGTCTCCATCAAGCCCTAGGAATGAAATTGAAATACAGTACTGAAAGTGCAACTATCCCTAAGTGGTTTTGGTAATTCATAACAACATATAGCTCATTGAGCTAATGCTATTCCAAGACTATTATTTCAGGAAATCTCAATGAATGGCATGGCATGGATGATGAAAGTGGATCCCTCAAAATATCAAGGACAAAGGATTGGCTCAAGATCAAAAGCTCAAGACTCTTCATTTTACATTTTAGTGATCCAAGATCACATTGAGTCTATAGGAAAAGCCAATACTATCAAGGAGGGATGAGGTGTTGCTTAATGAGCCTCTTGCTTCAAGTGCTTAGTGATATGCTCCAAATACCCTCAACTACTTTCTCACGTCCACATATGACCTAAACCTAAAGTCAAAATCGGTCATACCGATTCTTTCTATCCGGCGCCACCGAGTTCAAATGTCATAGCCACTGCCACAAACCCTAGGCAAATCGGTCTCACCGATAGGGATCTCGGTCTCACCGAGATGGGATTGTAATCTCTCTGTTTCCCTTCGTAACGTTTCGGTCTAACTGAAGTGAGCGATCGGTCCCACCGAGATTGCAATGCAAACTCTCTGTTTCCCTTTCGTAACATTTCAGTCTCACCGAAAAGAGCGAATCGGTCCCACCGAGTTCACTTGACCAACTCTCTCGTTAGCTAATTACCAAAATCGGTCTCACCGAATTTTTGTGTAATCGGTCTCACCTGTTATTCCGAAACCCTAACCATATCGGTCATACCGAGTTGCATGTCGGTCCCACCGAAAATCCTAATGGTCACTAGGTTTACTGAATCGGTCCGACCGAGTTTGTTGATTCGGTCCCACCGAGTTTGGTAAATTGTGTGTAACGGTTAGATTTTGTGTCGAGGCTATATATACCCCTCCACCTCCTCTTCATTCGTGGAGAGAGCCATCAGAACAAACCTACACTTCCAACTTACCAGTTCGGAGAGAGAACCACCTACTCATGTGTTGAGGCCAAGATATTCCATTCCAACCATATGAATCTTGATCTCTAGCCTTCCCCAAGTTGTTTTCCACTCAAATCTTCTTTCCACCAGATGCAAATCCTATGAGAGAGAGTTGAGTGTTGGGGAGACTATCATTTGAAGCACAAGAGTAAGGAGTTTGATGGAGTCCTGGATTAGGGGGTGTTCGGATGGCCGGACTATGACCTTTGGCTGGACTCCCGGACTATGAAGATACAAGATTGAAGACTTCGTCCCATGTCCGGATAGGACTTTCCTTGGCGTGGAAGGAAAGCTTGGCGATACGATATGAAGATCTCCTCCCATTGTAACCGACTCTGTGTAACCCTAGCCCTCTCCGGAGTCTATATAAACCGGAGAGTTTTAGTCCGTAGGACGAACAACAATCATACCATAGGCTAGCTTCTAGGGTTTAGCCTCTCTGATCTCGTGGTAGATCGACTCTTGTACTACCCATATCATCAATATTAATCAAGCAGGAGTAGGGTTTTACCTCCATCGAGAGGGCCCGAACCTGGGTAAAAACATCGTGTCCATTGTCTCCTATTACCATCCGCCTAGACGCACAGTTCGGGACCCCCTACCCGAGATCCGCCGGTTTTGACACCGACATTGGTGCTTTCATTGAGAGTTCCTCTGTGTCGTCACCCTTAGGCCCGATGGCTTCTTCGATCGTCAACCACGACGCGGTCCAGGGTGAGACTTTTCTCCCCGGACAGATCTTCGTATTTGGCGGCTTCGCACTGCGGGCCAATTCGCTTGGCCATCTAGAGCAGATCAAAAGCTACACCCCTGGCCATCATTTCAGGTTTGGAAGCTTAAAATACACGGCCGACATCCGCGAGGACTTGATCTTCGATGGATTCGAGCCACGGCCGAGCGCGCCGCACTGTCATGATGGGCACGATCTAGCTCTGCCGCCGGACAGCGCCCAGAGCGCCGCTCAGGTGTCCGCTCCGACCGTTAGCTCGGAGCCGACTGCGCCAGTCGGGGACGGACGGTTGGATGCCGCCCCAGGAGCCGCAATCTCTACGGTGATAGAGCCGAATACCATCCTAGTCCTTTGCAAGGCCCGTGACTCCAAGGTGCCGGACTCCGTTCCGGACTCCGAATCTTCCGCACCCCTTTCGATCGAACCCGATTGGGCTCCGATCAAGGAGTTCACCGCCGCGGACGTCTTTCAGCACTCGCCCTTTGGCGATATCCTGAATTCACTAAAGTCTCTCTCTTTGTAAGGAGAGCCCTGGCCGGACTATGGTCAGCAGGGTTGGGATGCGGATGATGAAGAAATTCGAAACCCACCCACCACCCACTTTGTAGCCACTGTCAACGATCTAACCGACATGCTCGACTTCGACTCCGAAGACATCGACGGTATGGACGCCGATGAAGGAGACGACCAAGAACCAACACCTATAGGGCACTGGAAAGCCACCTCGTCATATGACATATACATGGTGGACACCCCCAAAGCAGGGGATGGCAATGAAAAAACGGAGGACGACCCCTCCAAGAAGCAACCCAAGCGCCGACGTCAGCGGCGCCGCTCTAAATCCCTCCAAAGCAAAAACGGCGAATCCGGCACCGAAGACATCAACACCCCGGACAGTGCCGAAGACAACCCCCTCCAGCAGGATTCAGCGCAGGAGGACGGAGGAGCCAACCCTCATGAGAGAGCGGCAGACAGGGAGGTCGAGGACGACAATTATATGCCTCCCTCCAAAGACGAGGCAAGCCTCGACGACAACAAATTCGTCATGCCAGAGGATCCCGTCGAACAAGAGCGTTTCAAATGCAGGCTTATGGCCACGGCGAGCAGCCTGAAGAAAAAACAGCAGCAGCTTAGAGCTGAGCAAGACTTGCTAGCCGACAGATGGACTGAAGTCCTGGCGGCCGAAGAGTGTAAACTCGAACGCCCCTCCAAGAGTTACCCAAAGCGCAGGCTGCTACCCCAACTAGAGGAGGAAGCAACTAAACCTACATCACCAGCGTACGATGCGCCTGATCGTCCTTCCCGTGGCCGTGACAGAGAGGCCTTTCGGCCCTCAACCCAAGCCGCACCCCGGCGCCGCTCCAAGAATACCAGAGAACGGGGAAACGCAATAGATCTGCGAGACATATTGGAGGATAAGGCAAGGCAAACAAGATCGATCTACGGATCGCATGGGCGCCCCACATCACGTGATGATAACCGTCACGTCGGATATGATAAATACGGCCAGGCCGAATACAACAGACAAAGCTCATCTGAGCTGCGTCACGATATAGCCCAGTAGAGGGGCGCCGCACACCCACTATGCTTCACAGACAAAGTAATGGATCATCAAATCCCCGAGGGTTTTAAACCCGTAAACAGACCCTGCGGTATGGATCATCGAATCATACAATGGCACAACAGATCCCACGGTATGGATTGAGGATTATCTCCTTCATATCCACATGGCCCATGGTGATGATCTACACGCCATCAAATACCTCCCGCTCAAGCTTAAAGGACCAGCTTGGCATTGGCTTAACAGCCTGCCAGCAGAGTCAATTAGTTGTTGGGAGGACCTGGAATCCACATTCCTTGACAACTTCCAGGGCACTTATGTGCGACCACCAGACGCAGATGACCTAAGCCACATAATCCAGCAGCCAGAGGAATCGGCCAGACAATTCTGGACACGGTTCCTAACCAAGAAAAATCAAATAGTCGACTGCCCGGACGCCGAGGCCCTTGCAGCCTTCAGGCACAACATCCGAGACGAATGGCTTGCCCGGCATCTAGGACAGGAAAAGCCAAAATCTATGGCAGCCCTCACGACACTCATGACCCGCTTTTGCGCGGGAGAAGACAGCTGGCTAGCTCGTAGCAATAACATAACCAAGAGCCTTGGCAATTCGGATACCAAGGACAACAATGGCAGGTCATGTTGCAACAAGCACAAGCGCCGCATTAACGGCGACAATACTGAGGATACGGCAGTTAATGCCGGATTCAGAGGCTCTAAACCCGGTCAGCGGAAGAAGCCATTCAAAAGAAACCCTCCGGGCCCATCCAGTTTAGACCGGATACTCGATCGCTCGTGCCAGATACACGGCACCCCCGAACAACCAGCCAACCACACCAACAGGGATTGTTGGGTGTTCAAGCAGGCAGGCAAGTTAAGTGCCAAAACCAGAGACAAGGGGCTGCATAGCGATGACGAGGAGGAGCCCCGGCCGCCAAACAACAGAGGACAGAAGGGCTTCCCCCCGCAAGTGTGGACGGTGAGCATGATATACGCAACCCATATCCCCAAAAGGGAGCAGAAGCGTGCTCTCAAGGATGTCTATGCGTTGGAGCCAGTCGCCCCAAAGTTCAACCCATGGTCCTCCTGCCCGATCACTTTTGATCGAAGGGACCACCCCACTAGCATTCGTCACGGCGGATTCGCCGCATTGGTCCTAGACCCAATCATTGACGGATTTCACCTCACTAGAGTCCTCATCGACGGCGGCAGCAGCCTGAACCTGCTTTATCAGGATACAGTGCGAAAAATGGGTATCGATCCCTCAAGGATTAAACCCACAAAGACAACCTTTAAATGTTCTTCAGATCACCGGATAATTTCCGAAGCGAAGAGTTAATCTTTGACATAGTCCCATTCCGCAGTGGCTATCACGCCCTGCTCGGACGAACCGCATTCGCAAAATTCAATGCGGTGCCGCACTACGCATATCTCAAGCTCAAGATGCCAGGCCCTCGCGGACTCATTACGATAAATGGAAACACCGAACGCTCTCTCCGAACGGAGGAGCACACGGCGGCCCTTGCGGCAGAAGTACAAAGTGGCCTCTCAAGGCAATTCTCCAATCCGGGTGTTAAACGTCCGGACAACGTCAATTGCGCCCGAAGTAACCTACAACAAAACCGGCTGGCACGTTCCAAGCAAGCATAACAGTGTGGGCCCAACCCTAGCCCTCACCAGATGGCGACAGCGGTACCATGCATGCATAATTATGCTTTGGAAATACCATGGGCATAAGGGGAGGGGCACAACCACGGCACGCCCAGAATGCGGCTCAACCGCACAAGCGGCTCCCTATTCTGCCGTTTCTTTTTTTACTTTCAGGACCCAACTATCCGAAGGTCTGTCCGGCAATACATTCGCCGAACACACGATGCAACAGCCAGGGAAAGAACAAGCCACGTCAAATGTCCAGGTGGTCTCTATAACGAGCTAAATACCTGTTTTACTTAAAGTCTCGCAGCTTTCCCCTGGAGGGGTCATGTCAAATAATCCCATCCCTTGCTTATCGCACTATTTGTATCGTTCCGCTTTCATAGCAGCCCTTTTTAATAAACAATACATAGCTCTTATCTATTATTGTATTCATCTATTTTTATACAAATATGTTCAGTAATGACATTATGCAACCGTACACTTTTGGTATGGCCAATACACCAGGCACTACTAGAAAAAGGGCTATAGATGGGATTGACACTAATGGTGCACCAGACAAGCGGTGCGCCATTAGTATATACTAATGGCGCACCACCTTCTGATTCGCCATTAGAGTTGAAACTACTAATGGCGCACCTGGCCCAAGGTGCGCCATTAGTATCAATTTTTTTTGAACTAGTGCGCCTATCCAAACATACTAATGGCGCATCCAGACTCAGTGCGCCATTACTAGTTGTAACTAGTAATGGCACACCTGTCGGAAAGTGCGCTACTAATGTTGTTTTTTTATTATATTTTTATTCCTTTTTTTGCAATACTACTAATGGCGCACTGTTCCACCGTGCGCCATTAAAAGTTTAAACTAGTAATGGCGCACTATGGAACAGTGCGCCATTAGTATGTTTTTTTTGCAAAACTACTAATGGCGCACCACCAGAAGGTGCGCCATTAGTAACCTGGATTACTAATGGCGCATTTAGAGTTGGTGCGCCATTAGTAAGTGGGCAGCAACAAGATATTTTGGACAGCCTCTCCTACCCACAGTCACTATCTCCCCACTTCATTCTCTCCACCTCCTCCTTGTCTCGGGTGCCTCCTCTTTTTCACCTCATTTCCACCATAGATTCATTCAAATTAAGTGGTTAAATTACCTTGTTTTGATAGGTAAGTAAGGGGGGAAGCTATATTTATGTTGTTCTCCCTACAACAATGTGCACATGCACTTTTTATGGCCTAGCTAGATCTATGTATGTTCGTGGTGTTGCATATGTTTGTGGTGTTGCATATGTGTTTGTGTTTGGAGGTGTACCGGTATTTGAAATGCAATAGTTGCCAATATTTTGCCGGAATGTTGATTCATTTCTGTTTCAGCGAGAATTTTGGCATTAAGCATTCTTTTTGGTCCTATTTTTAGGGAAAGTCATGCCAAATTTTTTCTTGGTTCTAAAATATCGTTTTACTCTACCCCGCAGGCGACCATGGTCCGCACGATGACCGAAGGCATCGTGAATAGGTTTTTGAGGTCCGTGAAGGCCGAGATGCTTCAAAAGAACGAGACGGAGATAAGATGTCCGTATCAAAGATGCAAGCTGAAGAGCCTTATTGCAGACCCGGATTTCGGGCAGGTGCGGGACCACCTGCTCTTGCGTGGTTTCATGGATGGCTATCGGTGGCAAGGTGATGAAGATGACTACGAAGTCGTCCATGGGGGCCAGGCAAGAAATGAGGAAGGGCAGCAAGACAACCACCGCGGCTCGGGCGGGCGAGAAGACGAAGAATCCCCAGGAGATGATCACGACGGTGATGCTGTACACAGTCATCATGTAGAAGATGCAGGACATGATGATGAGGAAGATGCCGGAGCAGACGACGGGCATGATCATGAAGATGATGATGCCGGCGGAGCAGACAACGCTGGACCATCGATGGGCTGGGTGCAGGACCCTCATATTCAAGAGCTGCTTCTCAAGAAGACGGATAACGCAAGAGCTGCCACCCGAGAGAAAGCCAAGATGGATCAACTTGAGTTAGACGCGGTTACTCCATTGTATGAAGGATGCAGGCCCGAGAATACCCGCCTGAAAGTAACGCTCATGGCTCTGGAGATGAAGGTAAAACACAAAATGACCGACGCATGCTTGGACGAGAACATGTCATTCTGGCACGAACGTCTTCCCAAGGGGAACAAGTGCCCGACCAGTTTGGAGGAGGCGAAGAAAATCGTGTGTCCTCTGGATTTACCGCACGTGAAATACCATGTGTGCATGAACAATTGCATCATTTATCGGGACGAGCACGCGGAGTCTACCATATGTCCGGTGTGCGGCGTCACTCGATACAAGAAGAGGAAGAAAGCTCCTCGAAAAGTGGTGTGGTACTTTCCGATCACTCCTCGTCTGCAGCGGTATTTCGCGGACCCTAAGGTAGCAAAGCTCCTGCGTTGGCATGCAGATAGGGAGGAGAAGAAGTGAGAAGATGATGCAAATGATCCGGAGATAGATAAAAAAGACAAGATGCTGAGTCACCCTAAGGATGTGAGCCAGTGGCAAGCGTTGAACTTCGAAGACCTAGAATTTGGGAACGATCCAAGGAACATCATGCTGGGCGCGAGCACCGATGGAGTCAATCCGTTTGGCAGCCAGAGAAGCACACATAGCACCTGGCCTGTGTTTGTGTGGATGTACAACCTTCCCCCTGGTTGTGCATGAAGAGGAAGTACATTCACATGAGTATGCTAATTGAAGGACCGAAACAACCAGGGAACGACATCAATCTGTATATGGGGCTGCTGAAAGAGGAGCTTGACACGCTGTGGAAAACGCCAGCCAATACGTGGGACGCCGCAGAGAAAGAATATTTCCCTATGAGAGCCGCACTGCTCAGGACGGTGCACGACTATCTCGGTTACGGATATCTCGCGGGGCAGGTAGTCCACGGATTTTCTGGATGCGTAAGGTGCATGGATGACACAACGTATCACCAGCTAGATAGAGATCCCGGGTCTTCAAAAACCGTGTTCATGGGACATCGAAGGTGGCTTTGCGACGATGACCCGTGGAGGAAACGCAAGGATCTGTTCGATGGTGAAACCGAACCCCGAAAACGCCCGTGTACGAGGAGCGGCTAGAAAATAGACAAGCTGTTGAAATATTGGAAAGACTGCCCACTGCCGGGGAAGAAGCAAAAGGCGCCAGAGCCGGGAAAGAAGCGAAAGGCGCCAGAGCCGCTGCTGAAGGTATGGAAAACAAGGTCTGTTTTCTGGGACTTGCCGTACTGGAAGATCCACCGTGTGCCTTACAGCCTTGATGTCATGCATATCACGAAGAACATGTGCGAGAGTCTGCTTGGTACCCTGCTCAACATGCCAGAGAGGACCAAAGATGGGCCGAAAGCAAGGGCAGACTTGAAATCAATGGGCATCAGGCAGGAGCTTCACGCTAATGATGATGATGATGATGATGATGATGAGGCGAAGTAGGACACAATAAGTCGTCGCAAAGGCAAAAAGGCCAAGAAGACCGGAAATGACTACCCTCCCGCGTGCTTCACTCTAAGTCAGGAGGAGATCGAGCAGTTTTTCACCTGCCTCCTAGGAGTAAAACTTCCTTACAGTTACGCAGGGAAGATAAGCAGATACCTAGACCCAGCGAAGCAGAAGTTCAGTGGGATGAAGTCTCACGACTATCACGTGCTGATGACGCAGATACTTCCAGTTGCAATCCGTGGGATCATGGACGCGCACGTCCGTGAAACGCTATTTGGCATATGCAACTTTTTCGACGTCATCTCTCGGAAGTCGATTGGCGTGAGGCAACTCAGAAGGTTACAGGAAGAGATCGTGGTGATACTATGCGAGCTTGAGATGTACTTCCCGCCCGCATTCTTCGACGTTATGGTGCATCTGCTGGTCCATATAGTGGAGGATATCATCCAACTCGGGCCGACGTTCCTGCACAGCATGATGCCGTTCGAAAGGATGAATGGTGTCATCAAAGGATACGTTCGCAACATGTCACGTCCAGAGGGAAGTATAGCCAGGGGCTTTCTGACCGAAGAGTGCATCTCCTACTACACGAATTATCTAGGCATCGAGAACCCCGTTGGTCTGCCCGTCAACAGGCACCTCGGCAGGCTCGCTGGATGGGGTCACTGTGAGGGTCGCCGCGAAATGCATGTCGACTTAGAGGGTCGACTCGCCGACTTTGAAAGAGCAAACCTAGTCGCGCTACAACACATAGACGTGGTCGATCCTTGGGTGGTAGAGCACAAAACCTTTATTAAGAAGACGTACAATGACCAAGGCCAACAGAGGACGGACGGAGATATAATCAAAGAGCACAACTCATGTTTCACGTGTTGGTTCAAGCAGAAACTTCTATCGTACCCTTTACATGAGGATTCTTCCGCGGAAGAACAACTCATATTCGCCTTGTCACAGGGCGCCGAGCACAACCTGATGACCTACGAGGTGTACGATATCAACGGCTACACATTCTACACCGAGGCCAAGGACATGAAGAGCGATGGTTATCAGAACTCCGGGGTAACGATGGAATCCTACACCAGTAATGACAAGGACAGATACTACGGAAGGATCGAGGAGATCTGGGAGCTGAGCTATGCTGGAGAGAAGGTCCCGATGTTCCGTGTCAGATGGGCGAAGAGCGTCCTAAAAGAAGACCGGTATTTCACCACCATGGTTATACCTGAAGCCAAATCCAAGACCGCAGGCGCAAACGTCACCGCGAAAAATGAGCCATGGGTACTGGCTTCCCAAGTTGACCAATGCTTCTTCATTACCGACCCGTCAAAGCCCAGTCGTGTTGTCGTGAGGAGAGGCAAAAGGAAGATCATCGGAATGGATGGAGTAGCCAATGAGCAAGACTTCGACAAGTACGGCGACCCGAGGATCGAACATGACGACGATGATGAAGTAGCAGCATACACCACAAGAAGAAGCAGGACCACCCTACCTAAAGGACGTCCGTTCCACAGAAGAACTCCATTTGCGAAAAAGAAGGGCAAGAAGATTGTGAACAGATAGCTAGCTAAGATCGATTGTATTTAAATCGTAGCCTTCATTTCTCGATTGTATTTCATGGGCACTTTTTGAACTATCATGAATATTTTTAAATTTCATGGACACTCGATCTCGATCCCCCTCCATCTCGATCGCTATCCCAGCTCGCCAGATCCGGTCCCCCTCGCTACCGAGCACCCCCCGGTCCCATCGGCCGCCACCGCCGACCCCCCGCACCCTCGATTCCCCTACTCAACCGCCGCCGCCGACCCCCCGCACCCCTCCCCGACTCAACCGCCGCCGCCGACCCCCCGCACCCCCCGCACCCTCCCCCGCTCCACCGGCATTACTGTTTGATGATATTTTTAGAAAAATTATTACTGTCTTATAAAAAAATATTACTGTTATGATTTAAACAAGTTTGAACATATTTAAACACAAATAAGTATCAAACAACATTTTAAATGCATAAAAAAATTGTGGAGCCTGGGAATCGAACCCAGGACCTCCTGGTGTGAGAACTGGCTGCTGACCAGTCGAGCTAGTAGAGGGAACTTGATGTGGATCAGGTTAGGTGGAAGATAACCTGTTGGATCGAGCAGAAATCAAAAAAAAATACTAATGGCGCACTAGGGTGAGGTGCGCCATTAGTATGGATGTACTTATGGCGCACCGAGGGGTGGTGCACCATTAGTATTGTGCCGCCCCCATCCATATTTCCTCCCCGGCCCAAACCTATCCCCTCTCTCTCCCTCGCCATCGCCCTCGATCCCCTTCCCCTCTCCTCTCCCGACGCCACTGCCCCGCCGCCTCGACGCCCCGACGCCGCCTCGACGCCTCGACGCCGCCCCGACGCCGCCTCGACGCCTCGACGCCTCGACGCCTCTCCTGCTCGCCGCGGCCGCGGCCGCCACGCTCGTCGGGGGCGCCTACTTCTGGGTGGTCGTCGCCTGGTTCCGCCTCCCGGAGCCCGGGGCCCTCGGGTGCCGGCCCGACGGCAAGGGCTCCTGGGCCATCGGGGTCTTCTACGGCAGCAGCCCCTTCCACCTCCGCCCCATCGAGCTGGTGAGGAGCCTCAAGCTTCAAGGCTGTGTGTGTTTGGTGTGGGTTTTGACTTTTGGGGAGGTGCTGGGATGCTCATTGCTGTTTTGATTTGGTTCGCGCAGGAAGGGAAGAGCAGCGCCAACGGCTCCGCGTGGCCGGTGGCCAAACCGGTGCTCACCTACGCCTCTGCCACGAACGCCGGCTACCCCAGCAACTTCTTCGCCGACCCCTTCCTCTACCTCCAGGTACGGTCCGTCAACCCCGTGGAATTGCACTCTACTGCCTTGTACATGTACAGACATCTTGCGAAATTTACGGCGTCAGGGCTGCAACAAATCCATGAGCTGCGAAATTCAGGTTGACTGGGTGGATTTTTGTGGCGGTTGCGGTGTTTCTGAATTCAGCTCCTCTGCAAGTGAGGATTGGGAAGGGCTTGCGGTTTGACTCTCGGATGCTTGGGACAGGATTTGGAACTGCGATGTCTAGTCGGGTAGCTGGATATGGTGTTCTGACGGTGTGTTATTAGTATGTGAAAGACATTGTATGAACTGCTCTAGTCGGGGATGCAAAATTAACTAGTAAGCCTGGTGCATACTGAATTGCCAGTGCACCATGAACAATTTGACTTGATAACTTTACTTGGGGAGGACTGCTACCTTGTTTATATTGAAACATGTCTTCATGGCATAATTGAACACTTTAGCTATTAATCCTATAATTTGATTGTCAAACAGGCTAACTACCACTGGAACATGCTTGCATGAAAAAGAATTAGTGCGATTCTCAAATGTATTTTGAAGGAAATGTAGCTTCTGAAATGCTGCTGATTTGGTTGATGGTTTCAGACTTTCATGCACCAAAGTACCAAAACAAAAGCACGTCATTAGCGTGCTTGTACACTCCATGACAACACAAGTGGATTTGCCCAACAAAATAGTTTTTATAAGGCCCAGAACCACAATTGAGGATATTTATTTGTGCAATTCTCTGTTTTAGATGATATTTATGTTGGATTTCATACAAGACACCTAAACCATGTTTCTTACTAATATTTTTTATCAATCTAGAAATGCAATTTTCATGGATTATATGCTTGGACTTATATTCATAGAATTGCATTCTTGAGTCGAGAAAGAACTTCATGCGATGTGCCTTCTGCATTCTTTTCTACTTACCATAATATGTGCCTTCTGCATTCTTTTCTACTTACCATAACTTGTTCCTTTGTGCACCATAAGTAAAACTAGCTAATTTTATGAAAATGTATCATGTCACTGTCCGTGACTCTCTCTTTTTAAGTCCACATTCTGTTGGTGGCTCGGTTAACTCCTAGGGTTTTAGTAGTTATGTATAAAAAACATAGAAAAGCCCGGCGGAATTAACTTTGGATTTTCTGCATTTAACTAAAAAACCCATAAAGAGTACAGTTCATTATTGAATAAAATGAAATGGCAGTTTATTTAGAAATTTGGAGCAGTTGTTCTATGGTTTTTTAGCACAAAAAGTCTGATTATATAAGCAAAAACAATTGTTAGCTTTTAGATGATGTATCAATGTAGCGTTAGCATATGATCCAAGTGCTAGTACTGCTAGTAAATAGCTAATACAGTTAATGAAGAAGAAGAAAAACTGCTAGTACAGTTAATGAAGAAGAAAAAAAACTGCTACTACTGCTAGTAAATAGCATCAGACTGAATGTCTTTTATATATGGCCAATACAGTCTGATGGACAATACAGTTATTGAAGAAAAACTGCTAGTACTGCTAGTAAATAGCATCAGACTGAATGTCTTTTATATATGGTACTGCTAGTAAATAGCTTCTTCAATATACTAATTTGCATCAAAGTGTAGAACAAAGCATCAGACTGAATAACTAACAGTGGGTAATTAACCTAACTATTCATTTTTCCTTAGGTTAATATTAAAATGTCCAGTGTATATATATTTGAAAATGATTGCTGCTAGATGTTAATTTGCTGGTACTAGCTAGAATTTGGCACTGAAAAGCAAAAGCAAAAGCTAATTAACTGTTGGGTAATAGCACTGGTACTAGGTAGCTAAAATATGTGTTCTGAAACACTGAGAGCAGAAACACTTACTACATACATATGCTCAAGAAACACTTACTAACCAGAAAAGGTTTTGACTTGAAATGTTAATAGAACAGAGAGCACCACAAGTTAAACACCTCAATCTGTTAGTATTTGTCTACATTTTCTCACATTCTTCTTGTATCTGATCCAGTATTGCTTGTAGTGGTTTGTCCAAACTGTTGAATGATACTGCTTGGAGATGCATATATTGTTTCACCTCTTCACATGCCAATGTATTTTCCATGTTGTGATGGAGGCCTTTTTTTCCTTGTCCACCCGAGAGGCCCTTGAGTTTGCTGGAATGTCGATTAACTTCCGTTCCAGCAAATTCGGGTACTCCATATGTCCTATTTTCAGCAAAGGTCATGCTGAAATTTTCCGTGAATTTTAGCATGACTTTGCTAAAAATAGGACATATGGGGTACTTTTGACTAATGCATGGGCCGGGGTACTTGTGACTAATGATGAAAGCTTAGGCTTTTAGGGTGCCTCGGCATCGAAAAACCCTTAATGATAAAAGCTTAGATTTTAGGATGCCTCGGTGTCGACAAACCCTAAATGATGAGACCATGATCTTGTTCCTTGACAATAACCAACTTTTTGACCAAACTTTGTTCCTATTTTGAGAGAAACATGGCCAACAACGATGAGGCCGGGGGTTCGGGCGGCAAGGCATTCTGGGAGCTGTCCCTGGAGATGGAGGAACAACCTCACTTGTATGAGGACGCCGCCTTCCCCACCGATCCTGAGACCACTAATGGTACCGCCAAGGGTGACCCCACTGATGCCACCACTGATGGTGCCACCGAGGATGCCACCACTGATGATGGCGTCGCACGCACAGATGGCAGCCAACCGAAGAGGTAACGGAAGGACCGGCGCCCGACCGTGCTCCGCACCCTCAAGGAGGAAGTTACTGAAGTGGACTCCGACGGGAATCCAACGACGCCCGAACGAATAGTCAAGGGGTACTCGCTTCAGCTTGGGTGCATTCTCCGGAGCACCGTCTCGATCAACACCGAGAACCTGAGGCATCCTGACCGAGGGAATTTGCGCAACCTCCTCTTCACGAAGCTGCACGAACGATACAAGTTCCCTGCTGAATTTGAAAACACAAGCCTCAAAGGGTATAAAGTGAACAATGCTGCCCTCACGAAGATGAGCAAGGCCCTGTCTACTTGGAAAAGCAATGTGAAGAGAATGATCGAGAAAGGTGAGAGTTGTGAGAAGATCAAGGAGAAAAATCCTTCGATCACCGAAGATGACTACAACGACTTCAAGATCAATTGCTCGAGCACCGCAAACTCCCAATCAAGTCAGTGGGGGAAAGAAATGCAGGAGCTGAACTTAGGGGAACACACACTCGGTCCCGGCGGTTACAGAGTGGCGGAGCCTATATGGGACAAGGAGGAGGCGGACCGTGCCGAGCAAGGCCTACCGCCCTTCTTCGATAAATACGGTGACAAGTAGACCAGGAACTTTGTCAGGGCCCGGTACAAGAAGGACCCGAAAACAAAGGAGCTTACCACGGATCCGAAGACCAGGGCGCTTGAGCTTGTGCTGGTAAGGAATACACCCTCGCGTAATTAGCTCCATATGGTTGCATTCTAATAAATGAAGCCAAATTTCTAAATGGTTAACATTCCTTCCGCAGGCGACTGAAAGCAGTAGCGCGGGGTCGACTAAGAGCAACCCTTGGGACACCACTCTAAATAGGGCGTTGAATGTAATGAAGAACAAGGATAAGCTCAGTAAGCCGACGTTAGCTGGTCGTGTGGCCGGCAAAGGCTTGTCGACAAAATGGTCGTCATACTATAACAATGGTGTGCGAAAGGAGAAAAAGACCAGCTCGGAAAGCTAGGCGCGCGAGGTTCAAGAACTCAAGGCACAGGTGGCGCCGATTCCGGAGATTGTCCAAGGGCAAGTGCAACAACAACTCGGAGCGACGATCACCGCCATTGTGCCTACCTTGATCGAGGGGTTGAGTGCATGGATTGTGGGCGGCCAACAGGGGCCGCCCCCGATTCCTAGCTTCACGGCCAGCAACTCGCAGAATGCGATGGCGGGGCCATTGGTGTCTCCTGCGGAGGCGGCATTGGTGTCTCCGACGCCGGCACGGGAGCTTAATGCACCCGGGTGTACGCCGGCCGGCACCTCTGCAGCAAGCGGCCCCTCCGTCAACAGCACGCCCGCCGTTGGCGGTGCCTCGACATTAGCCAAGCTCGACGCCATCATCACGGTAACTAAATAAGCCTCTCTCGGCCGAGGACTTCATCTCCTTGCCTTTGACTGGGCATCCCTGACGCCCTACATGTTTTCGCTGGGCACCGCCGACGTTCCCTGCACTCTCCTGCACTTCGTGAACAACGAGTTGGTCGATGTCGCCAAGGGAAAAATTGTTCAACCAGGCAACCCCTTGTTCCACGGTACCCAGATGCACCCAACTTGTTTAGGGTTCAACTGGTTCGGGTGCTGCCAGGCTGCGACGAGTTGTTACCTTCGATTCGACCCGTCGGGGCCGACGATGATGACGTGATGACCCTCAGCGCCTGCCTGAGCTGGCCCCTGCTTTGGCCGAAGAGCCAGATTCGTTTGGGGGCAGGGGGCACCACCCCAAAGACAACACCGCCAGTCGTGCCGGCGCCAAGTCGGCCCCATGGCAAGACCGCCGCAACGGTGCCGAACATCCCTATGCCACTGGATCCAAACATGCATATGGCACAGGATCAGAACGATGATGACGACGATACATTTGGCATCGTCGATCAGTACTTTGCCGTTCATGGGTACGATGGAGACTTCATGGGGCCTCCTTCTCAAGAACCCAACCCAACAAAAGACGTGCACGATCTAGCTGGTACCGCGGAGAAGCCAAGTTGCAACAGGCGTCTTCTGCCGTTCACCTCTCAGGAGATGCTCCAGCTGCTGACTTCACCGAGCCTCAGATAGGCGAGGTGCGAAATATTATCAGCCCCAACACACTCAAGAAGGCGGTCTGTGAGCAGAACTTGGTCCCATTACAGGAGAAGAAGAAGGCACGCAAAAGAAAGACTAACAAGGGTGCGAGCCAGCCGGCACCGAGTACGATCCGTGCTCAGGACGGGCCACCTTCACCTAAGGATATCTCGAGGAGGGTGCATGTGGCGGGTAGGGCGATGCTACCGACAAATATGCTCAATGCTGCAACCGGTGCTATGCGGAGTCTGCATGACAGTGTTCTTTCTTTGGAGAAGCGGCGTCTCAGAGAGAAGGATGTGGCATACCCGGTTTTCGCGGTCAAGGTGCCAGAGGGCAAGGGCTTTGTGGATAACTCCATCGGGCGTATGATCGTCCTGCGGTTTGATGACATCCACGCTATGTTGAACCTTCATCCGCTGCACTACACCTTCGTTCGGCTATTTTCGCTGAGTATGGAGATGCGGATCATTCGCGACAAGACCCCGGACATCGTGATAGTCGACCCCTTCTACATGCGTGCCAAGATCTTGGGCAGCGCTGGGGACCGGCAAGTCGCGAGTTCTAACCTCGAAGGCATCATTCTGGCAAACCAAGATAAGGATAACTTCCTCGTGCCTTACTTTCCCGAGTAAGTCCTCCCCTCAACCGGCCCGTAACATATGAATTCTTAGATTTCGATCGTTTTTCTTTTAACATTCCGTGTTTTCTGCAGTGACACACATTGCACGCTCATCCTCCTAAGCCCCAAATATTCCATGGCCACGTATTTCGACCCGGACCGTCAGTCGAACATAGACTACACAAATGTCAAGAAGGTTCTTGATGATGTTCTCCCCGGCTACGCCAAATCTGGAGGCACCTTCACCAGGCCTATTCGTAAGTACGGCAAGCACGTGTTCTCCCACAATACGATGTTTTGCTGTGTCAAGCAGCCGCCTGGCGGTCAGAAGGGTGCCTACTACGCCATCCATCACATGCGGGCGATCGTACGGGACCATCATCAACTTCTGCTACCGAGTAAACTCAAAGATTGGGCCGCGAGCGTGTTGGCAATCCAGGACGCGGACATCAGACAAGAATTCTTTCGCATCCAGTCGGAGTTTGCGGAAATCATCCATCAAGATGTCCTTCGTACCTCAGGGCAGTTCTACCTCAGAAATCAACCGTCCAACAGTGACATCGACACAATGCTACAAATGCAGGCTGGCAACGCCCGTTATTTCATGACTCCCACGATAGACGGCGGCTTCATCCATGCTCCGGTCCCTTGAGTCGAGTCGAAAGCAGTGATGCTGTGTCTAGTTCTGAAACATCGATTGGCTCATGTTGTAATTAAACTTTAATGAACTTGTAGTATGTCTCTTTGGTTTCAAGAGTCATTCAACTTAGATGTAATCGATGCTATTAATGTCTTGCTTTTCTCTTCCGATCGTTCTGTTGCATACTTATATATTGCTTATGTATTGTTTGTCAATTGGTACTAACGTTTCGTTTGGCTAGTGCATAGTGATGCCGTCGTATGTCGTGTACAAGGGTAAGGTTCCCGGAGTCTATGACGACTGGGAGGAGTGTCGGAGACAGGTTCACCGATTCAGCTGTAACAGTTACAAAGGTACACCACTAGGGCCGAGGCCGAATCTAGATACGCCCGCTATCTAGCGGGAGAGGGGAGGGAGCGTTGGAGGAACCGGATGAATATGAGTTTCATCGTGATGATGCTCATCGTGATGACCGCAGCTCTCTTCTATGTGATGGTAGTTTCGATGATCGATATCGACTTGTAATGTGAAGACAAACTCGCTACTCGCGCTCTCGAGACTTGTAATATAATGTTCTATCTTTGTTCAGTCTTTTCAATTCGGAGACTAATATGATGAATTGTATTCGGAGAATAATATGATGAATTGTATTCAGAGACTAATCTTCTATTGTATTTGATGAATCTGTTGTTAATGTGTGTTGTCTATATTTTGTCCAATTATACACTTTGTAACCTGTGCAAAAAACAGAAAATAAAAAAATAAAAAAACCTAATATTCATACTAATGGCGCATCACATCACAGTGCACCATTAGTATGCCAAAGGATACTAATGGCGCATCATTAAACAGTGCGCCATTAGTATGCCGAAGTTACTAATGGCGCATCTTGTTGTTGTGCGCCATTAGTATGCCAAAGCACCTGGGTATACATGGCCCCCTGGGAGGCATACTAATGGCGCACTATTGTATATACTAATGGCGCACTATTGTATATACTAATGGCGCATCTGAGGTCTGCCATTAGTATACCAGATACTAATGGCGCACCAGTGGTGCGCCATTAGTAAAATATACTAATGGCGTGGCACTAATGGCGCACCACTAATGCGCCATTAATGGCCAAATTAGGTGCGCCATTAGTAGGCCTTTTCCTAGTAGTGAGGGGCTTAAGCACCCCATAACATGGTGTGAGAAGGCCGAACACTCTCACGAGTGCGGCACCCCGAACTTATAGCACTATATGCATCGGCTCCGAATCATGTCTTGGGTCAATAGTTGGGTTTGAAATGTTTTGGTACCTTACGTTCCGCAATGTTGGCTAAGGTAGCACTGGGAGAACTACTGCGATTGTGCCACAGTTGAGCTGGGTTAACACCTCAGTAGAGAAAGCTAAAACTGACCGTCATGATAGTGCGAGAGACCGGTCGTTGTTCGCGAGGTTTTTCGAGTCCCTAAAGACTTATGCCGCTTAGAGCGAGGAGCCGGATTTATCTGGCCTAGGCGTGGATAGCGCCCCGAACTCGGTCTTCCGAATACTAGGGGCTTCGCCAAAATTTAAAATTATAGAATTCTATGGCTAAGTGAGAGTGATAAAGCATTATAAGTCCGACGGCCTTGTTCATTGTGCTGAGCGCCTCCCTAGATGGACCCAAGAATGGGAACAAGAGCGCTCAGGTTTATCCCGAACACCCCAACACTCGTGGCATGGGGGTAGAAGCCGACGACTTGCATCTCTCAGATTTGATAAACGGCCGCACAGAAGGTAATATTTTAAATTAACAAGCGTTGCTTAGCGCATATGAACAAAGTTTTCAGCGTACAGGATAACAGATGTGAGTGTACTCAAAAATTACATCTTTGGAGCATTCACCCGCTATAAGGCGGGCACCCTTCAGGACGCCCTTATAATACATCTCGGGTGTGCGATACTCCTTGCCCGGCGGTGGTGCGTCCGTCAAAAGCTTCTCAGCGTCCATCTTGCCCCAGTGCACTTTAGCACAGGCGAGGGCCCGACAGGCACCTTCAATGCGGACGGAGCGCTTGATGACTTCAATCCATGGACAAGCGTCCACCAGCCGCCGCACCAGACCGAAGTAACTCCCAGGCATGGCTTCTCTAGGCCACAGCCGAACTATGAGGCCCTTCATGGCCTGTTCGGCCACCTTGTGGAGCTCGACCAGCTGCTTCAGCTGGTCGCTCAAGGGCACCGGATGTTCGGCCTCAACATATTGAGACCAGAACCCCTTTTCTGTCGAGCTCCCCTCCTCGGCTCGGTAGAATGCGGCAGCATCAGACACTCTACAGGGTAGATCGGCGAACGCTCCTGGAGAGCTCCGGGTTCGGGTAAGTAATAGATAATTCACTTTTATATGCTTGCTTTGCATAAAGAATGCCTTACCCGCCGCTATTTTCTTTATCGCCTCGATCTCCTGGAGGGCCTTCTGGGCTTCGGCCTTAGTGGTTTTGGCACTCTCAAGAGCCAACGCGAGCTCAGACTCGCGAGCCTTCGAGTCACGCTCCAAACTCTCGTGTTTCCCCACGAGAGCCTGGAGCTCTTGCCGCACCTCCGCCACCCGCGCATCCTGCTTCTCTCGCTCGGTGCGCTCCAAGGCCGCACTGTTTTCGACCTTGGACACCGCCTCCTTCAGGGTCGCCACCCCGGTCGTGGCCCCTGCAACATTCACGTTGGTCCTGTCATTATTTGAAACCAGGTATTTCTATATACATTTACATACGGTATTAGATACCGTCCTTGTCCTCGAGCTGCTTCTTGGCATGGCCGAGCTCGTTCTCAGACCGCTCGAGACTCTCCTTCAATGCATTGACCTCCATAGTAAGTGCGACAGAGGTCAGCAGCGTAGCCTGCATTCCCCTATTGACATATTTATGTTAGACTCCTGCGTATATCTTTTTAGATCCTCAGCTCGGCTTTTCTTCCCGAATGCCAAACTGAGCATCAGGGGCTACTGTCTATGCGGTAACATTTTTATATGTTTTGAATACTTACCTCAAAGCCTGTTAGAAGGCTCGTACAAGCTTCGGTCAGCCCGCTCTTGGCGGACTGAACCTTCTGAATCACCGCACTCATAACAGTGCGGTGCTCCTCGTCGATGGAGGCGCTGTTAAGCACCTCCAGCAAATTGTCCGGCGCCTCCAGGTGGACGGAGGTCGCCGGTGTCGTAGGCTTGCCCTTCTTATGAAGGCGCCGCCTGCCGGACTCCGAAACCACTGAAGGTTCCGGAGCAGTGTCCGTCCCAGGGCCGGACTTAGATCCCTCCGGGGCTTTACCCCCTTTGGGCCTGGAGTCCGGGAGGTCGCCTTGCGGCGCCTCCAGGACCACCTCCTCCTGGTTTAGTCCCTTTTGGGACTCCACCTCGGCGTCGTCCGTAGGGAGAGGGGAGGAGGCCGTCGGAAGTGAAGTGCTATTCACGTCCGACGAATCGAGGGAGGCGCTCGACGAATCGCCGAGCTGGGCCTTGGGCGGACTGCATGATTGAATTCGGTGTCAGAAGGTACCATACAATAGAGGAAAGCCATAAGTTATTCTGGTATCCGGCCACTTACGATTTTGCCAGGGGCTTGACCCTGGATGGCCATTCCTCCCCGCCGTCTTCGGCATCGGAGGCGTAGTCCGACAGAAGGGTCCTCCCCTTCTTGGACCCTCCGGCCTCCCTAGTTGGGGCGGCCTTCCTTTTCTTTCCTTCCCCCGTTGGAGGGGGAGAGGCTTCTTCTTATTCCTCCTCCTCGCCTTCAGAGGCGGAGGGTGCTTCGGGGTTGTCAGGCGATGAATCCGACACCACCAGGCGTCGGGAACTCTTTCGAGTCCCCGTGACCTTCTTCTTGGCCTTCTTCTCCGGCACCACGTGAGGTGCCGGAACCAGCAGCTTCGTTAAGCGAGCGTCCGCTGGGTCTTCGGGCAAAGGAGCCAGACAGTTGATCTGTTCGGCCTTCTTCTGCCAGTCCTGTTAAAGGGATGGGGGTTTAGATCCCGCATAGAATCAAATCTATGGAAAACAAATACCCCGTAATGGGAAAATTAAGCTCACCGCGCTTGCTTGGCGCAGAATCTGCGATCCTCGGTGACGGGAGGGGAGACCTCGGAGCTCTTGAATAGCACCTTCCAGGTATCCTCGTGCTTCGTGTCGAAGAGCCGGGACAGAGTCTTGTGTTGGGCTAGGTCGAACTCCCACAAGTTGAAAGCCCGTCGTTGACACGAGAGAATTCGACGGAAGAGCATGACCTGGACTACGGTGACAAGTTTAACCTTCCTGTCGATCAGGTCTTTGATGCAGGTTCGAAGTCCGGTCACTTCTGCCGAATTACCCCACAACAGACCCGTCTCTTTCCAAGATGTGAGCCGTGTGGGGATGCCAGATCGGAATTCGGGGGCCACTGCCCATTCAGGGTCACGCGGCTCGGTGATATAGAACCACCCCGATTGCCACCCTTTGATGGTCTCTACGAAGGCGCCCTCGAGCCATGTAACGTTGGCTATCTTGCACACCATGGCGCCTCCGCACTCCGCTTGGCGGCCGCCCACGACCTTCGGCTTGACGCTGAAGATCTTTAGCCATAGGCCAAAGTGAGGCTGGATGCAGAGGAAGGCCTCGCACATGATGATAAACGCCGAGATGTTGAGGATGAAGTTCGGGGCCAGATCGTGGAAGTCCAGGCCGTAGTATAACATGAGCCCCCGGATGAACGGGTGAAGAGGAAAGCCCAGTACGCGGAGTAAATGGGGGAGAAATACAACCCTCTCATGGGGCCTAGGGGTGGGGATGAGTTGCCCCTCATTTGGAAGCCGGTGCGCGATGTCGTCAGACAAGTATCTGGCCTTCGTCAACTTTTTGATTTGTCCCTCCGTGACGGAGGAGTCCATCCATCTACCTCCCGCTCCGGTCATGATTGGAGAAGGTTGAGGTGGGAAGTGCGAACTTGGGCGTTGGAGCTCGAGTGCGCAGGGATGGATAAGCAAAGGAGGATGAAGGCGTAAATGGAAAGGGTAGATCCATATCCCCTTATATGGGCGACCAAAACTACAAGCCCCCACCAGCCTAATAAAACTCGCTTATCTCCCAAGCGTCGCGGTTAATGGTGCGGTTGGGTTACCCACGCGCATATTGATGAGAATCCCGGAATAAGGGGACACGATCTCTGCTTTGACAAGACGTGCCAAGGAAACCGCCTCGCTAAACGCGCTGAGGTGGAACAGTAAAATGACTCGAATAAAGTCTTGGCCGTGGCGTGATGTCACGCTGCGGAATACGTCAGCAGATTAGATTTGTGCAGATATTATTCTCTCTACGGTGGTATGTGGAACTTATTTTGCAAAGCCGGACACTATTCTTGTGTTCAACATCTTCTATGAAGTATTCGGAGGAGGAACCCGCCTTGCAATGCCGAAGACAATTTGCGCGCCGGACTCGTCATCATTGAAGCCTGGTTCAGGGTCTACTGAGGGAGTCCTGGATTAGGGGGTGTCCGAATGGCCGGACTATGACCTTTGGCCGGACTCTCGGACTATGAAGATACAAGATTGAAGACTTCGTCCCGTGTCCGGATGGCCGGACTATGACCTTTGGCCGCTGCCTATATACTCTTTGCATGCTTGCTTGAATTTTGTGATGATTGCTTGACTTGTCCAAAGATAGCTAAAATCTGCCAAAGTCTAAAATTGGGAAAAGGTTAAGTTTTTCATTGGTCAAGTAGTCTAATCACCCCCTCTAGACATACTTCAAGGTCCTACAAGTGGTATCAGAGCCTTGATCTCCATTTGCTTTCATTTCCATAGCTTTTGGTGGTCATAGCCTTGGTTTCACAACCTAGGAGAGTATGGCGTCTAGCGAGGGAAATTATCACCGTAGAGGTCCTTACTTTGATGGTACTAATTTTGCTAGTTGGAAGCATAAGATGAAAATGCATATTCTCGGACATAACCCCGCCGTTTGGGCTATTGTTTGTATTGGCTTGCAAGGTGAATTCTTTGATGGGAGATAGCCGAACCGTGAAGCTAATCCGGATGAATTGAAGATGCTGCAATACAACGCTCAAGCTTGTGATATCCTCTGCAATGGCTTGTGCCCCGAAGAATTCAACAAAATCAGCCGTCTTGAGAATGCAAAGGAAATTTGGGATACTTTGATTGATATGCATGAAGGTACCGACTCTGTCAAGGAATCCAAGTTGGATGTGCTCCAAAGTCACCTTGACAAGTTCAAAATGAAGGATGGTGAAGGTGTCGCTGAAATGTACTCTAGGCTTGCTCTTATCACAAATGAGATTGTCGGCTTAGGGAGTGAAGAGATGACCGACAGATTCATCATCAAGAAGATCCTAAGAGCATTGGATGGAAAATATGATACCGTGTGCACATTGATTCAAATGATGCCCAACTACAAGAATCTCAAGCCAACGGAAGTCATTGGCAGAATTGTTGCTCATGAGATGTCACTCAAGGATAAGGAGGAACTTCACAACAAGTCAAGTGGTGCTTACAAAGCCTCATGTGAAGCTCCTACATCATCAAGTGAGCAACAAACCTTCAATGAAGAATTGAGCTTAATGGTGAAGAACTTCAACAAATTCTACAAGAGTAGAAGCAAAGAAAGAAGCTCTAAGTCAAGGTCCTATAATGACAAAAGATCTTCTAGTCGAGAGCGCAATTGCTACAATTGTGGGAGACCCAGACACTATTCCAATGAGTATACGACACCCTACAAAAGAAGAGAAGATTCTCCAAAAAGAAGAAGCAAAAGAGAGAATCACCACCAAGAGAGAGGAGGAGTAGAGATGATCGTTATGAACGAAGACCCTCACGGAGAAGCAAGGATTCGGAAAGGAAGGACAAGTCATCAAAGAGCTACACAAAACGAAGACATCAAGCTCATGTTGGTGAATGGGTATTCGGCTCCGACTCCGACCATCACTCCGAGAGAAGCTATCACTCTGACTCCGAATATACTCAAGATGAAGGTGTTGCCGGTCTAGCACTTGTGTCAACCAACTCCTACGACATATTTGACTCACCAAATGAAGGAATTGGAAGATGCTTCATGGCCAAAGGTCCAAAGGTAACACATCCCGAGTATGTTGATTTCAACAGTGATGAAGATGACTTGCTAGGTGATGATGATTTACTTATTGACAACTCTAGTGATGAATACTATGATGAAACGTCAATTAATCATGCTAATCAAGATAAAACGAATGACAATGATAAGGAGAAGATTGAGCTTCTAACTGAAGAACTAAACACTCTTAAGTTAGCTCAAGAAACTATCTTCGAAAATCATCGAGAACTTTTAAGGTCTCATGAGAAGTTACGCTTTGAAAAGCTCAATCTTGAGCAAGAGCATGAGTTCTTAAAGTCAATCAATGATGATCTTCGCAAGAAAAGTTCTTCTTGTATTGACAAGTGTTTACTCTTATCTACTTACATGCCTCAAGTCAAATCTAGTAACAAGTACAAGAAAGATCCTTCCTCTAGTTGTAACAATAATAATAATGCCAAATACAATATTGTTGCTTCTAGTAGTTCTCTTGATTCCACTAATGATTCTCTTAGCCAAGTTACACTTGAGCAAGAAAATAACTTATTGAAGGGAATTATAGAGAAAGGTGTATACAAGAGCCTTACCGGGAGTAAGCAATTCGAGGAAATTGTACGCAAGCAAGGAAGGCACCGGAAGAATCAAGGTGTTGGTTTTTAACGAAAGTTCAATGCCAATGGAGTTGAGTGGGAAGAAGATCAATACCCCAAGACGAAGTTTGTTCCTCAACAAGAGAAGTATGATCCGACTTCCTTCAAGGGAACAAAAGTACAAGATGATCTTCCACCACAAGACCACAAGAACAAAGGCAAGGACAAGCTTCAAGAGGAGATTGATGCATTTGAAGAAGCACCTAAGGCCTTGGTCAAGTGGGTTCCCAAGACTACATCAAGTTCTACTTCATCAAGTATGACTACAACTCCAAGGATTCCCATCAAGATGATGTGGATCCTGAAGAAGAAGAACTAGAGAGTTCTTGAGGGTGACTCCACCAACATTCTTCACTCATATCATTATGGCAAGGACAAGTGCAATCAACTTCCACATCTTGCACTAGTTCAAGGAGTCACAAACCCTCATGTTGGTAAGGCAAGGGACAAGGTAACGTAATGACTTCATGGACATCATCTTGTGTGTGCATCACTCTATGTCTATGGATATTCTTGTTTGTTCCTTGTGGGACTAACCCATGTAGGTATGTTCAAAGTGCAACTCTCCAAAGGATTGCTCCAAATGATCTACATCAACATCGAGCATCCACATCTTCAACACCTACATGAAGTCATCATCGACAAAACCCAAGGTTAGTTTATCCCTCTAAAAGGGGATCTCACATCTAGGGGGAGCTTAACTCAAAGAATTGAGTCAAAGCAACTCTAATGATGTGAACACATCAATGCATTATGTAAAAGTGGTAAACCCACTTTAGCTTAAACGATGAGTATGACCTACGACCAAATGTTCTCATTTGACTCCTAAGTCAATATACTCATATATAGATGACCTAGTCATCGCCAATTGTTTGATAGATGCTAGAATTGGTTGTGCATGCTTTGCCACATATTTCATTTGCCATTTTATTGTGTGAGCATGTTGGTTGCATATTTTTCTCATTCAAGGACATCCACTTGTTGTTTTGATCGATTGGCTTCTTTTTCTTTGGCCAAGTGGATGGACAAGAATGCCTAAGAACCTTCTCTAGCTATCTATGCTTTTCTCATCTCAAACTCTATTCATGCTACATCACAAAATTTGATCAAGTCAGATTCAAACCACTCTGTGTGAGGAGCACTCGGAGTCCCCGATTCGTCATAGACTTAAACTTCCAAAACTTCTTTGTGATTCTCAGTCTGCCCGATTCATCCATTTCGGTCCTACCGAGATCACTAAGTCGATCTAGGTTTTCAATCTCGGTGCAACCGATTTGAACTTTTTGGTCACACTGAGTTGCTGTAACTATATACAGTTATGCATCTCGGTGCCACCGAGTTGTTCCACTCGGTCACACCGAAAGTGTCGGGCTATATATACTCACGGGAAAATTTTGGAAAATTTTCTCCGAAACTCTTCGCCCGCGCATAGCTCGCTCTGCCTACTAGGTCTACGGATCATCGACTTCGTCGCCAGCCGCCTCCTGTCGCTGGTCTCCGCTGCCGTCAACAGAAATCACCCCCGCCGTTGCCGCCGTAGCGAGTTCATCGCCAAGCTAGGGTATGAACTCGATCACAGTGCTATCCTCGTATGATTCCTAGCACATTGTGTTCATTATGCATCTTGCCGCAATTGAAACACTCCTATCCAATCAATACAATCCTTAGAGTAGATGTGATTTGGAAATTTAGGGTTAGGTTTCCGCCGATATCATCTCGGCCCACCGAGTTGAAAAACTCGGTCCCACCAATTTGGCTAATGCCGTTGCACTAGTAACTCTCGTTCTGACCGAGAATTGCTAATCGGTGTGACCGATTTTAAAACTTTGTGAAATCCTAGCAGTCTTGGTGCCACCGAACTGTGACTCGGTCCTACCGAGTTCACCAGTTTAGGTTCCAAAACTGCTTCGGTATCACCGAGTTAGAAAATCGGTTGAGTCGAAAAGCTTTTTGTGGAAAACTAAAACTGAATTTTTGAATCATCCTTTTGCAAAAACCTCTGTATTTTGTGATGCTCATCCATTCTATCTCATCTATAACTATTCACAAGGTCAGCAGTCAGTGATTTGTAGCATGTCAGACCAAAGTGACAGCCAGAACAAGTCAGAAGAGCAGATTCACATGAGTGAGGGCACTAGTCCCTCTAGCAGCTCAAATGAAGGGAGCAGAAGCACTCCAAGCAATCCGCCTAAGGTTGCCACAAGGACAAGAAAGAAGAAGACCTCAGAATTTGAGGATGAGGATTATATAGCAGAAGAAGATGAGGCTACTTCCAAGAAAGTAGAGCTCAAGAATATGCACAGCTCAACTGCAGTAAAGCCAGGAATGAAGATCAAAAGGCCTGCAGGTAGACAACCAATGTCCAAAGCCAGAGTCTCCACTCAAGTTCCTTTGGAATCCCAACCCAAAGGGCATGCTGCTGCTGAAGGAAAGAAAAGGAAGGAAAGGGTCAAAAAGACCATGGCCAGAGTTGTTGGTCAACCTTTCATGAAGAGGAAGAAGAGATTGCTGCACCAGCACCCAAGGCACAAAAGCTGATGGGTGATGCTATAAAGTCAGGGGCTGCAACATCAAAGCCCAAAGAAGCACCCAAAGCTGCCCCAAGCCCAAGATTGCACCAAAGAGGAATACCAGGAGTATACCAGCAGCTGAGAAGAACAAGGCCCCAATGCCTGATGTTGCTGCTGAGGAAGATGAAGAAGGGAAGGTCCTAAGGAAGCTCAAACCCAAGATTCCAAACCACAATGATGCTCATCCCGTGGATGAGGACATGAATATTAGGAGAGACTCAGGGTTGAGGCTATGGAGAATGACAGATCCATATGCCACCAGGAGAAGGACTGTTGTTGATTATAGGTTCCACACAAAGGAACAGCAGGACTTCTATGAGACAATCTTGTTGGACAAGAAACCCATAGTGTGTGATATGAGGTGGGTCGACTGGACCTACATGAAGGAGAATGAAGAACACTATCCTGGAGTGTATGACAATTTTGTTGCTTGTAGAGTTGCAGATTTTGTTGGGCAGAAGCTCACCAACTGGAATGATGAACTCATTATGCAATTCTACTCCACAACACACTTCTATCCAGATGGGAGGATAGTTTGGATGTCAGTAGGTACAAGGTACCAGTCAACCATATAGGAATGGGCAAGTCTGATCAATGCCCCCAAGGAGAGTGAAGATGACTTGGATGTCTATGCCAAGAAGAAGATGGGACACAATACTATGTCACATATGTACAAGGAGATCCCAGACAAAGCTCTTGAGACTTTCTCGTTTGGGTCACTCCATTTTCTTCTGTCAGGGCTGCCTACGATCAACTGGATCTTATGGCACACTCTTTTGCCCAAGTCAGGTGACTAGAGCATGATCAAAGGGCATGCAATAAACTTGCTACACATATTTGATGTGCCACAGAAATTCAAGGTCATGAGCCTTATGGTAGAGACTATCAAGAGGACTGCAGCAGATCAAAAGAGGAGTTGTGGATATGCCCCACAGATTCAGGAGTTGATTAACTCAAAGATGGGCACAGGAAAATATCTGTTGGATAAGGAACATTTTGCTCTCTATCCAGACTTTGAGGACAATCAAGTTGTAATGAATGAGAATGAACCATCATCAATGCAAGCTCAAGAGAAGAAGGAGAAGGCAAGGAAAGAGAAGGCTTCCAAGATGCCAACTCAAGAGGAGGCATCTGAGTACTTTTTGAAGAACAGGCAGGAGCAGCTTGGTTACTTGATGGCATCAACACTGAGGATTGAGAAGGGGTTGGCCACCCTAACTCAAAACCAGGAGAGCCTGGAAAGAATCATGGAACAAAAATTCTATGATCTTGATGTCAAGGTAACTAAGATTCAGTCAGTTGTGGAGCAGCTTCAGGATGACATGCAGGAGAGGAAGGGCAAGACAACCACTGATGCATTTGCCATAGTGCCTAGAGCTCAGAGGTCAGCTGCAGTGCCCGTGACAGACACTAGAGCCACATCATCTGCACCAGCTACAGCTCCTACAGCTCCAGGGCAACCAGCTCCAGCACCAACTCCTCCAGCTCCATCTACATCGACTGAAGTCTTCGTCCAAGGAGCCATCTCTACACCACCACCTGAAGATCAAGCCTGAGAGTCGATATAGCACTATGCATTTTCTATGAACTTTTTGGTAACTTGTTGCCAAAGGGGGAGAAAAATGTATAGATCATAGGCTTCGAGAGAGAGAGAGTGTTGCTTTTATTCTCTCTTGCTTTGGTGGTTAAACTTTGTTTGCTTTTGATTGCTTGAGATACTATGCTATTATCTGTGAGACATTGATGATCATGTGTTTGATCATAAGATACACTTATGCATGTTTGATGATATTATCTTACCTATCCTTATATGATCATTCACTTTGCTTGGTGATGAGTGCATGTATTCAATCTTTATTATTTTGAGTGCTCCACCAAGATGTATGTGACATGGAAGAGTAACCCATGATCCTAATTCCTTGTGCATTTGCAGTCCAAAGCAAATTTTAAACTATGCACAAATTTAGGGGGAGCTCTTTCTTATCACATACTTCTCAAAGCGATGATGTTTTTCAATCTTATTATCCTTTGTCGAAGCTTTGATCTATATGTTGTCATCAATTACCAAAAACGGGGAGATTGAAAGTGCAACTATCCCTAGGTGGTTTTGGTAATTCATAACAACATATAGCTCATTGAGCTAATGCTATTCCAAGACTATTATTTCAAGAAAGCTCAATGAATGGCATGGCATGGATGATGAAAGTGGATCCCTCAAAGTATCAAGGACAAAGGATTGGCTCAAGATCAAAACATCAAGACTCTTCATTTTACATTTTAGTGATCCAAGATCACATTGAGTCTATAGGAAAAGCCAATACTATCAAGGAGGGATGGGGTGTTGCTTAATGAGCCTCTTGCTTTAAGTGCTTAGTGATATGCTCCAAATACCCTCAACTACTTTCTCACATCCACATATGACCTAAACCTAAAGTCAAAATCGGTCATACCGATTCTTTCTATCCGGCGCCACCGAGTTCAAATGTCATAGCCACTGCCACAAACCCTGGGCAAATCGGTCTCACCGATAGGGATCTCGGTCTCACCGAGATGGGATTGTAATCTCTCTGTTTCCCTTCGTAATGTTTCGGTCTAACCTAAGTGAGCGATGGGTCCCACCGAGATTGCAATGTAAACTCTCTGTTTCCCTTTCGTAACATTTCGGTCTCACCGAAAAGAGCAAATCGGTCCCACCGAGTTCACCTGACCAACTCTCTGGTTAGCTAATTACCAAAATCGGTCTCACCGAGTTTGTGTAATCGGTCTCACCGAGATTACTTTATGCCCAAACCCTAACCATATCGGTCCTACCGAGTTGCATGTCGGTCCCACCGAAAATCCTAACGGTCACTAGGTTTACTGAATCGGTCCGACCGAGTTTGTTGATTCGGTCCCACCGAGTTTGGTAAATTGTGTGTAACGGTTAGATTTTGTGTTGAGGCTATGTATACCCCCTCCACCTCCTCTTCATTCATGGAGAGAGCCATCAAAACAAACCTACACTTCCAACTTACCAGTTCTAAGAGAGAACCACCTACTCATGTGTTGAGGCCAAGATATTCCATTCCAACCATATGAATCTTGATCTCCAGCCTTCCCCAAGTTGCTTTCCACTCAAATCTTCTTTCCACCAGATCCAAATCCTACGAGAGAGAGTTGAGTGTTGGGGAGACTATTATTTGAAGCACAAGAGTAAGGAGTTCATCATCAACGTACCATTTGTTACTTCTTGGAGAGTGGTGTCTCCTAGATTGGCTAGGTGTCACTTGGGAGCCTCCGACAAGATTGTGGAGTTGAACCAAGGAGTTTGTAAGGGCAAGGAGATCGTCTACTTCGTGAAGATCTACCGCTAGTGAGGCAAGTCCTTCGTGGGCGACGGCCATGGTGGGATTGACAAGGTTGCTTCTTCGTGGACCCTTCTTGGGTGGATCCCTCCATGGACTCGCGCAACCGTTACCCTTCGTGGGTTGAAGTCTCCATCAACGTGGATGTATGATAGCACCACCTATCGGAACCATGCCAAAAACATCCGTGTCTCCAATTGCGTTCGAATCCTCCAAACCCTTCCCTTTACTTTCTTACAAGTTGCATGCTTTAATTTCCGTTGCCTATATACTCTTTGCGTGCTTGCTTGAATTGTGTTATGATTGCTTGACTTGTCCAAAGATAGCTAAAATCTGCCAAAGTCAAAAATTGGGAAAAGGTTAAGTTTTTAATTGGTCAAGTAGTCTAATCACCCCCCCTCTAGACATACTTCAAGGTCCTACAAGTACCGCTTATCATCCTCAGACGGATGGAGAGACAGAACAGGTAAACCAAATACTCGAAGATATGCTTCGAGCCTGTGCTTTGGCTCAAGGCCCGAAATGGGAAGATTGCTTGCCGTACACCGAGTTCTCGTATAACAATAGCTTCCAGACCACTTTAAAGATGTCACCATATGAAGCTTTGTATGGCCGTAAGTGCCGCACTCCATTAAATTGGTCTCAAACCAGAGATAGCCATATTTTCGGAACATATCTCATGCTGGAAGCCAAAAAGCAAGTCAAGGAGATCCGAGACAAATTGCAATTGGCCAAATCGCGACAGAAAAGTTATTACGATGCAAAACACCGACAGATCAGCTTTGAACCCGGAGAACATGTATATCTTCGAGTCACGCCTATGAAAGGTATCAAGAGGTTTCAAACCCGTGGAAAATTGGCACCCAGATTTATTGGTCCATTTCCCATTATGACACGAGTGGGTGTTGTGGCATATAAGTTTGAGTTGCCCCCTGAATTGTCAGACGTGCACAACGTGTTCCATGTTTCACAATTTCGACGGTGCATATCACCGCCCGAGAAAAAGACTGATTTGATAGAGATAGAGTTGGCAAAGGACTTAACCTATTAAGAGAGGCCGGTGAAAATTTTGGATCAAATGGGAAGAGTCACTCGCAGTAAAGCACGAAAGTTTTACAAAGTCCAATGGAAGCATCATACCGAGTCAGAATCAACATGGGAATCAGAAGAATTTCTTAGGGCATGTTATCCGGCATGGTTTTCCCAAGCAACCGAATCTCGAGGACGAGATTCATTCTAAGTGGGGGAGGTTAGTGACAGTCTGGTTTTTGCCCTATTTTCTTTGCCTGGTTTTCAGTTGAGTTGGTTTTGAATTTAAAGTTTTTGAATCATTTCATTTGGACTTAACCACTTGGGTACCCCTTGATTTTCACCCAAGTGCTCCCTCTCCTCCTCAAAACCATCATTACACCTCAAGATCATCTCAAAATATTTCTTGGAATATTTTTCTTAAATGAAAAATATTCATATTGCCCTCCAAAACCCTAGTTAGCCCTTTGTGTTCCAAAGCAACCCTAATTTTTCTTGCTCCAAAAATCCTGAGAAAAATCCCAATTATTCTTTGGACCCTAGGGCACCTTTCTGAGCAAAAATATTTCATCACTCTTTGGAATATTTTGGCTACAGAAAATAAATTCATTTCTGAACAGAAATGGTAGTTTCTACAGAAACTACCATTTTACTAGCTCCATTGTAGATGTTTTTTCTTGTGCCTATTTACCATAGTAAGTGTAAGTAAACCCCTAAAGCTCAACCCTTAACTCCTAGTGGTTTGACCACAATAAATCTTCGAAGTTACTGTCCAGAAACTTGCCAGCAGTACAAATCCATTTCTACTGCACCTAGATCCAAGCCAAACCGTGGTAACACTTCAATTTACTAAGGACTAGACGCCAGACATCATGGTTAGCCCTTAGGGTGGCCTGATGTCACGGTTCACGCGGTGACCGCGTTCATCCGGGCGTGCTGGCATGCAAAACACGCGCTATGCGTGCCACCTAGCGCTCTGTTGAGCGCGTGCTCGCTTCCCAGTCGGCCCAAGCATGCCACACCTTGCCACCATCCTCGTCTCCACCCCCTTAACTCCCCCCTAGCGCTCGCCGACGCTGGAGCTCGCCGCAGCGAGCATGGGCACGGTCCGGCCAACGACACAGTGCGTGGCACACTGTGCTCGTCGCTTTCCCCCTCGCTCTTGTGCTTGTCCGTGGCTGCAAATAGTTCATGCATGACCTCCGTCGTCTTCCCCCTCTCTCTCTGGTGCTGTTCGTCGCCGAGCACCGTGGACAGGTGTCCTCCGGTGGAGCCCAAACCCTCCTGGCCGCCCGCCTATAAATGCCGCCACCCCCAGCCTCTTGGAGCACCTGCAACTACTCCCACACACTCAACAAACTTGTAGAAGCCGCAGCCCGATCGAGCAGGCCGCGGGCTGCCGTCCCGAAGCTCGAGCTCGCCGGCGGTCCCCTTCGGATCGTCCCTGCAGCTCCAGCCCCTCCCAGGCCAGGGCAACCCAGCCAAGGCCTCCGCCACTCTTCGGTGAGGCCGTTCCACCCCGCTGGAGCCCCTGGAGCCGTCCCGAGCCGCCGTCGTCTTCGTCTTCGGCAACCTCCGCCCTCTGGCTCTGCTGGAGAGGACGATTCCGACACCATCCGGCCACCTCTAGCCACGCTACGGGTACAGGCAGGTGCGCAACCTTCTTCTCCTTCGATCCCCCCTCTCGTTTGACCCCAAGAACCCTCGTCGCCAGCGTGTGCTCCGACGAAGCACCGCCACCCTCTGTTTCCCTCTCCCCTCCTTCTCGCCTGACTAGCGGGGCCCGCTAGTCAGCCACTCATTACGCGTGCGAAGCGGTATGAGTGGTGGTGCCCTGGGCATTTACGCCTTCGACGTCACCCCCCAGTTTGTTTATTTTTATTTCAAATTCATTTAAATCTAGGAAACTTCAAACCGCCATAACTTGTTATCTATAAGTCCAAATGCATTGATTCTTTTTGCATTGTGTTCTTTGTCCAAAAATCTAATAGCACCCAAAATATGGGATTTTTCCTTACTGTCTAGATTTTCTGGTAATTTTCAGAAGGTTTCTTGATGTTTTCTTTTTGTGGTTTTATTTATTTTCAGAAGAGCAAGCTTGTCTTGAGGATCACCAGGAGATTTGTGAACCTCATCAGCACTAAGGCAAGCCAGAGCAACATTTTCATAGTGCCACTTCGATATTTGCTATTTTCCTACTTGAACTTATGATTATTCATGCGTTTAAATTATTTATATGATAATTATATTCTGTGAGATGCTTGTCATGTTAAAATGCTTGATTTACAGAAAGTTTGAAGTAAATCTTGTTAATAAGCTGACAAGAACTTAGTTATGGTTAATGAATAAATGATATGGTCATGGAGGTTAATAATTAGTTTAATTATTATTCTTGCATGATGAAAAATGATGAGATTGCTAGAAATGATTCTGGTTTAAGTGAGGTTTGATCTTAACCAGAGAAGTATCTTGAGTTGGTGATGGCTCCGTGGGAGCGTGGTTGATTTAGTTATTTTCATGGTTATGTGATGCATGTGTTAGTGATGCATAGCATGGCATTATGACACCGGTTATTTTCACTTTAAGTTGAACCTGATAAGTAACTCAACGTGAATATGTTGTTGACCGGGTCATGGTGCCGCTGAAACGAGTTTTTCCCAGTGCAACCACATTTGCCGGTATGGGACGGCCTTAATGCGTTTCATTGTCGTGCCTCTGGTCGGTTCCTCCATCTAGGGAAGGTTATGGGCGTGCTGTACCCTGGCCCGGTAAGCAGGCATAACCTTGTGAGCCTGTTGTTAAGTTAAGTTTTCGTACCGGGTTCCAGAGTGGATCGTGGCCATGATGCTGGTCGAGGTGTCTGGAGGTAGACACGGGGCCACCCAGGACTAGCCCGATGGGGACTGAGTCGGAGTGGCCGGGAGAGTGTCATGACAATGAAGTGGTTTCGTCGGAATGCTGTTGGTCCACCCAAATGGGAGTGCGAGGCCATGGGTTCTGTAGTGTGGGTGCAGTGTACTAACCTCTACAGAGTGTATTAATCAATCGATAGCCGAGTCCACGGTTACGGACATGCTCGAAAGTAGAGTACACCATGGGTCAACACTTAATAGATATGCACACTAAGTTTGCACTGAGGATGGCAGTGAGGCCATCATGTTGAGTCGGGCCATGTATTGGTCGGGTTGTGATCACCGTAAGGATCACGGGCCATGTATTGGACGGTTTGTGATAGCCGTAAGGACCACGAGTTTGTTTTTGAGGTCATCACGTTTGTGGTCTGGAAATGATCACGTTAGGTAAGCGAGTCCATGCGACGAGTACTAGTTGAGCATATTCACAGCATGTTGGATATATTATTGCATTGTTGTTATGTTTATGCTTGTTGTGAGCTTTCAAGTACATTCAATGTACTGACCTGGCATGTCATGCCAGATTTGAAGAAAGTCTCATTGGAAAGGAATGTTGTTTGAGTCTAGATCGTGTCCACATCGGTGTCCCCATGCTATGGAGTTCGGCTATGATGTTGTTCCACTGCCGCATAGTTGTCATGATCGAGGCCCCTTTATGTTCACTAAATAATGTACATATTGTTCAGCCGCACTGTGTGTGCCGATTGGCCTCGCTATCTGTTGTAATATAAACTATGCTCCGCTAGCATGAATAAAGCAGATGTTTTTTCTGTACCAAGTTGTTGTGTGTTTCCAGAAGACAAGGTCTCTGGGCTAACAATGCAAGCTAAATCGGTCGCTCTGAGCCGGGGTGCCATAGTTGCCGGGGAGGTTAGTGCTTGAAGATACATCTTTATATCTTGCAATCGAATCTTTTAGTTTCTTGTTTTATCACTAGTTTAGTCTATAATAGAAAACTGCAAAAAAATGGAACTGAGTTTGCCTCATACGCTTCATCTTTTTAATATCTTTCGTGAGAATGATGGTAAGGAAAATTGTGCTCAAGTGCTAAAAGAAGAAGTCTATATAATGTTTGGCACTAATTCTTTAAATGAAGAGCATGATTGCAATGTTATTAGTATGCATTCTTTGAATACCCATGATGCTAATGATGTGCAAAGCCACAAGCTTGGGGATGCTATGTTTGATGAATATGATATTTTTTGTCCCCCAAGTTTTGATGAGCAAATTTATTATGATGAAAGCATGCCTCCTATTTATGATGATTATTGTGATGATACGTATGCCATAAAGAATAAACATAACCATGAAACTTGTCATCATGATTTTAATTTTCAATTGGATTATGCTTCACATGATAGTTATTTTGTTGAGTTTGCTCCAACTACTATTGATGAGAATAAATTTGCTTATGTGGAGAGTAGTAAAATTTCTATGCAAGTAGATCATGAAAAGAATGCTTTATGTGCTGGTTATATGGTTAAATTCATTCATGATGCTACTGAAAATTATTATGAGAGAGGACCATATGCTTCTACATATTGCAATAATATCAAGTTTCCTCTCTATGTGTTGAAAATCTTGAAGATTTCTTGTTTTGCCTTCCTATGCTAGTTGATTATTGTTCCCATAAGTTGTTTGGTCACATAATCCCTATGCATAGGAAGTGGGTTAGACTTAAATGTGTTAGTCATATTCTTCATGATGCTCTCTTTATGTTTCAACTCTTATCTTTTATGTGAGCATCATTTAAATCATCATGCCTAGCTAGGGGCGTTAAACGATAGCGCTTGTTGGGAGATAACCCAATTTTATTTTGTTTCTTTGATTTTTGTTCATTTTTAGTAATAAATAATTCATCTAGCCTTTGTTTAGATGTGGTTTTATGTTTTAATTAGTGTTTGTGCCAAGTAGAACCTTTGGGAACACTACAAAAGAATACACTTCCGTGATGATACGTGTTTGTCAGAGTAGGTCACGTTTTGTGTCATGCATGTACATCCATGACGATTTTATGACAGAATCAAGATAGTCATACATGTGCTATCATAGAAGTGTTCAATGACATTACCAAAATTATCATCACGGAAGTGTCCACTTCCATGACGATAAATCGCGCGTCATAGAAGTGCTTTCATCAAGGGTGACTGACACGTGGCATCCACCGTAACGGAATGCCGTTAAGCTATCGGGTCGGGTTTTGGATCCGATAACCCATTAACAGCCCCGACCAATGGGGATTTTCCACGTGTAAAATCATCATTGGCTGGAGGAAACACGTGTCGGCTCATCGTTGGGACAGATGTCATCCACTCATTGGACATAAGGCGCCTATGATACGTCGACATGTGGCACGGTCCAACAGAGGCCCATTCCTGTGAAAAGGCCGGCCCGTTTGACTTGGTCAAAAGGTGGAAGGCGGGCCCATCGAAAGCCTCTTAATGGCCTGTTTGCATATAGCCCATTTACAGCCCGCAAACACAGGGCCCGTTATGGCCTATCTGAATTAGGCCCAGTAGCGTCATCTAGGCCGTCCAATATGATTCCAGTCCGTTTTAACTTCCGGCCCATGTATGGCCCATGATGTCTTTCGGCCCATATGAGGCCCTTTTTAACTCTTGGCTCATTAATGGCCCGTGCTAAAACTGGCCCGTAATGAACAGTGTATCACTTTATACCCATTAATAGCCCATTATTCCATTGGGCCGTTTCCAGCCCATGTTAAGTTTCGGCCTTCTCAGGGCCCATTTATTCTTGGGCTCATTGACAGCATTCGGTTACTTATGGCACGTTACTGTCATTTTTTGCTTGTGGGCCAAATTCAGCCTGTTGTTACAGTCGGCCCATTTGTGGCCCGTTAGTACGTTGGGCCATTTTCATAGCATCATCAAATACGGCATATTAATGACGGCCTGTTATGGTCGGCCCATGAACGGACGATTCCAACTCTAGCCCGTTTACGGCCATAATGCGGTCTATTATTGGCCCATGTTTGGCCGATCAATCATCCGGCCCATATAAGGCCCATTGATGATACGGCCCGTAGAAGGCCCATTGTGTCTACGACCCGTAGAAGGCCCATTGTTTCTACGGCCGGTAGGAGGCCCACTACCACTACAGTACATATGTAGCCCATGGTTATTGTGGCCTAGTTTTAAAAAATAGGTTATTGCGGCCACTAGCAAACCACGGAAAAAGAACTGCACTGACTACAAGCAAACAAATAAATAAGACAACAAGGAAATAAATAAGTAAGCAAATTATGCTAGGCTATCACGGCTATTACACATATTACATCCACTGGGCATCAAAGTTCGCCACCAGTGCAAATATAGGGAACAAACCAGCATATAAACGCCACAGCAAAACAAGTCCAAAACAGAAACCACTTCAGAAGAGATCAAGAAACAATATCATGGGTACCCATAATGCTGGCAAGATGCTTAGCAAGCTTATTAACTTTCTCTTGTTTGGCGCTTAAATCGTCCAACGCTTGTTGTTGCACAAGAAAGTACGCATCTGAATTCTGCAGGGACTTCCTCAGTCCTTCGGCTTCTTGCCGCAGCACAGCTGACTGATGCCTTTCAGCTTGTAGCTGAGACTGAAGAAGCCGAAGTGATTCAGGAAGCGAGTTCGAAGAGCTTGTGCCAGCGGTACTGGCGAGTAACACAAACACTACATCAATGCAGGACTGTGGGGTTTTCTCACTGTCTACAAGATCGTTTTTATCACCTTTCTTGGAGACCAACAGGGTTGTCTCACTATCTTGAACCTTATCTGCATTACTTTCTCTACCATTGCATAGTGGGGTGCTCTTCTTCAATATTCTGTTTGCATACTACAAGAGAAACAAGCAGACACATCACAGGTTTAGCTTGTAGTATACGAAACTCATTGTGGTAATCCGGTTCAGTAGTAAGGTGGACAGGATAACAGCATGAAACAAACATATATCTATGTACTATGGTCACCGTATTGTCCATATCATTCTAGTTTATGTTGCCTAATCAAGATAGAGACACAGTTCAACTCATATATTTTTAAGACATAGCAGCATAGACAGAATATAAGTGTGAGAAACTACACAGCATTGGCAACACTTGTAATGTGCATCACATGAGAACATAACTGTTTATACAACTTAAACTGAAATCAACATAGAGAAAGAAGTTAGAACAGCAATCTAGTTAAAGAAATAGGTTTAAAACGTACCTGTTGCGCCATTGGAGTTTCAGTTGGATCCTTCAAATTCGAAAGTAGTTGGTATGAGTAAATACAGTGATGCAACAGCAAAGGAGTATGAACCATAGCTACGGAATCTGACCTAAGATCAGTTGCTCTTCTACTTTAAACGTGGAGTTTGGGTTAGCTGCGGTGGTCTTCGTGCTTTGGGCACTGTAGTAGCTTTACAAATTGCTCGTGTGGGGGTACTCTGTGGTGGACATGGTGCTTTGTCAACTAGAAGTGGGTTACTATCCGCTGGGGTTGCGGTTAGATGGGTTGTAGCTGGTTCTCTGCCCAACGGTGTAAGTGTGCAATCTCGAAGAGTCTCGATTATGTGTGGTGGGGCTAGTTTGTGGGACAGTACAACCATGGTTCTATCTGCATCGACGGGTAGCACTATCTTTTGTGAAGAACGGGTTTTTGCTCCCTTAGATACTGCCATCACCCCCTCCAATTCAAATGGCTGATAAACAAGAAAATAAATTGAATGTACGGACATTGTATGATAGACAAATATGGTAATTCACATATATGTTTCTAACCAAACAGGACAACATGACACAATTTCACATATATTATGCCTAACTAAATAGGATAGCATGACACAGTTTCAGATATATGATGGATAACTTAACAGGATATAATGGCATAATTCAATATATGATGAGTACCTAAACAGGATGACATGACAAAACTATATGATGTGTTGGGGATATGACTACTGAGTTAAACCGCCCAGGAGGGGCCGGATTACACTCACAAGGAATCCTGTACAAGAGCCCATGGAGATGAAGGCTATGGCGCTTTAACTATGAAGACTTAGAGGCCCGGAGATCAATGGCGGATTTGGGCCCATAATAGTAAACCGCCATAGATGTATAACTTGTATTGTAAGTCAAGGAAAGGAGAAACCGAGCTGGACACTTGTATGAGCCGGCCTCGGGATTGTGTAGACTGGCCGGGCGTCAACCTATGTATATAAAGGGACGACCCGGTGGCATTTCAGGGACAAGAAACAACAACTCGAGAACTAGGAAAAGCATACTTGCTCCCTGGTAATCAAGACCACATCAAGAACACCACAACTGGATTGTAGGATTTTACCTTCACCACAAGGGGCCGAACCAGTATAAACTCCCTGTGTCCTTTGTCCGGTTTAACCCCTCTAAGCTAACCCGATCGCGATGGCTCCATGACTAAGTCCTTTCACTAGGATATCTGACGTGCTAATTCCACGACAGTTGGCACCCACCGTGGGGCTATCGCACGATGCTTTCAAGTTCTTAGAGGGCAAGTTCGAAGGGCTCAAGGGATACGCAGTGGGCCGGATGACTAAAAGTCATCGCGGCCAGCTCTACATCGACGATGCAGGCTGGGGCCCCGACGCCGGCTCAATCAAGTATGGGTACCGGGTCCCCTTCATAGGAATTCATGTCTTCATTGGCAAGATCGGCGAACCGGGCCCTGAGCCGGACATCTGCACCGACCTCGTCGAGACGGCTCAGCGTGCAAGTCCTACCCGGATTCAGCCCGCCATGAAGCGTGCGTTCGTAGGATGTATCCACGGGATCGAATCTAAACCGGTTTCCGAGGGTGAGATGGCCGTTTATTTCGATGGTGAGTCATCCACCGGCGAGACCGAGTCTTTGTATCAAGTTCGGGATGGCCTAGTCGAAGGGTATTCCGATGGCAGCAATATTCCGGATTATTTTGAACCGCCAAATCGGGTCGCAATCTTCATGGCCAGTACACAGCCGGCATTGCAAAATTCAACTGCAGCGGCAAAAAATTCCGGATCGGCAGCCGGCGCAGGAGGCCCCATGCGCCGGCCGGCTCAATTTCTTTCCGGTTTGTTGGACGCCTGGACGACATTGTTGACCACGGCGATTACCCCGGAGACTCAAGATCGGCATAACGCGGAGGTCACAAAGCTACGGGATCAGATAACTCAGGCCAAGGAGGACTTGGCGGCTGAGGAAACCAGGATGGCTGAGGAACGGGCTGCTTTGGATGCCCAGTCACAAAGGATTCAGGCCGAAAATTATTGACTCTTGCTGGATCAGAATGCTTTGAATGACGTATTGAGGAGGAGACATCAGTCTCGCCTGCCGGTGGATTACAATGCGATGAATCTCTTCAGTACGCTGGGAGCAGGAACCAGCAACCCGGCAGCCGTAAACCGGGCTGCAGTGCCCAGGACCGGAGCGCATGATCTACCTCAAGTAATGGGCCCACCTCGACGAACAGATAACCCGCCGCATTATACAACACCCCCGTCGGGTCACTTCTCCACCCCTTTGGATAACATGATCGCTGCAGCATCTCAATTGGCAGCTATTCCAATGGAGGTTGAGTCGCCAGCAGCGATGGAGACGCGGTGGGCCAGGGATCTTCTTCAGACTGCTATGGTGCAGCAGCAGGCTTATTCATACAGCCGAGACAGGATTCACTCAACCCCTCGCCCGAGGAGGAGCTACAACAGGCACATGGATGAGCTGGCTGTGTCAAGTAGTGCGTGGAACCGTGACGCCCTTCGAGGGCCTAATCCGGCGCGTGGTGGTGCAAATGCTCAGGACGTGGTGGATAATGGCAGAGCATGCAGGGAGGCCGCATTAGCAGCACAGTACGCGGGTCATCATCAACCCGCCCCGGTTCAACCAGCGGCGTTAATAGAACGAGGTATCGGGCTTGCTTTCAATTCCTGGGGAATGTCGTGTCTCACTCCGGCTCTACGCAATGTACGGTTACCCAAGGATTTCAAAGGCCTGTGAAAAGTGCGTAATTACACCGCCGATTTACCCCCTGAGTCATGGGCTGAGAGCTATGAGATGGCTATGGAGATGCTAGAAGTGGATGAATGACATGTGCAAAATACTTCACCATGATGTTGGAAGGAACATCTCGCACTTGGTTGAAGAGCCTGCCTGCTAACTCCATCAGGTCATGGGACCAATTGAAGGCCCGGTTTATAGCAAACTTCAAGGATACGTGCAAACAGCCCATGTCCATTGTGGATCTGGCTGCTTGTGTTCAAGGAGAGAACGAGTCAACAACCCATTGGGTGCGCTGGGTTTCAGAAATCCTGCATTCGTCAGACCGCATCAATGCGGATACATCAATTGTAACATTGAGGGTAATTGCCGGTTTAAATCGCTGAAGATGAAGTTGGGACGGCTCAAGCGCCACTTCAATGATATGGGAACACTCATGGCCGCTCTGGTTAAATATGCTAATTCTGATAACATAACTAGACGAACCACGGGAACAATGGTAAGCGTAAAGCAGATAATTCGGATTTTGTGGCTAACACCAATGTGCAGGGCAATGCGCAGCGTCGTAAGGGTAAACCGCCCCAGCATGGTGGAGGCATGAATCTGGAGCGCCTGTTAAACCAGCCCTGCCCAAAGCACGGGACGAAGGAGGTTCTGGCAACACACCTCTGGAAGGATTGCTTCATTATGAAGGAGTTCAAAAATTCTGATCTCTTTCCGTATGATCAGGGTCCGTCTGTAGGTTCAGGTCCAGGTTTTCACAGGCCGGGTTACGGTGGCGGCGGTTCAAACTCTGGATATCAGAATAATCAGGGCAACCAGAACAACCAAGGTGGTCACAACCAAAAGAACAATCAGGTGAATCAGCAGCAATCAGGTTTTCAGAGTCACCCAAAGCAATTGAATGGCGGGCAGTATCATGTTTTCACCACTAGCTTGTGTAAGTGTGATCAGAAGCTTCACAAGAGGGCAGTTAATGCTGTTGAACCGGCAGTACCTCGTTACTTGCATTGGTCCGAGCAACCCATTGTGTGGAGCAGAGAGGATCATCCACCCCAGGTTGATAATCCGGCTCATCTGGCTTTAGTGGTGGCACGTCAGGTGGGAGGTTATAAATTCAACAAGGTGCTCATGGATGGAGGGAGCAGCATCAACATCTTGTATTATGAAACCTTCCGTCAAATGGGGTTGACGGATAAGAATCTTAAACCGCCGAACACAGTTTTTCATGATGTAGTACCAGGTAAATCGGCATATCCAATTGGCAAGATAGCTTTGGAGGTTGTGTTTGGTGATGAGCATGATTCCAGGTCAGAAACTTTGACCTTTGAAGTGGTGAAAATCCAGAGCCCATATCACGCCCTGTTTGGACGGCCGACTTACGCAAAGTCCATGGCAAGGCCCTGTTATATTTATTTACAGCTCAAAATGCCGGGTCATCAGGGGACCATCACGGTACACGGGAGTCGTAAGATCGCTTTGGACTGTGAAGAAGGTGATGCGGCCGATGCTGAGTCGGTTTGTGCAACAGAAGAGTTGAAGTTCTACAAGGACAATGTTGATCCGGCAGATATGACCCCTCTGAAGAAGCCCACCATAGAGCATGACCGGACCCTGAAGTTCAAACCGGATGATGAGACTAAACTTGTTGATTTTGTTCCTGGCGATTCATCTAAACAGTTTAGTATCAGCACTAATTTGGATCTAAAATAGGAAAGTGCGCTCATCGAGTTCATCCGTGAGAACCGGGACATCTTTGCATGGAAGCCTTCTGACATGCCAGGTGTACCTAGGGAACTCATTGAGCACACTCTCAATATTGATCCCAAGTTTAAACTAGTCAAGCAGTTTCTCCGCCGCTTAAACAAAGAAAGATGCAAGGCCATTGGAGAAGAGGTAGCCCGGCTATTGGCTGCTGGGTTTATCATTGAAGTGTTTCATCTAGAGTGGCTGGCCAACCTGGTGCTAGTGCTTAAGAAGAATGGCACTTGGCGCATGTGTGTGGATTACACGGACTTGAACAAAGCTTGTCCGGCAGATCCATTTGATCTCCCATGTATTGATCAGATCATTGATGCTACGGCGGGTTGTGAGCGTTTGAGTTTCTTGGATGCTTATTCTGGTTATCATCAGATCAAAATGGTAGTTAAGGACCAGGAGAATACAACCTTCATCACCCCCTTTGGAGCCTTATGCTATGTATCTATGCCTTTTGGGCTCAAGAGTGCTCAAGCAACTTATCAGCGATGTGTACAGAATTTTCTTCATACTCAGATTGGGCGCAATGTTCATGCTTATGTGGACGACATTGTGGTGAAATCCAGGAAGAAGGAGACATTGATAGATGACCTCAAGGAAACCTTTGACAATCTTCGGGTTTATAAGATGATGCTCAATCCGGACAAGTGCGTCTTCGGTGTTCCGGCAGGCAAGATTTTAGGTTTTCTGGTGTCTAACAGGGGCATTGAGGCTAATCCAGAAAAGATCAAGGTGATTACGTCTTTGGCTAAACCGGCGTGTATCAATGATCTTCAGCGTCTGGCGGGTCGAATTGCAGCCCTGAGCCGGTTTATCAGCCGCTTGGGAGAGAAGGCGATCCCTTTGTATCAGATGTTGAAGAAAACAGACACTTCTGTCTGGAGCGACGCTGCTGATGCGGCGTTTGAGGACTTGAAGAGGCAGTTGGCTGAACCACCAGTCCTTGCTGCTCTAGTTGATAATGAGCCGCTGTTATTGTACGTGGCTGCTAATGACCGGGCTGTCAGTCTGGCTCTTGTGGTCGAGCGCAAGGAAGCTGGGAAGGAATATCCGGTTCAAAGGCCGGTTTACTATATCAGCGAAGTGTTCATCGAGTCAGACCAAAGATATCCGCATTTCAGGGACAAGAAACAACAACTCGAGAACTAGGAAAAGCATACTTGCTCCCTGGTAATCAAGACCACATCAAGAACACCACAACTGGATTGTAGGATTTTACCTTCACCACAAGGGGCCGAACCAGTATAAACTCCCTGTGTCCTTTGTCCGGTTTAACCCCTCTAAGCTAACCCGGTCGCGATGGCTCCATGACTAAGTCCTTTCACTAGGATATCTGACGTGATAATTCCACGACAGTTGGCACCCACCGTGGGGCTATCGCACGATGGTTTCAAGTTCTTAGAGGGCAAGTTCGAAGGGCTCAAGGGATACGCAGTGGGCCGGATGACTAAAAGTCATCGCTGCCAGCTCTACATCGACGATGCAGGCTGGGGCCCCGATGCCGGCTCAATCAAGTATGGGTACCGGGTCCCCTTCATAGGAATTCATGTCTTCATTGGCAAGATCGGCGAACCGGGCCCTGAGCCGGACATCTGCACCGACCTCGTCGAGACGGCTCAGCGTGCAAGTCCTACCCGGATTCAGCCCGCCATGAAGCGTGCGTTCGTAGGATGTATCCACGGGATCGAATCTAAACCGGTTTCCGAGGGTGAGATGGCCATTTATTTCGATGGTGAGTCATCCACCGGCGAGACCGAGTCTTTGTATCAAGTTCGGGATGGCCTAGTCGAAGGGTATTCCGATGGCAGCAATATTCCGGATTATTTTGAACCGCCAAATCGGGTCGCAATCTTCATGGCCAGTACACAGCCGGCATTGCAAAATTCAACTGCAGCGGCAAAAAATTCCGGATCGGCAGCCGGCGCAGGAGGCCCCATGCGCCGGCCGGCTCAATTTCTTTCCGGTTTGTTGGACGCCTGGACAACATTGTTGACCACGGCGATTACCCCGGAGACTCAAGATCGGCATAACGCGGAGGTCACAAAGCTACGGGATCAGATAACTCAGGCCAAGGAGGACTTGGCGGCTGAGGAAACCAGGATGGCTGAGGAACGGGCTGCTTTGGATGCCCAGTCACAAAGGATTCAGGCCGAAAATTATTGACTCTTGCTGGATCAGAATGCTTTGAATGACGTATTGAGGAGGAGACATCAGTCTCGCCTGCCGGTGGATTACAATGCGATGAATCTCTTCAGTACGCTGGGAGCAGGAACCAGCAACCCGGCAGCCGTAAACCGGGAAGCAGTGCCTAGGACCGGAGCGCATGATCTACCTCAAGTAATGGGCCCACCTCGACGAACAGATAACCCGCCGCATTATACAACATCCCCGTCGGGTCACTTCTCCACCCCTTTGGATAACAAGATCGCTGCAGCATCTCAATTGGCAGCTATTCCAATGGAGGTTGAGTCGCCAGCAGCGATGGAGACGCGGTGGGCCAGGGATCTTCTTCAGACTGCTATGGTGCAGCAGCAGGCTTATTCATGCAGCCGAGACATGATTCACTCGACCCCTCGCCCGAGGAGGAGCTACAACAGGCACATGGATGAGCCGGCTATGACAAGTAGTGCGTGGAACCGTGACGCCCCTCGAGGGCCTAATCCGGCGCGTGGTGGTGCAAATGCTCAGAACGTGGTGGATAATGACAGAGCATGCAGGGAGGCCGCATTAGCAGCACAGTACGCGGGTCATCATCAACCCGCCCCGGTTCAACCAGCGGCGTTAATAGAACGAGGTATCGGGCTTGCTTTCAATTCCTGGGGAATGTCGTGTCTCACTCCGGCTCTACGCAATGTACGGTTACCCAAGGATTTCAAAGGCCTGTGAAAAGTGCGTAATTACACCGCCGATTTACCCCCTGAGTCATGGGCTGAGAGCTATGAGATGGCTATGGAGATGCTAGAAGTGGATGAATGACATGTGCAAAATACTTCACCATGATGTTGGAAGGAACATCTCGCACTTGGTTGAAGAGCCTGCCTGCTAACTCCATCAGGTCATGGGACCAATTGAAGGCCCGGTTTATAGCAAACTTCAAGGATACGTGCAAACAGCCCATGTCCATTGTGGATCTGGCTGCTTGTGTTCAAGGAGAGAACGAGTCAACAACCCATTGGGTGCGCTGGGTTTCAGAAATCCTGCATTCGTCAGACCGCATCAATGCGCATACATCAATTGTAACATTGAGGGTAATTGCCGGTTTAAATCGCTGAAGATGAAGTTGGGACGGCTCAAGCGCCACTTCAATGATATGGGAACACTCATGGCCACTCTGGTTAAATATGCTAATTCTGATAACATAACTAGACGAACCACGGGAACAATGGTAAGCGTAAAGCAGATAATTCGGATTTTGTGGCTAACACCAATGTGCAGGGCAATGCGCAGCGTCGTAAGGGTAAACCGCCCCAGCATGGTGGAGGCATGAATCTGGAGCGCCTGTTAAACCAGCCCTGCCCAAAGCACGGGACGAAGGAGGTTCTGGCAACACACCTCTGGAAGGATTGCTTCATTATGAAGGAGTTCAAAAATTCTGATCTCTTTCCGTATGATCAGGGTCCGTTTGTAGGTTCAGGTCCAGGTTTTCACAGGCCGGGTTACGGTGGCGGCGGTTCAAACTCTGGATATCAGAATAATCAGGGCAACCAGAACAACCAAGGTGGTCACAACCAACAGAACAATCAGGTGAATCAGCAGCAATCAGGTTTTCAGAGTCACCCAAAGCAATTGAATGGCGGGCAGTATCATGTTTTCACCACTAGCTTGTGTAAGCGTGATCAGAAGCTTCACAAGAGGGCAGTTAATGCTGTTGAACCGGCAGTACCTCGTTACTTGCATTGGTCCGAGCAACCCATTGTGTGGAGCAGAGAGGATCATCCACCCCAGGTTGATAATCCGGCTCATCTGGCTTTAGTGGTGGCACCTCAGGTGGGAGGTTATAAATTCAACAAGGTGCTCATGGATGGAGGGAGCAGCATCAACATCTTGTATTATGAATCCTTCCGTCAAATGGGGTTGACGGATAAGAATCTTAAACCGCCGAACACAGTTTTTCATGATGTAGTACCAGGTAAATCGGCATATCCAGTTGGCAAGATAGCTTTGGAGGTTGTGTTTGGTGATGAGCATGATTCCAGGTTAGAAACTTTGACCTTTGAAGTGGTGAAAATCCAGAGCCCATATCACGCCCTGTTTGGACGGCCGACTTACGCAAAGTCCATGGCAAGGCCCTGTTATATTTATTTACAGCTCAAAATGCCGGGTCATAAGGGGACCATCACGGTACACGGGAGTCGTAAGATCGCTTTGGACTGTGAAGAAGGTGATGCGGCCGATGCTGAGTCGGTTTGTGCAACAGAAGAGTTGAAGTTCTACAAGGACAATGTTGATCCGGCAGATATGACCCCTCTAAAGAAGCCCACCATAGAGCATGACCAGACCCTGAAGTTCAAACCGGATGATGAGACTAAACTTGTTGATTTTGTTCCTGGCGATTCATCTAAACAGTTTAGTATCAGCACTAATTTGGATCTAAAATAGGAAAGTGCGCTCATCGAGTTCATCCGTGAGAACCGGGACATCTTTGCATGGAAGCCTTCTGACATGCCAGGTGTACCTAGGGAACTCATTGAGCACACTCTCAATATTGATCCCAAGTTTAAACCAGTCAAGCAGTTTCTCCGCCGCTTAAACAAAGAAAGATGCAAGGCCATTGGAGAAGAGGTAGCCCGGCTATTGGCTGCTGGGTTTATCATTGAAGTGTTTCATCTAGAGTGGCTGGCCAACCTGGTGCTAGTGCTTAAGAAGAATGGCACTTGGCGCATGTGTGTGGATTACACGGACTTGAACAAAGCTTGTCCGGCAGATCCATTTGATCTCCCATGTATTGATCAGATCATTGATGCTACGGCGGGTTGTGAGCGTTTGAGTTTCTTGGATGCTTATTCTGGTTATCATCAGATCAAAATGGTAGTTAAGGACCAGGAGAATACAACCTTCATCACCCCCTTTGGAGCCTTCTGCTATGTATCTATGCCTTTTGGGCTCAAGAGTGCTCAAGCAACTTATCAGCGATGTGTACAGAATTTTCTTCATACTCAGATTGGGCGCAATGTTCATGCTTATGTGGACGACATTGTGGTGAAATCCAGGAAGAAGGAGACATTGATAGATGACCTCAAGGAAACCTTTGACAATCTTCGGGTTTATAAGATGATGCTCAATCCGGACAAGTGCGTCTTCGGTGTTCCGGCAGGCAAGATTTTAGGTTTTCTGGTGTCTAACAGGGGCATTGAGGCTAATCCAGAAAAGATCAAGGTGATTACGTCTTTGGCTAAACCGGCGTGTATCAATGATGTTCAGCGTCTGGCGGGTCGAATTGCAGCCCTGAGCCGGTTTATCAGCCGCTTGGGAGAGAAGACGATCCCTTTGTATTAGATGTCGAAGAAAACAGACACTTCTGTCTGGAGCGACGCTGCTGATGCGGCGTTTGAGGACTTGAAGAGGCAGTTGGCTGAACCACCAGTCCTTGCTGCTCTAGTTGATAATGAGCCGCTGTTATTGTACGTGGCTGCTAATGACCGGGCTGTCAGTCTGGCTCTTGTGGTCGAGCGCAAGGAAGCTGGGAAGGAATATCCGGTTCAAAGGCCGGTTTACTATATCAGTGAAGTGTTCATCGAGTCAGAGCAAAGATATCCGCATTGGCAAAAGCTGGTATATGGGGTTTTCATGGCGACTCGGTAGCTTAAGCAATACTTTCAGGGCCATCCCATCACAGTGGTCAGTTCTGCTCATTTGGGTGATATAATTCAGAACAAGGAGGCAACTGGCTGGGTTGCAAAGTGGGCTATTGAGCTTGGACCACACGGGTTGAAGTATATGCCTCGGACAACTATCAAGTCTCAGGCGCTTGTTGACTTCATCAATGATTGGACAGAGTTGCAAGCACAGGAAGACAAACCGGATAACACATGCTGGACTATCCACTTTGACGGGTCCAGGCAATTGGAGGGCTCAGGGGCTGGAGTTGTCCTTACTTCCCCTCAAGGTGATAAAATTCATTACGTTCTCCGCTTAATGTTTCCTTGTACTAACAATGCAGCTGAGTACGAGGCCTTACTCCATGGTCTCCGTGTGGCTAAGGAAATGAATTTAAGACGGGTATGATGCTTCGGAGACTCTGATCTGGTGGCTCAGCAAGTTTCTGGCATTTGGGACTCTAAGGATCCACTCATGGCGGCTTACAGACGAGAGGTGGATATTGTGGCTGGTCACTTCAAGGGTTATCAGGTTGAGCATATTGATCGGCGCAAAAACGAAGCAACAGATGCTTTAAGCCGGCTGGGATCTCAGCATAAACCAGTACCACCCAATACCTTTCTAGATATCCTGCATAACCCGTCTGTTAAGTTGCCTACAAAGGAGGATTTAGCTGTTCCTGATCCGGAGGCCCAAATGGTGGCTGCTTTACATGTATTTCCGGATTGGATGGTTCCATATTTGGCGTATATGAACCGGGGCGAGTTACCAGAAGATGATGTTCTGGCCAGACAGATAGTCCGGCGATCAAAGTCCATGGTTATTCACAACGGCAAGTTACATCACTGCAGTGTCTCAGGCGTGTTCCAACGTTGTGTGTCTCATGAAGAGGGCCAAGAGATTTTGCGTAAGATCCATGAAGGAGATTGTGGTCACCATGCCGGTTCAAAATCCCTGGTTGCTAAAGCTTTTCCTCATGGTTTCTACTGGTTGACGGATCATGCTGATGCTGAGGACCTGGTAAAGCGGTGTGACGGTTGTCAGAAGTTTTGACGCTGGTCTCATGTTCCAGCTCAACATCTAAGGATGATTCCAATCACTTGGCCATTTTCTACTTGGGGGATTGATATGGTGGGACCTTTTAAGCGGTCTAAAGATAAGAAGACCCACCTGTTGGTGGTGGTTGACAAGTTCACTAAATGGGTTGAAGCGGAGCCCGTAAGCAAGTGTGATGCAGCCACGACGGTTGAATTCATCAAGAAGGTGATCTTGTGCTTCGGCTTTCCACACAGCATCATCACAGATAATGGCACGAACCTCTCCAAAGGTGAGATGGAAGATTTCTGTCAAAGAGAGCATATCCGGCTTGATGTGTCGTCAGTGGCACACCCCCAGTCTAACGGACAAGCTGAGAGAGCAAATCAGGAAATCTTAAAGGGTATCAAGCCCCGGCTTATGGTTCCTTTGAAAAGGACGCCGGGTTGTTGGGTGGAAGAATTACCTTCTGTGTTATGGAGCATAAACACCACCCCCAATTGATCAACGGGTTATACACCTTTCTTCATGGTTTATGGGGCAGAGGCGGTACTCCCAAGTGATATTCGTCATGACTCGCCCCGGGTTGCCAATTATGTTGAAGCGGACAACGAGCTAGCACGTCAGGAAGCACTAGACCTGTTAGATGAAAAACGGGACATGGCTTTGGCTCGTTCAGAGGTTTATCAGCAAGACCTGCAGCGTTATCACAGCCGCCGGGTCAAGACAAGAACCTTTCAAGAAGGCGACTTGGTGCTTAGGCTCATCCAGGATCAGGCCGATATGCACAAGTTATCCCCACCTTGGGAAGGGCCTTTTGTGGTCAGCAAGAATCTGCACAACGGATGATACTACCTCATTGATGTTCGAGAGCATGCAGACTCACGCAAATCTGAGGAGGAGACCCGACGGCCGTGGAACATAGCTCTCCTTCGGTCCTACTACACCTGATCCATAGGCTCCTCTTATGTACATATTTTGACAATGTATATATTATGATCAATATAATAAACCGACATCCTTTCTATAAGCAGGGCCTCTGCCATTTTCTCCAATATCTTTTGATTACATGGGGGCTTCAGCTAACAAAGTGGAGTTCTGCCTGTTAAACCGGCTATCACGCCACAACACAGCTTGGGAGCTTCACACCCAAGGGCCAAAGAGAGTCTAGTTGCTATGCATAGCTCAAACATAGGCACCCATTGAGCACAGATCACAAAGTTACTTGGTGGTTCTTTGTGCAATGCAACAAAGAGTTTGAAAGGACCCTTGTAATATGCTATCAAGCACGGCTTGGAAGCCTGTTGTATTCACCTAAAACCCCGGGTTAACCTGCCTTTCTCAAGTAAGCCACTCCTATCCAGGTAATCCTGGCATGACCCGTCCAACGTTTGACAAGTCAATCTTATACAGACCCTGAACTTGTCAAAGTTAAAACGATGATCGGTTAGTTGGAGGCCCATCTTGAAAGGCTTTGCAAAATGGTTTAACTCAGCGGCCTGGCAGCCCATGAAAAGCCTCGAATTTGGGCCTGGCAGCCCTTGAAAAGCCTCGACTACACGGTTTTTATTTGCCTTTGTCAGATTTTTTTCTTTTGATGAAATTTTATGTTGTCTATTGACCCGGCATGGCTACCAGTCATCATAGTAACCCGGTGTTTGTTAACCCGGCTTGGCTTTTAGCTTCAAGTTGTCAGACCACACTCATTATTAAACCGGTGTTTCATAACCCGGTCTGGCTTTGACTACATGTCGCCAGGATGATCATCCGGTGTTCATCACAACCCGGTATGACTTATTATACACCAGTACTGCATGGTGGGAGTTATCAACACTCAAGATTTGGGTTCTCACCCTTACTACAATCAAGTTGGTAAGCCAACAATATGATTTAATATCACAGGTATGATCTATTTCATATTTTGATATTTTTATAGCCTTGGTTATCAACCAGGCTTTGTATTGGGCATTATGACCCGTGCGGCGGTAAACCGCCAGGACAACTTTTCTTATGCGGACATAAGGATTGCATGCAATTATCAAGGTATATAAGAAAGCATAGCAATAATCATGGCGGATCAAACAACGTCATGTAGCAGTGCATGATGGCAGCAGATCAAATTATTTCAACTAGCCTATTACAAGGTGCTTTGATGCCCAAAATAAGGATTTTTTTTTGCACATAACACAGTATGTGAAAATCAAGCCGATTGTCGGATTAAGACTCGTCACCAGGTTGATGTGAAGTTGACGGATCTTCTTGCGTCAGTTCAACCTCCTCCTCCCCACCCAGTGGCTGGAAGTCAATGGTGGCCCAATCAATCCAGGTTAAAGCTTGGAATATAGCTTCGTCACTTATAAGATTGGACGGTTCAACGTCAGGGGCATAGGTGTGCTTACGGATGGGCGGGATAAGATTATGCACTTCTTGTTGGGGAACGTTGCAGAAAATAAAAAAATTCCTATGGTTTCACCAAGATTAATCTATGAGTTCATCTAGCAACGAGAGAGAGAAGTGCATCTACATACCCTTGTAGATCGAGCGGAAGCGTTCAAGAGAACAGGGTTGAGGGAGTCGTACTCGTCGTGATCCAAGTCACCGGAGATCCTAGCGCCAAACGGGCGGCACCTCCGCCTTCAACACACGTACGGTCAGCGTGACGTATCCTCCTTCTTGATCCAGCAAGGGGGAAGGAGAGGTTGATGAAGATCCAGCAGCACGACGGCGTGGTGGTGGATGCAGTAGGGATCCCGGCAGGGCTTCGCCAAGCGTCTGCGGGAGGGAGAGGTGTAGCAAGGGGGAAGGGAGGCGCCAAGTGCAAGGGTGCGGCTGCCCTCCCTCCCCCCGCTTTATATAGGGACCCTTGGGGGGGCGCCGGCTGTCGGTGTCAAAACCGGCGGATCTCGGGTAGGGGGTCCCGAACTATGCGTCTAGGCGGATGGTAACAGGAGACAAGGGATACGATGTTTTTACCCAGGTTCGGGCCCTCTCGATGGAGGTAAAACCCTACTCCTGCTTGATTAATATTGATGATATGGGTAGTACAAGAGTGGATCTACCACGAGATCACAGAGGCTAAACCCTAGAAGCTAGCCTATGGTATGATTGTTGTTCGTCCTACGGACTAAAACTCTCCGGTTTATATAGACACCGGAGAGGGCTAGGGTTACACAGAGTCGGTTACAATGGGAGGAGATCTTCATATCGTATCGCCAAGCTTGCCTTCCACGCCAAGGAAAGTCCCATCCGGACACGGGACGGAGTCTTCAATCTTATATCTTCATAGTCCGGGAGTCCGGCCAAAGGTCATAGTCCGGCCATCTAGACACCCCCTAATCCAGGACTCCCTCAGTAGCCCCTGAACCAGGCTTCAATGACGACGAGTCCGGCGCGCAAGTTTTCTTCGGCATTGCAAGGCGGGTTCCTCCTCCGAATACTTCATAGAAGATGTTGAACACCAGGATAGTGTCCGGCTCTGCAAAATAAGTTCCACATGCCACCGTAGAGAGAATAATATTTGCACCAATATAATCTGCTGACGTATTACGTAGCATGACATCACGCCACGGCCAGGCTTTTTTATTCATTTTACTGTTCCACCTCAGCGCGTTTAGCGAGGCGGTTTCCTTGGCACGTCTGGTCAAAGCAGAGATCCTGTCCCCTTATTCCGGGATTCTCATCAATACGGGCGTGGGTAACCCAACCACACCATTAACCGCGGCGCTTGAGAGATAAGCGAGTTTTATGAGGCCAGTGGGGCCTCGTGGTTTTGGCCGCCCATATAAGGGGATAAGAATCTACCCTTTCCGTTTACGCCTTCTTCTTCCTTCGCTTATTCGTCCCTGTGCGCTCGAGCTCCAACACCCAAGCCCGCACTTCCCACCTCAACCTTATCCAATCATGTCCGGAGCGGGAGGTAGATGGGTGTCCTCCTCCGTCACGGAGGGGCAAATCAAAAAGCTAAGGAAGGCCGGATACTTGTCTGACGACATCGCGCACCGGCTTCCAGATGAGGGGCAACTCATCCCCACCCCTAGGCCCCATGAGAGGGTTGTATTTCTCCCCCATTTCCTCCGCGGACTGGGTTTTCCTCTTCACCCGTTCGTCCGGGGGCTCATGTTCTACCACGGCCTGGACTTCCACGATCTGGCCCCGAACTTCATCCTCAACATCTCGGTGTTTATCGTCTTGTGCGGGGCCTTCCTCTGCATCCAGCCCCACTTCGGCTTATGGCTGAAGACTTTTAATGTCAAGCCGAAGGTAGTGGGCGTGCACCAAGCGGAGTGCGCAGGTGCCATGGTGGGCTGGATGGCCAACGTCCTATGGCTCGAGGGCTCCTTCGTGGAGACAATAAAGGGATGGAAATCAGGGTGGTTCTACATCACCGAGCCGCGCGATCCCAAATGGGCGGCGGCCCCCGAATTTCGATCATGCTTCCCCACACGGCTCACTTCCTGGAAAGAGACGGGCCTAACATGGGGGATTCAGAGGAGCTGACCGGACTTCAAACCTGCATCAAAAAGCTGGTGAACAAGAATCTCAAGCTTGTCAGCGTAGTCCAGGTCATGCTCATCCACCGGATCCTCCCATGCCAACAACGGGCCTTCAAATTGTGGGAGTTTGATCTGGCACAACACCAAACCTTGAGCAAACTTTTCGACACTACGTACAAAGATGCCTGGAAGGTGCTATTTAAGGGCGCTGAGGCACCCACATCCGCTACCGAAGATCGCGGATTCAACTTGCGGCGCCAGTCCAGCGAGGTAAGCTACTCTACCCTTTATGGGACCTTTATCTTTCATAGTCTAACTCTATGAGGGGTCTAACCTCCCTTTCCTTTAATAGGACTGGCTGAAGACGTCCGGGCAGATGAACTGTCCAGCTCCCTTACCAGAAGACCCAGCGGACGCCCAATTGATAGGGCTGCTGGTTCCGACACCTCACGTGGTGCCAGAGAAGAAGGCCAAGAAGAAGGCCCTGGAGACTTGCAAGAGCTCCCGGCGCCTGGTGGTGTCGGGTTCATCGCCCGACAACCCTGAAGCACCCTTCGCCTCTGAAGACGAGGAGGAGGAGGAAGAAGAAGCCTCTCCCTCTCCGACGGGGGAGGAAAGAAAAGAAAGGCCGCCCCAACTGGGGAGGCCGGAGGGTCCAAGAAGGGGAAAACCCTTCTGTCGGACTATGCCTCCGGTGCCGAAGGCGGCGGGGAGGAATGGCCATCCAGGGTCAAGCCCCTGGCAAGATCGTAAGTGTCCGGCTATCCGAATAACTTATGAGGCCCCTCCATTATTTGGCATTTCCTGACGCTGAATTTGATCATGCAATCCGCCCAACGCTTAGCTTGATGATTCGACGAGTGGCTCCTTGGATTCGTCGGATGTGAATATTGCTTCACTCCTGACGGCCTCCTCCCCTCTCCCTATGGACGACGCCGAGGTGGAGTCCCGAAAGGGACTAAACCAGGAGGAGGTGGTCCTAGAGGCGCCATGAGGCGACCTCCCAGACTCCAGTCCCAAAGGGGGTAAAGCCCCGGAGGGATCCAAGTCCGGCCCCGGGCCGGGCGCTGCTCCGGAACCATCAATGGTTCCAGAGTCCAATAGGCGGCGTCTTCATAAGAAGGGCAAGCCTACGACGCCGGTGACCTTCGTCCATCCGGAGGCACCGGAAAATTTGCTGGAGGTGCTTAACGGCGCCTCCATGGACAAGGAACACCGCACTGTTATGAGTGCAGTGATTCAGAAGGTTCAGTCCGCCAAGAGCGGGCTGACAGAAGCCTGTACAAGTCTGTTAACAGGCTTTGAGGTATGTGTTCAAAAATATATAAAAATGTCACCGCAAAGACAGTAGCCCCTGATGCTCAGTTCGGTGTTCGAAAAGAAAAGCCGAGCTGAGGATCTAAAAAGATATACGCAGGAGTCTAACAAAAATATGTCAATATGGGAATGCAGGCTACACTGCTGACCTCTGCCGCACTGACTGCAGAGGTCAAAGTATTGAAGGAGAACCTCGAGCGGTCCGAGAACGAGCTCGGCCGTGCCAAGAAGCAGCTCGAGGACAAGGAGGGTATGTAATACCGCATGTAAATGTATATAGAAATACTTGGTTGCGAAAAATGACAGGACTAACGTAAATGTTGCAGGGGCCACAGCCGAGGTGGCGACCCTGAAGGAGGCGGTCTCCGTGGCTGAAAACAGTGCGGCCTTGGAGCGCACCGAGCGAGAGAAGCAGGAGGCGCGGGTGGCGGAGGTGCGGCAAGAGCTCCAGGCTCTCGTGGAAAAGCACAAGAGTTTGGAGTGTGACTCGAAGACTCGAGAGTCCGAGCTCGCCTTGGCTCTTGAGAGTGCCAAGACCGCTAAGGCCGAAGCCCAGAACGCCCTTCAGGAGATCGAGGCAATGAAGAAGATAGCGGCGGGTAAGGCATTCTTTATGCAAAGCAAGAATATAAAAGTAAATTATCTGTTACTTACCCAAATCCGGAGCTCTCCAGGAGCGTTCGCCGATCTGCACCATAGTGTGTCTGATGCTGCCGCATTCTACCGAGCCGAAGAGGGGAGCTCGACGGAAAAGGTGTTCTATTCTCAATATGCTGAGGCCGGACATCCGGTGCCCCTGAGCGACCAGTTGAAGCAGCTGGTCGAACTCCACAAGGTGGCCGAACAGGCCATGAAGGGCCTCATAGTTCAGCTTTGGCCTGGTGTGGCGGCTGGTGGATGCGTGTCCGTGGATTGAGGTCGTCAAGTGCTCCGTCTGTATCGAAGGTGCCCGTCGGGCCCTTGCCCGTGCTAAAGTGCACTGGGGAAAGCTGGACGGTGAGAAGCTTTTGACGAACGCCCGAGATGTATTATAAGGTCGTCCTGAAGGGTGCCCGCCTTATAGCGGACGATGCTCCAAATATGTAAGTTTTGAGTAGACTCGCATCTGTTATCCTGTATGCTGAAAACTTTGTTCATATGCGTTAAGCAACGCTTTGTTAATTTAAAATATTACCTTCTGTGCGGCCGTTTATCAAATCTGAGAAATGCAAGTCGTCGGCTTCTACCCCCATGCCATGAGTGCTGGGGTGTTCGGGATAAACTTGAGCGCTCTTGTTCCCATTCTTGGGTCCATCTAGGGAGGCGCTCAGCACAACGAACGAGGCCATCGGACTTATAATGCTTTATCACTCTCACTTAGCCATAGAATTCTATAATTTTAAATTTCGGCGAAGCCCCTAGTATTCGGAAGACCGAGTTCGGGGCGCTATCCACGCCTAGGCCGGATAAGTACGGCTCCTCGCTCTAAGTGGCATAAGTCTTTAAGGACTCGAAAAACCTCGCAAACAGCGACCGATCTCTCGCACTATCATGACGGTCAGTTTTAGCTTTCTCTACTGAGGTGTTAACCCAGCTCAACTGGGGCAAAATCGCAGTAGTTCTCCCAGCGCTACCTTAGCCAACATTGCGGAACGTATGGTACCAAAACATGGGAGTCGGGCAAACCCAACTATTGACCAAAGACATGATTCGGAGCCGATGCATATAGTGCTATAAGTTCGGGGTGCCGCACTCTTGAGAGTGTTTGGTCTTCTCACACCATGTTATGGGGTGCTTAAGCCCCTGGTGTATTGGCCGTACCAAAGTGTACGGTTGCAGAATGTCATGACTGAACATATTTGTATATAAAAAATAAATGAGTACAATAATAGATAAGAGCTACGTATTGTTTATTAAAAAAGGGCTTCTACGAAAGCAGAACGATACAAGTAGTGCGATAAGCAAGAGATGGGATTATTTGACATGTTCCCCTCCAGGGGCAAGCTGCGGGATTTTAAGTAAAACATGTATTAAGCTCGTTATAGAGACCACCTGGACATTTGACGCGGCTTGTTCTCTCCCTTGTTGTTGCATCGTGTGTTCGGCGAGTGTATTGCCGGACAGACCGTCCGAATAGTTGGGCCCTGAAAGTGTGTAAAAAGGAAACGGCGGAATAGGGAGCCCCTTAGTGCGGTCGAGCCGCATTCTGGGCGTGCCGTAGTTGTGCCCCTCCCCTTATGCCCATGGTATCTCTAAGGCGTAATTATGTACGCGTGGTACCGATATCACCATCTGGCGAGGGCTGGGGTTGGGGCCGCACTACTATGCTTGCTCGGAATGTGCCAGCCGGATTTGTTGTAGGTTACTTCGGGCTCGCTTGACGTTGTCCGGACGTTTGACACCTGGATTGGAGAATTGCCTTGAGAGGCTACTCTGTACTTCCGCCGCAAGGGCCGCCGTGTGCTCCTCCGTTTGGAGAGAGCGTTCGGTGTTTCCATTTACCGTGATGACTCCGCGAGGTCCTGGTATCTTGAGCTTGAGATATGCGTAGTGTGGCACCGCATCGAATTTTGCAAATGCGGTTCGTCCGAGCAGGGCGTGATAGACACTGCGGAATGGGACTATGTCGAAGATTAACTCTTTGTTTCGGAAATTATCCGTGGATCCGAAGACCACTTTGAGTGTAATCGAGCCTGTACAGCTGGCTTCTACACCTGGTATGACGCCTTTAAAGGTTGTCTTTGTGGGTTTAATCCTTGAGGGATCGATACCAATTTTTTGCATTGTATCCTGATAAAGCAGGTTCGGGCTGTTGCTGCCGTCCATTAGGACTCTGGTGAGGTGAAATCCGTCGATAATTGGGTCTAGGACCAATGCGGTGAATCCGACGTGACGGATGCTAGTGGGGTGGTCCCTTCGATCAAAAGTGATCGGGTAGGAGGACCATGGGTTGAACTTTGGGGCGACTGGCTCCAACGCATAGACGTCCTTGAGAGCACGCTTCCGCTCCCTTTTGGGGATGTGGGTTGCGTATATCATGTTCACCGTCCATACTTGCGGGGGGAATCCCTTCTGTCCTCTGTTGTTCTACGGCCGTGGCTCCTCCTCGTCATCGCTATGCAGCCCCTTGTCTCTGGTTTCGGCACTTAACTTGCCTGCCTGCTTGAACACCCAACAATCCCTGTTGGTGTGGTTGGCTGGCTGTTCGGGGGTGCCGTGTATCTGGCACGAGCGATCGAGTATCCGGTCTAAGCTGGATGGGACCAGAGGGTTTCTTTTGAATGTCTTCTTCCGCTGACCGGGTTTAGAGCCTCTGAATCCGGCATTGACTGTCGTATCTTCAGTATTGTCGCCGTTAATGCGGCGCTTGTGCTTGTTGCGACGTGTCCTGCCGTTGTTGTCCTTGGTTTCTGAATTGCCAGGGCTCTTGGTTATGTTATTGCTACGAGCTAGCCAGCTGTCTTCTCCCGCACAAAAGCGGGTCATGAGTGTCGTGAGGGCTGCCATAGATTTTGGCTTTTCCTGTCCTAGGTGCCGGGCAAGCCATTCATCTCGGATGTTGTGCCTGAAGGCTGTTGGGGAACGTTGCAGAAATTCAAAATTTTCCTACGCGTCACCAAGATCTATCTATGGAGAAACCAGCTACGAGTAGAAGGAGAGTGCATCTACATACCCTTGTAGATCGCTAAGCGGAAGCGTTCAAGAGAACGGGGTTGATGGAGTCGTACTCGTCGTGATTCAGATCACCGATGATCAAGTGCCGAACGCACGGCACCTCCGCGTTCAACACACGTACAGCCCGGTGACGTCTCCCACGCCTTGATCCAGCAAGGAGAGAGGGAGAGGTTGAGGAAGACTCCATCCAACAGCAGCACGATGGCGTGGTGGTGATGGAGGAGCGTGGCAATCCCGCAGGGCTTCGCCAAGCACCATGAGAGAGGAGGAGGAGGAGAGAGGTAGGGCTGCACCAAGAGGGAGAGAACTCATGTGTATGGCAGCCCCAAAACTCATCTATATATAGGGGGAAGGGGGGGCTGCGCCCCCTTTAGGGTTTCCCACCCGCAAGGGGTGCGGCCAGCCCTAGATGGCAAAGGGGAGGCGGCCAAGGGGGGAGAGGAGAGGGAGGCGCACCAATATGGGCCTTAAGGCCCATCTGGACTAGGGTTTGCCCCCTCCCACTCTCTCTTGCGCCTTGGACTCCTTGTGGGGGGCGCACCAGCCCTCCTAGGGGCTGGTCCCCTCCCACACTTGGCCCACGCAGCCTTCTGGGGCAGGTGGCCCCACTTGGTGGACCCCGGGACCCTCCCGGTGGTCCCGGTACAATACCGATATCGCCCGAAACTTTTTCGGTGACCAAAACAGGACTTCCCATATATAAATCTTTACCTCCGGACCATTACGGAACTCCTCGTGACATCCGGGATCTCATCCGGGACTCCGAACAACATTCGGTAACCACATACAAGCTTCCTTTATAACCCTAGCGTCATCGAACCTTAAGTGTGTAGACCCTACGGGTTCGGGAGACATGTAGACATGACCGAGACGTTCTCCAGTCAATAACCAACAGCGGGATCTGGATACCCATGATGGCTCCCACATGTTCCACGATGATCTCATCGGATGAACCACGATGTCAAGGACTTAATCAATCCCGTATTCAATTCCCTTTGTCTAGCGGTATTTTACTTGCCCGAGATTCGATCGTCGGTATCCAATACCTTGTTCAATCTCGTTACCAGCAAGTCACTTTACTCGTTCCGTAACACATCATCCCGTGATCAACTCCTTGGTCACATTGCGCATATGATGATGTCCTACCGAGTGGGTCCAGAGATACCTCTCCGTTTACACGGAGTGACAAATCCCAGTCTCGATCCGCATAAAACAATAGATACTTTCGGAGATACCTGTAGTGCACCTTTATAGTCACCGAGTTACGTTGTGACGTTTGATACACCCAAAGCACTCCTACGGTATCCAGGAGTTACACGCTCTCATGGTCAAAGGAAGAGATACTTGACATTGGCAAAGCTCTAGCAAATGAACTACACGATCTTTGTGCTATGCTTAGGATTGGGTCTTGTCCATCACATCATTCTCCTAATGATGTGATCCCGTTATCAACGACATCCAATGTCCATAGCCAGGAAAACATGACTATCTGTTGATCACAACGAGCTAGTCAACTAGAGGCTCACTAGGGACATATTGTGGTCTATGTATTCACACGTGTATTACGATTTCCGGATAATACAGTTATAGCATGAATAAAAGACAATTATCATGAACAAAGAAATATAATAATAACACTTTTATTATTGCCTCTAGGGCATATTTCCAACAGTCTCCCACTTGCACTAGAGTCAATAATCTAGTTCACATCACCATGTGATTAACACTGACAGGTCACATCACCATGTGACCAACATCCAAAGAGTTTACTAGTGTCACTAAACTAGTTCACATCATCATGTGATCAAGACTCAATGAGATCTGGGGTTTGGTCATGTTCTGCTTGTGAGAGAGGTTTTAGTCAACGGGTCTGAACCTTTCAGATCCGTGTGTGCTTTACAAATCTCTATGTCATCTCCTAGATGTAGCTCCCACGTTCTATTTGGAGCTATTCCAAATAACTGTTCTACTCGGAGCTATTCTAAATTGTTGCTCCATTATACGTATCCGGTATCTCTACTCAGAGCTATCCGGATAGGTGTTAAGCTTGCATCGACGTAACCCTTTATGACGAACTCTTTTATCACCTCCATAATCGAGAAAATTCCTTAGTCCACTAGTTACTAAGGATAACTTTGACCGCTGTCTGTGATCCATTCTTGGATCACTCTTGTACCCCTTGACTAACTCATGGCAAGGCACACTTCAGGTGCGGTACACAGCATAGCATACTGTAGAGCCTATGTCTTAAGCATAGGAGACGACCTTCGTCCTTTCTCTCTATTCTGCCATGGTCGAGCTTTAAGTCTTAACTTCGTACCTTACAACTCAGGCAAGAACTCCTTCTTTGACTGATCCATCTTGAACACCTTCAAGATCATGTCAAGGTATATGCTCATTTTTGAAAGTATTATTAAGCATTTTGATCTATCCTTATAGATCTCGATGCTCAATGTTCAAGTAGCTTAATCCAGGTTTTCTATTGAAAAACACCTTTCAAATAACCCTATATGCTTTCTAGAAATTCTACATCATTTCTGATCATCAATATGTCAACAACATATACTCATCAGAAATTCTATAGTGCTCCCACTCACTTCTTTGGAAATACAAGTTTCTCATAAACTTTGTACAAACCCAAAATCTTTGATCATCATCAAAGCATACATTCCAACTCCGAGATGCTCACTCCAGTCCTTAGAAGGATCGCTGGAGCTAGCATACCTTTTAGCATCCTTAGGATCGACAAAAACTTTCTGATTGTATTACATACAACCTTTCCTTACGAAAACTGGTAAGGAAACTTGTTTTGATATCCATTTGCTAGATTTCATAAATGCAGCTAATGCTAACATGAATCCGACGGACTTAAGCATCGCTACGTATGAGAAAATCTCATCGTAGTCAACTCCTTGAACTTGTGAAAAACTCTTCGCCACAAGTCGAGCTTCATAGATGGTGACATTACCATCCACGTCCGTCTTCTTCTTAAAGATCCATTTATCTCAATGGCTTGCCGATCATCGGGCAAGTCCACCAAAGTCCATGCTTTGTTCTGATACATGAATCCTATCTCGGATTTCATGGCTTCTAACCATTCGTCAGAATTTGGGCCCACCATCGCTTCTCCATAGCTCGTAGGCTCATTGTTGTCTAGCAACATGACTTCCAAGACAGGATTACGTACCACTCTGAAGTAGTACGCATCCTTGTCATCGTACGAGGTTTGGTAGTGACTTGATCCGAAGTTTCATGATCACTATCATAAGCTTTCACTTCAATTGGTGTAGGTGCCACAGGAACAACTCCCTGTGCCGTGTCACACACTAGTTGAAGAGACGGTTCAATAACCTCATCAAGTCTCCACCATCCTCCCACTCAACTCTTTCGAGAGAAACCTTTCCTCGAGAAAGGACCCGATTATAGAAACAATTCATATTGCTTTCGGATCTGAATTAGGAGGTATACCCAACTGTTTTGGGTGTCCTATGAAGATGTATTTTATCCGCTTTGGGTTCGAGCTTATCAACCTGAAACTTTTTCATATAAGCGTCGCAGCCCCAAACTTTTAAGAAACGACAACTTAGGTTTCTCTAAACCATAATTCATACGGTGTCATCTCATCGGAATTACGTGGTGCCCTATTTAAAGTGAATGTGGTTGTCTCTAATGCCTATCCCATGAACGATAGTGGTAATTCGATAAGAGACATCATGGTACGCACCATATCCAATAGGGTGCAACTATGATGTTCGGACACACCATCACATTATGGTGTTCCAGGCGGTATTAATTGCGAAACAATTTCCACAATGTCTTAATTGTGTGCCAAAACTTGTAACTCAGATATTCATCTCTATGATCATATCATAGACATTTTATCCTCTTGTCACAATGATCTGCTACTTTACTCTAAAATTACTTGAACCATTCAATAATTTAGACTTGTGTTTCATCAAGTAAATATTCTCAACATCTGCTTGAATCATCTGTGAAGTAAGAACATAACGATATTCACTGCATACCTCAGCACTCATTGGACTGGACACATCAAAATGTGTTACTTCCAACAAGTTGCTATCATGTTCCATCTTACTGAAAACGAGGCTTTTCAGTCATCTTGCCCATGTGGTATGATTTGCATATCTCAAGTGGTTCAAAATCAAGTGAGTCCAAATGATCCATCTATATGGAATTTCTTCATGCGTAAACACCAATGGACATGGTTTGCATGTCTCAAACTTTTCAAAAACGAGTGAGTCCAAAGATCCATCAACATGGAGCTTCTTCATGCGTTTTACACCAATATGACTTACATGGCAGTGCCACAAGTAAGTGGTACTATCATTACTATCTTATATCTTTTGGCATGAAAATGTGTATCACTACGATCAAGATTCAATAAACCATTTATTTAGGTGCAAGACCATCGAAGGTATTATTCAAATAAATAGAGTAACCATTATTCTCCTTAAATGAATAACCGTATTGCGATAGACATAATCCAATCATGTCTATGCTCAACGCAAACACCAAATGACAATTGTTCAGGTTTAATACTAATCTTGATGGTAGAGGGAGCGTGCGATGCTTGATCACATCAACCTTGGAAACACTTCCAACACATATCGTCAGCTCACCTTTAGCTAGTCTCCTTTTATTTCGTAGCTTTTATTTCGAGTTACTAACACTTAGCAACCGAACCGGTATCCAATACCCTGGTGCTACTAGGAGTACTAGTAAAGTACACATTAACATAATGTATATCCAATATACTTCTATCGACCTTGCCAGCCTTCTCATCTACCAAGTATCTAGGGTAATTCTGCTCCAGTGGCTGTTCCCCTTATTACAGAAGCACTTAGTCTCGGGCTTGGGTTCAACCTTGGGTTTCTTCACTAGAGCAGCAGCTGAATTGCCGTTTCATGAAGTATCCCTTTGTTCCCTTGCCCTTCTTGAAACCAGTGGTTTCACCAACCATCAACAATTGATGCTCCTTCTTGATTTCTACTTTCGCGGTGTCAAACATCGCAAATATTTCAAGGATCATCATATCTATCCCTGATATGTTATAGTTCATCACGAAGCTCTAGCAGCTTGGTGGCAATGACTTTGGAGAAACATCACTATCAAGTGATTGTTGCACTCAGACAATCTGAGCACAAGCTCAACGATTGAGCTTTTCTCCCTTAGTTTGCAGGCTAAGAAAATCGTCGGAGGTCTTATACCTCTTGACATGGGCACGAGCCTGAAATCCCAATTTCAGCCCTCGAAGCATCTCATATGTTTCACGATGTTTCGAAAACGTCTTTCGTGCCTCAACTCTAAACCGTTTAACTGAACTATCACGTAGTTATCAAGACGTGTATGTCCGATGTTCACAACATCCACAAACGACGTTTTGGGGTTCAGCACACTGAGCGGTGCATTAAGGACATAAGCTTTCTACTGATCGCATAATCGCTACTAGCAACTTTCAACTATAATTTTCTCTAGGAACATATCTAAACAGTAGAACTATAGCGCGAGCTACGACATAATTTGCAAAAGGTCTTTTGACTATGTTCAGGATAATTAAGTTCATCTTATGAACTCCCACTCAGATAGACATCCCTCTGGTCATCTAAGTGATTACATGATCCGAGTCAACTAGGCCGTGTCCGATCATCACGTGAGACGGACTAGTCATCATCGGTGAACATCTTCATGTTGATCGTATCTACTATACGACTCATGCTCGACCTTTCGGTCTCCGTGTTCCGAGGCCATGTCTGCACATGCTAGGCTCGTCAAGTTAACCCTAAGTGTTTTCGCTGTGTAAAACTGTCTTACACCCGTTGTATGTGAACGTAAGAATCCATCACACCCGATCATCACGTGGTGCTTAGAAGCGACGAACTGTAGCAACGGTGCACAGTTAGGGGAGAACACTTCTTGAAATTTTGTAAGGGATCATCTTATTTACTACCGTCGTCCTAAGTAAATAAGATGCATAATCATAATAAACATCACATGCAATTATATAGTTGTGACATGATATGGCCAATATCATATAGCTCCATTGATCTCCATCTTCGGGGCTCCATGATCATCTTGTCACCGGCTTGACACCATGATCTCCATCATCATGATCTCCATCATCGTGTCTTCATGAAGTTGTCACGCCAACGACTACTTCTACTTCTATGGCTAACGCGTTTAGCAATAAAGTAAAGTAAGTTACATGGCGTTGTTCAATGACACGCAGGTCATACAATAAATAAAGACAACTCCTATGGCTCCTGCCAGTTGTCATTCTCATCGACATGCAAGTCGTGAATCCTATTACAAGAACATGATCAATCTCATACATCACATATCATTCATCACATTCTTCTTGGCCATATCACATCACATAGCATACCCTGCAAAAACAAGTTAGACGTCCTCTAATTGTTGTTTGCATGTTTTACGTGGCTGCTATGGGTTTCTAGCAAGAACGTTTCTTACCTACGCAAAACCACAACGTGATATGCCAATTGCTATTTACCCTTCATAAGGACCCTTTTCATCGAATCCGTTCCGACTAAAGTGGGAGAGACTGGCACCCGCTAGCCACCTTATGCACCAAGTGCATGTCAATCGGTGGAACCTGTCTCACGTAAGAGTACGTGTAAGGTCGGTCCGGGCCGCTTCATCCCACAATACCGTCGAAACAAGATTGGACTAGTAATGGTAAGCATATTGAACAAAATCAACACCCACAACTACTTTGTGTTCTACTCGTGCAAAGAATCTACGCAATAGACCTAGCTCATGATGCCACTGTTGGGGAACGTAGCAGAAATTCAAAATTTTCCTACGCGTCACCAAGATCTATCTATGGAGAAACCAGCTACGAGTAGAAGGAGAGTGCATCTACATACCCTTGTAGATCGCTAAGCGGAAGCGTTCTAGAGAACGGGGTTGATGGAGTCGTACTCGTCGTGATTCAGATCACCGATGATCAAGTGCCGAACGCACGACACCTCCGCGTTCAACACACGTACATCCCGGTGACGTCTCCCACGCCTTGATCCAGCAAGGAGAGAGGGAGAGGTTGAGGAAGACTCCATCCAACAGCAGCACAACGGCGTGGTGGTGATGGAGGAGCGTGGCAATCCCGCAGGGCTGCGCCAAGCACCATGAGAGAGGAGGAGGAGGAGAGAGGTAGGGCTGCACCAAGAGGGAGAGAACTCATGTGTATGGCAGCCCCAAAACTCATCTATATATAGGGGGAAGGGGGGGCTGCGCCCCTTTAGGGTTTCCCACCCCCAAGGGGTGCGGCCAGCCCTAGATGGCAAAGGGGAGGCGGCCAAGGGGGGAGAGGAGAGGGAGGCGCACCAATATGGGCCTTAAGGCCCATCTGGACTAGGGTTTGCCCCCTCCCACTCTCTCTTGCGCCTTGGACTCCTTGTGGGGGGCGCACCAGCCCTCCTAGGGGCTGGTCCCCTCCCACACTTGGCCCACGCAGCCTTCTGGGGCAGGTGGCCCCACTTGGTGGACCCCGGGACCCTCCCGGTGGTCCCGGTACAATACCGATATCGCCCGAAACTTTTCCGGTGACCAAAACAGGACTTCCCATATATAAATCTTTACCTCCGGACCATTCCGGAACTCCTCGTGACGTCCGGGATCTCATCCAGGACTCCGAACAACATTCGGTAACCACATACAAGCTTCCTTTATAACCCTAGCGTCATCGAACCTTAAGTGTGTAGACCCTACGGGTTCGGGAGACATGTAGACATGACCGAGATGTTCTCCGGTCAATAACCAACAGCGGGATCTGGATACCCATGATGGCTCCCACATGTTCCACGATGATCTCATCGGATGAACCACGATGTCAAGGACTTAATCAATCCCGTATTCAATTCCCTTTGTCTAGCGGTATTTTACTTGCCCGAGATTCGATCGTCGGTATCCAATACCTTGTTCAATCTCGTTACCGGCAAGTCACTTTACTCGTTCCGTAACACATCATCCCGTGATCAACTCCTTGGTCACATTGCGCATATGATGATGTCCTACCGAGTGGGCCCAGAGATACCTCTCCGTTTACACGGAGTGACAAATCCCAGTCTCGATCCGCATAAAACAATAGATACTTTCGGAGATACCTGTAGTGCACCTTTATAGTCACCCAGTTACGTTGTGACGTTTGATACACCCAAAGCACTCCTACGGTATCCAGGAGTTACACGCTCTCATGGTCAAAGGAAGAGATACTTGACATTGGCAAAGCTCTAGCAAATGAACTACACGATCTTTGTGCTATGCTTAGGAGTGGGTCTTGTCCATCACATCATTCTCCTAATGATGTGATCCCGTTATCAACGACATCCAATGTCCATAGCCAGGAAAACATGACTATCTGTTGATCATAATGAGCTAGTCAACTAGAGGCTCACTAGGGACATATTGTGGTCTATGTATTCACACGTGTATTACGATTTCCGGATAATACAGTTATAGCATGAATAAAAGACAATTATCATGAACAAATAAATATAATAATAACACTTTTATTATTGCCTCTAGGGCATATTTCCAATAAAGGCTGCAAAGGCCTCGGCGTCCGGACAGTCGACTATTTGATTTTTCTTGGTTAGGAACCGTGTCGAGAATTGTCTGGTCAATTCCTTTAGCTGCTGGATTATGTGGCTTAGGTCATCGGCATCTGGTGGTCGCACATAAGTGCCCTGGAAGTTGTCAAGGAATGCGGATTCCAGGTCCTCCCAGCAACTAATTGACTCTGCTGGCAGGCTGTTAAGCAAATGTCGAGCTGGTCCTTTAAGCTTGAGCGGGAGGTATTTGATGGCGTGTAGATCATCACCATGGGCCATGTGGATCTGTTGTGCCATCGTATGATTCGATGTTTACGGGTTTAAAGCCCTCGGGGATTTGATGATCCATTACTTCGTCTGTGAAGCATAGTGGGTGTGCGGCGCCCCTGTACTGGGCTATATCACGACGCAGCTCGAATGAGCTTGGTCTGTTGTACTCGTCCTGGCCGTACTTATCATGTCCGGCGTGACGGCTAGCGTCACGTGAAGCGGGGCGCCCCTGCGATCCGTAGATCGATCTTGTTTGCCTTGCCTTATTCTCCAATATGTCTCGCAGGTCTGTTGCGTCTCCCTGTACTCGGGTATGTTTTGAGCGGTGCCGGGGTGCGGCTTGGGTCGAGGGCCTGAAGTCCTCTCTGTCACGGCCACGGGGTAGCTGATCGGGCGCATCGTACGCTGGTGATGTAGGTTTAGTTTCTTCCTCCTCAAGTTGGGGTAGCAGCCTGCGCTTTGGGTAGCTCTTGGAGGGGCGTTCGAGTTTATACTCCTCGGCCGCCAGGACTTCGGTCCATCTGTCGGCTAGAAAGTCTTGGTCAGCTCTAAGTTGCTGCTGTTTTTTCTTGAGGCTGCTTGCCATGGCCATAAGCCTGCGTTTGAAACGCTCTACTTCGACGGGATCCTCTAGCACGACGAATTCGTCGTCGTCGAGGCTTGGCTCGTCTTCGGAGGGAGGCATATAATTGTCGTCCTCGACCTCTCTGTCAACCGCTCTCTCATGAGGGTTGGCTCCTTCGTCCTCCTGCACTGAATCCTGCTGGAGGGGGATTGTCTTCGGCACTATCCGGTGTGTTGTTATCTCCGGTGCCGGAATTGCTGTTTTTGCTTTGGCGGGACTTAGAGCGGTGCCGCTGACGTCGGCGCTTGGGTTGCTTCTTGGAGGGGTCGTCCTCCGTTTTTTCATCGCCATCCCCTGCTTTGGGGGTGTCCACCATGTATATGTCATATAACGAGGTGGCTTTCCAGTTCCCTATAGGTGCTGGTTCTGTGTCGTCTCCTTCATCGGCGTCCATACCGTCAATGTCTTCGGAGTCAAAGTCGAGCATGTCGGTTAAATCGTCGACAGTGGCTACGAGGTGGGTGGTTGGTGGGCCTCAAACTCTTCATCGTCCGCATCCCAACCATGCTGACCGTAATCCGGCCAGGGCTCTCCTGACAAAGAGAGAGACTTTAGTGAATTCAGGATATTGCCAAAGGGTGAGTGCTGAAAGACGTCCGTGGCGGTGAACTCCATGATCGGAGCCCAATCGGGTTCGATCGGAAGAGGTGCGGGATATACGGAGTCCAGAACGGAGTCCGGCACCTTGGAGTCATGGGCCCTGCAAAGGACTAGGCTGGTATTTGGCTCTATCGCCGTAGAGATTGCGGCTCCCGGGGTGGCGTCCAACCGTCCATCCCCGACTAGCGCAGTCGGCTTGGAGCTAATGATCGGAGCGGACACCTGAGCGACACTCTGGGCGCTGTCCGACGGCAGAGTTAGATCATGCCCATTGGGACAGAGCGGGACGCTCGGCCGTGGCTCAAATCCATCGAAGATCAAGTCCACGCGGATGCCGGCTGTGTAATTTAAGCTTCCAAACCTGACCTGATGGCCAGGGGCGTAGCTTTCGATTTGCTCCAGATGGCCAAGCGAGTTGGCCCGTAGTGCGAAGCCGCCGAATACGAAGATCTGTCCGGGGAGAAAGGTCTCACCCTAGACCGCGTCGTCATTGATGATCGAAGAAGCCATCGGGCCTAAAGGTGATGACACAGAGGAACTCTCAATGAAAGCACCAATGTCGGTGTCAAAACTGGCGGATCTCGGGTAGGGGGTCCCGAACTGTGTGTCTAGGCGGATGGTAATAGGAGACAAGGGACACGATGTTTTTACCCAGGTTCGGGCCCTCTCGATGGAGGTAAAACCCTACTCCTGCTTGATTAATATTGATGATATTGGTAGTAAAAGAGTGGATCTACCACGAGATCAGAGAGGCTAAACCCTAGAAGCTAGCCTATGGTATGATTGTTGTTCGTCCTACGGACTAAAACTCTCCGGTTTATATAGACACCGGAGAGGGCTAGGGTTACACAGAGTCGGTTACAATGGGAGGAGATCTTCATATCGTACCGCCAAGCTTTCCTTCCACGCCAAGGAAAGTCCCATCCGGACACGGGACGGAGTCTTCAATCTTGTATCTTCATAGTCTGGGAGTCCGGCCAAAGGTTATAGTCTGGCCATCCGGACACCCCCTAATCCAGGACTCCCTTACCGGCCCTAGGAGATTGAATCTCCAAGGGGGGGGGGCGGCCAAGGGGGGTGCCTTGCCCCCCAAGGCAAGTGGAGGCGCCCCCTCCCCTAGGGTTCCCAACCCTAGGCGCAGGTGGGGGGCCAAGGGGGGGCGCACCATCCCACCAGGGGCTGGTTCCCCTCCCACTTCAGCCCATGGCGCCCTCCGGGATGGGTGGCCCCACCCGGTGGAACCCCGGGACCCTTCCGGTGGTCCCGGTACAATACCGGTGACCCCCGAAACTTTCCTGATGGACGAAACTCGACTTCCCATATATAATTCTTTACCTCCGGACCATTCTGGAACTCCTCGTGACGTCCGGGATCTCATCGGGGACTCCAAAACAACTTTCGGTTTGCTGCATACTAATATTTCTACAACCCTATCATTACCGAACATTAAGTGTGTAGACCCTATGGGTTCGGGAGACACGTAGACATGACCGAGACGGCTCTCCGGTCAATAACCAACAGCGGGATCTGGATACCCATGTTGGATCCTACATGCTCGTCGATGATCTCATCGGATGAACCATGATTTCGAGGATACAAGCAACCCCGTATACAATTCCCTTTATCAATCGGTATGTTACTTGCCCGAGATTCGATCGTCGGTATCCCAATACCTCGTTCAATCTTGTTACCGGCAAGTCACTTTACTCGTACCGTAATGCATGATCCCGTGACCAGACACTTGGTCACTTTGATCTCATTATGATGATGCATTACCGAGTGGGCCTAGAGATACCTCTCCGTCATATGGAGTGACAAATCCCAGTCTCGATCCGTGTCAACTCAACAGACACTTTCGGAGATACCCGTAGTATACCTTTATAGTCACCCAGTTACGTTGTGACGTTTAGTACACCCAAAGCACTCCTATGGTATCCGGGAGTTACACGATCTCATGGTCTAAGGAAAAGATACTTGACATTGAAAAATCTCTAGCAAACGAACTACACGATCTTGTGCTATGCTTAGGATTGGGTCTTGTCCATCACATCATTCTTCTAATGATGTGATCCCGTTATCAATGACATCCAATGTCCATAGTCAGGAAACCATGACTATCTGTTGATCAACGGGCTAGTCAACTAGAGGCTCACTAGGGACATATTGTGGTCTATGTATTCACACATGTATTACGATTTCCGGATAACACAATTATAGCATGAATAAAAGACAATTATCATGAACAAGGAGATATAATAATAATCCTTTTATTATTGCCTCTAGGGCATATTTCCAACAGTCTCCCACTTGCACTTCAGTCAATAATCTAGTTACATTGTGATGAATCGAACACCCATAGAGTTCTGGTGTTGATCATGTTTTGCTCGCGGAAGAGGTTTAGTCAATGGATCTGCGACATTCAGATCCGTATGTACTTTGCAAATATCTATGTCTCCATATTGAACATTTTCACGGATGGAGTTGAAACGACGCTTGATGTGGCTGGTCTTCTTGTGAAACCTGGGCTCCTTGGCAAGGGCAATAGCTCCAGTGTTGTCATAGAAGAGAGTGATCGGCCCCGATGCATTGTGTATGACTCCTAGGTCGGTGCAGAACTCCTTCATCCATATTGCTTCATGCGCTGCCTCCGAGGCTGCCATGTACTCCGCTTCACATGTAGATCCCGCCACGACACTCTGCTTGCAACTGCACCAGCTTACTGCACCACGATTCAACATATACACGTATCCGGTTTGTGACTTAGAGTCATCCAGATCTATGTCGAAGCTAGCATCGACGTAACCCTTTAAGACGAGCTCTTCGTCACCTCCATAAATGAGAAACATGTCCTTTGTCCTTTTCAGGTACTTCAGGATATTATTGACCGATGTCCAGTGTTCCTTGCCGGGATTACTTTGGTACCTTCCTACCAAACTTACGGCAAGGTTTACATCAGGTCTGGTACACAGCATGGCATACATAATAGATCCTATGGCTGAGGCATAGGGGATGACACTCATCTCTTCTCTATCTTCTGCCGTGGTCGGGCATTGAGCCGAGCTCAATCTCAGACCTTGCAATACAGGCAAGAACCCTTTCTTGGACTGATCCATATTGAACTTTTTCAATATCTTATCAAGGTATGTGCTTTGTGAAAGACCTATGAGGCATCTCGATCTATCCCTATAGATCTTGATGCCTAATATGTAAGCAGCTTCTCCAAGGTCCTTCATTGAAAAACACTTATTCAAGTAGGTCTTTATGCTGTCCAAAAGTTCTGTATCATTTCCCATCAGAAGTATGTCATCTACATATAATATGAGAAATGCTACAGAGCTCCCACTCACGTTCTTGTAAACGCAGGCTTCTCCATAAGTTTGCATAAACCCAAATGCTTTGATCATCTCATCAAAGCGAATGTTCCAACTCCGAGATGCTTGCACCAGTCCATAAATGGAATGTTGGAGCTTGCATACCTTGTTAGCATTCTTAGGGTCGACAAAACCTTCCGGCTGCATCATATACTGTTCTTCCTTAAGATAGCCGTTAAGGAATGCCGTTTTGACGTCCATTTGCCATATCTCATAATCATAGTATGCGGCAATTGCTAACATGATTCGGATGGACTTCAGCTTCGCTATGGGAGAGAAAGTCTCATCGTAGTCAACCCCTTGAACTTACCGATAACCCTTAGCGACAAGTCGAGCTTTATAGATGGTAACATTACCATCCGCGTCCGTCTTCTTCTTAAATATCCATTTGTTTTCTATCACTCGCCGATCATCGGGCAAGTCTGTCAAAGTCCATACTTTGTTTTCATACATGGATTCTATCTCGGATTGCATGGCTTCAATCCATTTGTTGGAATCTGGGACCGCCATCGCTTCTTCATAGTTCGAAGGTTCATCGTTGTCTAACAACATGATTTCCAGGACATGGTTGCCATACCACTCTGGCGTGTAACGTGTCCTTGTGGACCTACGAAGTTCAGTAGCAACTTGATCTGAAGTACCTTGATCATCATCATTAATTTCCTCTCCAGATGGTGTAGGCACCACAGGAACATTTTCCTAAGCTGCACTACTTTCCGGTTCAAGAGGTAGTACTTCATCGAGTTCTACTTTCCTCCCACTAACTCCTTTCGAGAGAAACTCTTTTCCCATAAAGGATCCCTTCTTGGCAACAAAGATCTTGCCTTCGGATCTAAGGTAGAAGGTATACCCAATGGTTTCCTTAGGGTATCCTATGAAGACGCATTTTTCCGACTTGGGTTTGAGCTTTTCAGGTTGAAGTTTCTTGACATAAGCATCGCATCCCCAAACTTTTAGAAACGACAGCTTAGGTTTCTTCCCAAACCATAATTCATACGGGGTCGTCTCAACGGATTTAGACGGATCCCTATTTAAAGTGGATGTAGCTGTCTCTAGTGCGTATCCCCAAAATGATAGTGGTAAATCAGTAAGAGACATCATAGATCGCACCATATCCAATAGAGTGCGATTACGACGTTCGGACACACCGTTACGCTGAGGTGTTCCAGGCGGCGTGAGTTGTGAAACGATTCCACATTTCCTTAAGTGCGTACCAAATTCCTGACTTAAATATTCTCCTCCACGATCTGATCGTAAGAACTTTATTTTTCGGTCACGTTGATTCTCTACTTCATTCTGAAATTCCTTGAACTTTTCAAAGGTCTCAGACTTGTGTTTCATCAAGTAGACATACCCATATCTACTCAAGTCATCATTGAGAGTGAGAACATAACGATATCCTCCGCGAGCCTCAACGCTCATTGGACCGCACACATCAGTATGTATGATTTCCAATAAGTTGGTTGCTCGCTCCATTGTTCCGGAGAACGGAGTCTTGGTCATTTTGCCCATGAGGCATGGCTCGCATGTGTCAAATGATTCATAATCGAGAGACTCTAAAAGTCCATCAGCATGGAGCTTCTTCATGCGCTTGACACCAATGTGACCAAGACGGCAGTGCCATAAGTATGTGGGACTATCGTTATCAACTTTACATCCTTTGGTATTCACACTATGAATATGTATAACATCACGTTCGAGATTCATTAAGAATAAACCATTGACCATCGGGGCATGACCATAAAACATATCTCTCATATAAATAGAACAACCATAATTCTCGGATTTAAATGAGTAACCATCTCATATTAAACGAGATCCAGATACAATGTTCATGCTCAAACTTGGCACTAAATAACAACTATTGAGGTTTAAAACTAATCCCGTAGGTAAATGTAGAGGTAGCGTGCCGACAGCGATCACATCGACCTTGGAACCATTCCTGACGCGCAGCGTCACCTCGTCCTTCGCCAGTCTCCGCTTATTCCGCAGCTCCTGCTTTGAGTTACAAATATGAGCAACGGCACCGGTATCAAATACCCAGGAGCTACTACGAGCACTGGTAAGGTACACATAAATTACATGTATATCACATATACCTTTAGTGTTGCCGGCATTCTTGTCCGCTAAGTATTTGGGGCAGTTCCGCTTCCAGTGACCCTTCCCTTTGCAATAAAAGCACTCAGTCTCAGGCTTGGGTCCATTCTTTGACTTCTTCCCGGCAACTGGCTTACTGGGCGCGGCAACATCCTTGCCGTCCTTCTTTAAGTTCTTATTACCCTTGCCTTTCTTGAACTTAGTGGCTTTATTGACTATCAACACTTGATGTTCCTTTTTGATTTCTACCTCTGCTGACTTCAGCATTGAAAATACTTCAGGAATAGTTTTCACCATCCCCTGCATATTGTAGTTCATCACAAAGCTCTTGTAGCTCGGTGGGAGCGAGTGAAGGATTCTGTCAATGACCGCCTCGTCTGGGAAGTTAATGTCCAGCTGGGACAGGCGGTTGTGCAACCCAGACATTTTGAGCATGTGCTCACTGACAGAACTATTTTCCTCCATCTTACAACTATAGAAGTTGTCGGAGACTTCATATCTCTCGACCCAGGCATGAGCTTGGAAAACCATTTTCAGCTCCTCGAACATCTCATATGCTCCGTGTTGCTCAAAACGCTTTTGGAGCCCTGGTTCTAAGCTGTAAAGCATGCCGCACTTAACGAGGGAGTAATCATCAGCACGTGACTGCCAAGCATTCATAACGTCTTGGTTCTTTGGGATGGGTGCTTCACCTAGCGGTCCTTCTAGGACATATGCTTTCTTGGCAGCTATGAGGATGATCCTCAGGTTCCGGACCCAGTCCATATAGTTGTTGCCATCATCTTTCAGCTTGGTTTTCTCTAGGAACGCGTTGAAGTTCATGTTGACATGAGCGTTGGCCATTTGATCTACAAGAAATTTTTGCAAAGATTTTAGACTAAGTTCATGATAATTAAGTTCATCTAATCCAATTATTTAATGAACTCCAACTCAGATTAGACATCCCTCTAGTCATCTAAGTGTTACATGATCCGAGTCGACTAGGCCGTGTCTGATCATCATGTGAGACGGACTAGTCATCATCGGTGAACATCTCCATGTTGATCGTATCTTCCATACGACGCATGTTCGACCTTTCGGTCTCTGTGTTCCGAGGCCATGTCTATACATGCTAGGCTCGTCAAGTTAACCTAAGTGTTTTGCATGTGTAAATCTGTCTTACACCCGTTGTATGTGAACGTTAGAATCTATCACACCCGATCATCACATGGTGCTTCGACACAACGAACTGTCGCAACGGTGCACAGTTAGGGGGAACACTTTCTTGAAATTATTATGAGGGATCATCTTATTTACTACCGTCTTTCTAAGTAAACAAGATGCAAAAACATGATAAACATCACATGCAATCAAATAGTAGTGACATGATATGGCCAATATCATATAGCTCCTTTGATCTCCATCTTCGGGGCTCCATGATCATCTTCGTCACCGGCATGACACCATGATCTCCATCATCATAATCTCCATCATCGTGTATTCATGAAGTTGCTCGCCAACTATTACTTCTACTACTATAGCTAGCGGTTTAGCAATAAAGTAAAGTAATTACATGGCGTTAAATCATTGACACGCGGGTCATACAATAATTAAGACAACTCCTATGGCTCCTGCCGGTTGTCATACTCATCGACATGCAAGTCGTGATTCCTATTACAAGAACATGATCTCATACATCACATATATATCATTCATCACAACTTTTGGCCATATCACATCACAAAGCAATTGCTGCAAAAACAAGTTAGACGTCCTATAATTGTTGTTGCATCTTTTACGTGGCTGCAATAGGGTTCTAGCAAGAACGTTTTCTTACCTACGAAAAAGCCACACTGTGATTTGTCAACTTCTATTTACCCTTTATAAGGACCCTTTTCATCGAATCCGCTCCAACTAAAGTGGGAGAGACAGACACCCGCTAGCCACCTTATGCAACTAGTGCATGTCAGTCGGTGGAACCTGTCTCATGTAAGCGTACGTGTAAGGTCGGTCCGGGACGCCCCATCCCACAATACCGCTGAAGCAAAATAAGACTAGTAGTGGCAAGAAAGTTGACAACATCTACACCCACAACATATTTGTGTTCTACTCGTGCTAAGAGAACTACGCATAGACCTGGCTCATGATGCCACTGTTGGGGAACGTTGTAGAAAATAAAAAAAAATTCCTACGGTTTCACCAAGATCAATCTATGAGTTCATCTAGCAACGAGAGAGAGGAGTGCATCTACATACCCTTGTAGATTGAGCGGAAGCGTTCAAGAAACGGGGTTGAGGGAGTCGTACTCGTCATGATCCAAATCACCAAAGATCCTAGCGCCGAAACGACGGCACCTTCGTGTTCAACACATGTACGTTCAGCGTGTCGTATCCTCCTTATTGCTCCAACAAGGGGGAAGGAGAGGTTGATGAAGATCCAGCAGCATGACGGCGTGGTGGTGGATGCAGCAGGGATCCCGGCAGGGCTTCGCCAAGCGTCTGCGGGAGGGAGAGGTGTAGCAAGGGGGAAGGGAGGCGCCAAGTGCAAGGGTGCGGCTGCCCTCCCTCCCCCCTATTTATATAGGGACCCTTGGGGGGGACGCCGACCCTAGGAGATTGAATCTCCAAGGGGGGGCGGCGGCCAAGGGGGGTGCCTTACCCCCCAAGGCAAGTGGAGGCGCCCCCTCCCCTAGGGTTCCCAACCCTAGGCGCAGGGGGGCCAAGGGGTGGCTCACCAGCCCACCAGGGGCTGGTTCCCCTCCCACTTCAGCCCATGGGCCCCTTCGGGATGGGTGGCCCCACCCGGTGGACCCCCGGGACCCTTCCGGTGGTCCCGGTACAATACCGATGACCCCTAAAACTTTCCCGATGGCAGAAACTTGACTTCCCATATATAATTCTTTACCTCCGGACCATTTCGGAACTCCTCGTGATGTCCGGGATCTCATCCGGGGCTCCGAACAACTTTCGGTTTGCTGCATACTAATATCTCTACAACCCTAGCGTTACCGAACCTTAAGTGTGTAGACCCTATGGGTTCGGGAGACACGTAGACATGACCGAGACGGCTCTTCGGTCAATAACCAACAGTGGGATCTGGATACCCATGTTGGCTCCTACATGCTCCTCGATGATCTCATCGGATGAACCATGATGTCGAGGATTCAAGCAACCCCGTATACAATTCCCTTTGTCAATCGGTATGTTACTTGCCCGAGATTCGATGGTCGGTATCCCAATACCTCGTTCAATCTCGTTACCGGCAAGTCACTTTACTCGTACCGTAATGCATGATCCCGTGACTAGACACTTGGTCACTTTGAGCTCATTATGATGATGCATTATTGAGTGGGCCCAGAGATACCTCTCCGTCATACGGAGTGACAAATCCCAGTCTCGATCCATGTCAACTCAACAGACACTTTCGGAGATACCCGTAGTATACCTTTATAGTCACCCAGTTACATTGTGACGTTTGGTACACCCAAAGCACTCCTATGGTATCTGGGAGTTACACGATCTCATGGTCTAAGGAAAAGATACTTGACATTGGAAAAGCTCTAGCAAACGAACTACATGATATTGTGCTATGCTCAGGATTCGGTCTTGTCCATCACATCATTATCCTAATGATGTGATCCTGTTATCAATGACATCCAATGTACATTGTCAGGAAACCATGACTATTTGTTGATCAACGGGCTACTCAACTAGAGGATCACTAGGGACATATTGTGGTCTATGTATTCACACATGTATTACGATTTCCGGATAACACAATTATAGCATGAATAAAAGACAATTATCATGAACAAGGAAATATAATAATAATCCTTTTATTATTGCCTCTAGGGCATATTTCCAACACTTCTTTCACAGCTCCATTGTCACGCCCAATATGCGACCCTATCCAAAAGGAACTCGAAGGTCCCACCAAGGATAGCCCACATATTGAAACACTTTTGCAAGGTGGATATCATTACATCAACATTACATAATAGATGGGGAAACATACATAAGGCATACAATGCCACACGAATATAACATCACAATACATAAGAGCATCATCCGACTACGGATGAAACACAAACAGAAACTCAAACGACATCCACCCTGCTAGCCTAGGCTGCCGACCTAGAACCTATCCCCTGATCGAAGAAGCAGAAGAAGAACTCAACGCAAGCAAGCATCGCTCTCGCGTCATGATCATCGCACAACCTGTACCTGCAACTGTTGTTGTAGTAATCTGTGAGCCACGAGGACTCAGCAATCCCATTACCATGTGTATCAAGACTAGCAAAGCTTAAAAGGAAAGGAAGGGGTAAAGTGGTGAGGCTGCAGTAGCGACTAAGCATATATGGTGGCTAACATACGCAATTAAGAGCGAGAAGAGAGCAAGCAGAACAGACGTGAAGCTAGCAATGATCAAGAAGTGATCCTAAACTCCTACTTACGTCAAACATAACCCAAAGACCATGTTCACTTCCCGGACACCGCCGATAAGAGACCATCATGGCTACACACGCGGTTGATGCGTTTTAATTCGGATCTGGTGTCAACTTATCTACAACCAGACATTAACAATTTCCCATCTGCCTATAACCGCAAGCACGGCTTTCAAAAGATTATACCCTGCAGGGGTGTCCCAACTTAGCCCATGACAAGCTCTCGCGATCAACGAAGGAATAGACCTTCTCCCAGGAAGACCCGATCAGACTCGGAATCCCGGTTTACAAGACATTTCGACAATGGTAAAACAAGACCAGCAAGACCGCCCGATGCGCTGACAATCCCGATAGGAGCTGCACATATCTCGTTCTCAGGGCAACACCGGATAAGCTAAGCGTACAGGTACCGACATAACCCAAGTTGCCAAGGGATGGTCCCGCACGGTGCTCTAGTTTGGACCAACACTTAGACAAGCATTGGCCCGGGGGGCTGTAATAAAGATGACCCTCGAGAGCGCGACTCCCAAGGGAAAAAGGGCTAGGTGAGGCAAATGTAAAACCAAGGTTGGGCCTTGCTGGAGGAGTTTTATTCAAAGCAAACTATCAAGGGGGTCCCATAAATCACCCGACCGCGTAAGGAACGCAAAATCCGGGAACATAACACCGGTATGACAGAAAACTAGGGCGGCAAGAGTGGAACAAAACACCAGGCAAAAGGCCTAGCCTTCCACCCTTTACCAAATATATAGATGCATTAATAATATAAGAGATATTGTGATATCCCAACCAAAATCCTGTCCACCATGGAGAAATCTTCAACTTCACCTGCAACTAGCAACGCTATAAGAGGGCTGAGCAAAGAGGTAACATAGCCAAGCAATGGTTTGCATAGGAAATGTGTCAAAGGTTAGAGGTTCATGGCAATATGGGATGGCTTGATAAACAGGTGATAGGTAACGTCGCATAGCGATAGAACGAAGCAACTAGCATAGCAATGATAGTAGTGAGATCCAGGGTAGCGGTCATCTTGCCTGAAATCCCGCAAGGAAGAAGAATGAGTCCATGAAGAAGACGAATGTATGAAGCCACGAAGACGAACCAAGCGTAGACGAACGAATCCTCACGATCGCAACGAAACAGGAACTATCGAGAAGAAACACACAACATAGTAAACACCCCACACATGAACAAGACATGATGCACAACAATCATGATGCATGACAAAGCTACATGAAGCCACTCATGGCAAGAGATGATGCAAACAAGAGCAACACACTAAGGCAAGTTTAAATGAGGCCGGGATCAACATATAACAATTCCGGTAAGTCCTCATATGCATATTTCGAAATTGGTCCAGATCTGAATAAACCTTATGTTCAAGTTGTTAAACATCAAGTTAAGATGCACCAAGATGATCTACACGAGATTCTAGTCAAGTTACATAATAAGTTCATTTAGTTCGGAGTTACGGCCTAGAAGATATGAGCAAAACAAGATAAACATAGCATTGATGCAAAATGCACTCAAACATCAAGCAAACACACCAAAACAAGGATGAAACATGATAATATGAAACTACATGCAATTATAAGCAAGTTTCATATAGAGAACACTCAAAACGGAGCAACGGTTCAACACACACACTCTATACAAGTTATAGCAACAATCTGTCCAAAACAGCAACTAGGCATATTGCAAGCATCAAAACGACATGCTACAGGACCTCAACAAGAAAACAAAAGTCATGGGCATGATGTACAGGTAAAGCGTAACAAAACATGAACACTGAACTATCTCCAGAAATCACTAGAACATGCTCAAACACACATGGTAAGATTGCAAGTTATAACAATTTCGGACTTTGCAGAAAATAACATCATGATGCAATGTTTAGAGCTATCAAACAACATGTTACAGGAACTTATCATAGAAAACAAAGGCATGGCATGAATTTACTAAATGCGTAGATCAAATGTCCTTTACTGACCATAGGCCAAAAAGGATCAGAAAATATGATGGCACCCACGTAAACATGGCAAGTTATAATACATATTCATACATGGCAGGAACATAATTATGAAGGCATGTAGATGAGCTTGTGCAACTCTCTACAGAGGAACACATGGCATGGAAAGGCACCCACCAGTAAGAAGGCATGTTTTTGAAGCTAAGCATGGCAATAGCAAGTCCATAGGGTGCATGGAACACTAGCAACAATCATGGTAACAACTGAACTTAATGTTAACAGGCTGGCAGCAACATTATGAAGCAAATTTAGAGCAAGATTACAACAAGCTACAGCAACCTATAAATGCAACCAGGGGCATGGATGGATAGAGGATGACATGTAGATCAAAACATGTTTATAGAACATCTCCAGATTATGCATAGAATGATTAGTAGCAACATGTTTATATAGCATCACGAAATAACAGATTCAGCCTAACAAAACAGCAACATCATGTACCCTACTTAACAAGCTCGATTCACTCACCACAAGTCATTGCATGACAAGATAAGCATAGCATCATCAAGAAGGCATGTTTATGGAACAAATCAAGGCAAGAACAAGTCCATAGCATTCAAGGATCAACTACAACAACCTTGGCTAAATTGAATAACATGTAAACAATCTGCCAGGAAACATTTTGAAGCAAAAGTAGAGCATGCAAATAACATGCTAGACTACTCCATAATTGCAACAAAGGGCATGAATGGATAGACAATAACCATATGTTCAAAACACCCTTACTGAAGTATCTCAAAATATGCATGGATCTCTCTGTAGCATCAAGTTTACATGGCATCAAAATAACAGCAGAACATGGACTAAAATCAGCAACATCACGATGCCTAGTTCGCATGCTTATGCTAGTCACCACATTGATCACAAAAATACATTGTAAACACCTCTGTAAAGTAGACATGGCATAGATCAAAACACATGTAGACATCAACCTCATAGGATGCACACATCAATCATGGCAAAAATGACAAAAGAGCTCGTTCTGTTAACAGACAGCAGAAAACATCATGAAGCACTCTAGCAACGAAGATTCAGGCATCTAAATGACCTCAAATGAATATGATGCAATGGAATGAAATGATGTACTCGTCGAGACGAACAATCTGACATATTGCACGCACAAAACGGTGCTACGGATGCAGAGATACGATGCGATGAACATGGCATGATAATGTGCAAATCTGTGGACTTGGCAGTTTTTCGAAAAAAAACAGGGTGAGCGTAATATAGCAATATATCGCCTGGGCGGGGAATAGGGGTATCTCACCACGGGCTTCGGCCCAGAGAGGAAGGAGAGGCAGGCCAGGGCTGGGCAGAGGAGATGGGCCAGCAGGGGGGCGCGGCCCACGTGCAGAGGCACGGCTGCACGTGTGCCCGCACGCACGCAGGGTCAGGGAAGGTCGCGCCGGCGGCGGTGGCTGATGGCGACGCCGGCGAGGTCGCGGGGACGCCGGGGAAGAACCGGATCGGGAGGCGCCGGCCAGATCCAGGCGGCGGGGCCGAAGATGGCGGCTCTTCGGCGAGGGCTCGCCGGCAGGAGGCCGTGGCCGGCGCGGGGCGGCTCGGCGGCGAGGAGGCGCGGAGGCGTGCGGGGCAGCGCTGGGGAGGCCGGGGAGGCGCGGCGGGGCGTGGGGCGGCGCGCCCGCGGCGGCGGCGGCCGGCGGCGACGGACGGTGAACTCCGGTGAGCGGTGGCCGGAGCAGAGGGGTGCGCCGGCGAGGGCTGCGGCCTCCAGCACGGTCGGGTGCGGGCGGCGGAGATCCGGGCTGAGCAGGCGGACGGCGGCGGCGGCGCGGGCTCGCGCGGGCCCGATCCGGGCCCCGCGGGCCGCGGCGGTGGTGGGAGGAGAGAGAGGGCGCAGGCCGGGGCTGAGGTGGCGGCGCGCCACTTGGTGAGGGGGCGGCGACGATGACGTGTCGCGCCCTGATTGGGCGAAACGACGTGTCCGGCGGACATGTCCGGCGTGGATGGACATGTCCGGCGGCGCGGAGGAGTTTTGCTAGGGTTTGGACTGCGGGAATTTCGGGGGAGGCCACATATATATAGGTAGAGGGAGCTAGGAGTGTCCAAATGAGGAGCGGTTTTCGGCCACGCGATCGTGATCGAATGACCGAGAGTATGGAGGGGAGTTAGATGGGTTTTGGGCCACTTTGGAAGGGGTGTTGGGCTGCAAAGAGAAAGAGGCTTTACGGTTACCCGGTTAACCGTTGGAGTACCAAACGAACTCCAAATGGCACGAAACTTGACAGGCGGTCTACCGGTGGTATACCAAGGCCGCTTGGCAAGGCTCGTTCCATTCTGAGAACATTTAATACCTGCTCACAATGAGAGACGAAAGGGGAACGCCGGAGGGCATAGAAGCGCCGGATTGCAAAACGGACAATGGGGAAAAGGCTCGGATGCATGAGACGAACACGTATGCAATGCAATGCACATGATGACATGATAAAATGCAAAACGCAAGCAAATGACATGGCAACAACGACGAATAACTGACAGACACCTGGCGCATCGAATCCGGGGCGTTACAACACTCCTCCACTAACGGAAATGATTGGATAGCTTAGAAGAATGAAGAAATGCAAAACTCCACTTCAAAAGGATATGGAGGATTAATTGCACTTTGAGATGAGAAGAAAAGATACTTGAACTCCACCAACAAAATCTTGATGAACTCTTGAAGAATGAATTAAATCATGAAGAACCACCATGAAGAACTCTGGTGACAAAAAGGATGATGAGATAGAATGAAAGATGAAAGAGTAAGATGAGCATTGCGATGATTTAGATGGGGTTTCCGACGAGATGGCCGAGGAAAATTGAACTCCGGAAAAGAAAAGATAAAAACACTTGGAACTAGAATTTATTCATCAAGAACAAACTCCGAAGGAAGGGATTACTCACTTGGATGAACTAAGAATAAGATTTATTGTATGCTTATCCTTCATCAAATTTAATTGATGACAAACAGTGGATTTTGCATACTACTTATTCTTCTTGAAAGGATTGAGAAGAGATATAGCACGAACTTGAGAAAGTCTTCATGAACCACCGGTAGGATTGAAAGAACGAATGGATTAAAATGATAAACAAGGAAAAAGAATCTTGAACGAACCACCGTAAGAATTCGAAAAAGACTGATAAAAGAGAATGAATCACCGGGAAAAATTAGAAGAACAAATATGATTGAGGGGATTTAGATGCAAAAGAACAAGGGGAACATGAGCTGATTAAAGAACACTTGAACGAAGCACCGAGATAAATAGATAATGGTAACTAAAATGTGAGGACGAAGAATTCTTCTGGAACGATGGCCTCCGGTGAGAATAAACGGGAAAACAACTCCTGGCATACTCCGGATGGGTAAGAAAAGGAATAACTGACAAATCGAATAATTCGAGATGATAGCATGAAACTAGAACCACAAAACTTCGAGAGAACGGGCAAGATTTAGAGGAAAAGCTCTTCTTCGGTCTTCAAAAGACGATGAGAAACACCAACGAAAATACTGAGATACTCCGGGAGAATGAAAAGCGAAGAGGTTGAGCCAACAATGAAAATTATTTGAAATCGATCTTGGAGAAGACATGTGACTGATGAAATTCATACTTACGTCACACTTTGGAAAGAATTGAGAATAACTCCGGGGAATTAGAAGAGTCGGGTAAGATCCTGGGAAAAGACCTATGGGTTAGGGACCACTGAAGAGATAACACCGTTGAAAAGGATTTTTGAAGAGATAGATGATGCACCGGAACTGTAGAAATATTTGAATGAGGTGACAACCTCGAATTAATTGGAACACAGACGAATCTCCTGAGATGCCTTGAACACTCAGGAAGGATAAACTGGCAAGAGGCGAACGAGCAAGGAGAACACTTCGAGGAAAAGAATATGATCGACCCAAAAAACTTGAATTGAGTCCACCGGGAAAGAGATGAGGAATGTCAAACAAAAGAGAATTCACCGGTTGAAACAATTGACGAAAGACTGAAGAGGCTCCACACGAATGAAATAGATTGTCGAGAGAGAGTCAGACTCCGAGAAGAAAAAGGTTGGGAGGGAGGGAAAACAAAGGCAACTTGGAAGGGAAAACCGACGAATATCTTGAAGAGAAAACACCGGTTGAAGAAAGCAAAGGCTTCACATGAGTTGGATGGATACTTGATTACGGACTCCGGTTCCGAGAAGAAGAACAGGGAGGGCGGGTGGGAAAGAAAACAAATGAGGACTGAACTCAAAGATGAAGAGGCTCGAGTCAACTTGACGAGAAATTGCACCGGATGCAAAGAGAAGAGAACCAACAATCGGAAAACCAACTGCGTGATCCTAAAGAAAAATTTGAATGGGAATAGAAGTAATTCAACACACCTACGTCAAGATTCCTTACCAGAGCGACGAAGGGGACTGAGGAGTAAAAAGAATTCCTACTCTCCGAAATAACTAGACTCCAAAAACAGTTTTCTTCTAGACTCAACAACGGCCAAACTACACGATCAATCAAGGGGGCTCCTAGGGTCGGTCGAGGCTCTGATACCAACTTGTCACGCCCAATATGCGACCCTATGCAAAAGGAACTCGAAGGTCCCACCAAGGATAGGCCCGCATATTGAAACGCTTTTGCAAGGTGGATATCATTACATCAACATTACATAATAGATGGGGAAACATACATAAGGCATACAATGCCACACGAATATAACATCACAATACATAAGAGCATCATCCGACTACGGATGAAACACAAACAAAAACTCAAACGACATCCACCCTGCTAGCCCAGGCTGCCGACCTGGAACCTATCCCCTGATCGAAGAAGAAGAAGAAGAACTCAACGCAAGCAAGCATCGCTCTCGCGTCATGATCATTGCACAACCAGTACCTGCAACTGTTGTTGTAGTAATCTGTGAGCCACGAGGACTCAGCAATCCCATTACCATGGGTATCAAGACTAGCAAAGCTTAAAAGGAAAGGAAGGGGTAAAGTGGTGAGGCTGCAGCAGCGACTAAGCATATATGGTGGCTAACATACGCAATTAAGAGCGAGAAGAGAGCAAGCAGAATGGACGTGAAGCTAGCAATGATCAAGAAGTGATCCTGAACTCCTACTTAAGTCAAACATAACCCAAAGACCGTGTTCACTTCCCGGACTCCGCCGAGAAGAGACCATCACGGCTACACACGCGGTTGATGCGTTTTAATTCGGATCTGGTGTCAAGTTATCTACAACCGGACATTAACAAATTCCCATCTGCCTATAACCACAGGCACGACTTTCGAAAGATTATACCCTGCAGGGGTGTCCCAACTTAGCCCATGACATGCTCTCGTGATCAACGAAGGAATAGACCTTCTCCCAGGAAGACCCGATCAGACTCGGAATCCCGGTTTACAAGACATTTCGACAATGGTAAAACAAGACCAGCAGGACCGCCCGATGCGCCGACAATCCTGATAGGAGTTGCACATATCTTGTTCTCAGGGCAACACCAGATAAGCTAAGTGTCGGTGTCAAAACCGGCGGATCTCGGGTAGGGGGTCCCGAACTGTGCGTCTAGGCGGATGGTAACAGGAGACGAGGGACACGATGTTTTTACCCAGGTTCGGGCCCTCTTGATGGAGGTAAAACCCTACGTCCTGCTTGATTAATATTGATGATGTGGGTTACAAGAGTAGATCTACCACAAGATCAAGGAGGCTAAACCCTAGAAGCTAGCCTATGGTATGATTGTTGTTCGTCCTATGGACTAAAGCCATCCGGTTTGTATAGACACCGGAGAGGGCTAGGGTTACACAGAGTCGGTTACAATGGTAGGAGATCTACATATCCGTATCGCCAAGCTTGCCTTCCACGCCAAGGAAAGTCCCATCCGGACACGGGACGAAGTCTTCAATCTTGTATCTTCACAGTCTTGGAGTCTGGCCGATGATGGTAGTTCGGCTATCCGGACACCCCCTAGTCCGGGACTCCCTCAGTAGCCCCTGAACCAGGCTTCAATGACGACGAGTCTGGCGCGCATATTGTCTTCGGCATTGCAAGGCGGGTTCCTCCTCCGAATAATTTATAGAAGATCGTCAACACCAGGATAGTGTCCGGCTCTGCAAAAATAAATTCCACATACCACCGTAGAGAGAATAATATTACACCAGATCAATCTGCTGACGTATTCTGCAGCGTGACATCACACCACTTCCAAGCCTTTACTCGAATTGTTTTTATTGTTCCACCTCAGCGCGTTTAGCGAGGCGGTTTCCTTGGCACGTCTTGTCGAAGCAGAGATAGTGTTCCCCTTATTCCGGGATTCCCATCAATACGGACGTGGGTAACTCAACCGCGCCCATTGCCACGCCCCCTCCATCGAAGGCGAGTTCCAAACGGTCACGGGGACGGCTCTTGGTATTCTTCCTCTTTATAATGAGACCAAGGCCCGTTCTTTTTATTCAATCCTCTATCGAATCCGCCCCTCTCCCTGAGTTCCAACACCCAGGGCTCCGAATTCAGGTACCTTCGATCCTCGACAATGTCCGGTCCTGATCTACGAGGCCGGTGGATGCCCTCCTCCGTCATGGAGGAGGACGTGCTAAAGCTAAGAGAGGCCAGGTACTTAACCTACGAGATTTCGCATAGGCTGCCTGCCCGAGGGCAAGTTATCCCAACTCCCGAGCCTGGCGAGATCGTCGTGTTCATGTCTCACTTCCGTCGGGGTTTAGGCTTCCCGACGGATCCCTTCAGGAGGGGGCTCATGTTTTACTATGGGCTGGAATTCGACGACCTGGCTCCGGAGTCCATCCTCCATATCTCATCATTCATTGTCGTCTGTGAAGCCTTCCTCCGCACTACCCCTCACTTCGGCTTATGGCTCAAAACCTTCAACGTGGAGCCGAAGATGATTGAGGGGCGTCAGGCAGAGTGCGGCGGGGCGTTTATAAGCAAGAGGGCCAAAGCTCCATGGCCCAAGGGCTCTTTCCAAAAGGAGCTCGGCTTGTGGCAATAGGAGTGGCTTTATATCACCGCTCCCCGGGGCAGCAGGCAGAAGCCGCCGCCCGTCTTTCGCTCGGGCCCTCCACAGCAGCTGACGTCATGGGTCAACAAGGGGCGTGACTGGGGGCCGCCCAAAGACGTCCCCCTGTTGCAGGAGCGGATTCGAGTCCTCCAAGAAAGGGAGATCAATCTGGTCGCAGTGGTGCAGGTCATGTTGATCCGGCGCCTACTGCCCTGCAAACGTCGCCCCCTCTATTTATGGGAATTTAATCCGGAGGGGCCGCGAGCTCTTCAACATTTCATGGGTTTGACTCCCATGGAGATGTATAAACTGTTCTTCGGATCGCAAGAGACGCATCCGGAATTGACCGAGGACGCTGGCCTAAGCTGCAATCGCCCAGATACTCAAGTAAGTAGCCCTGTGTCCAGACACACCATCCATTTATTTATCGTGAGCTTGCCTTTTAACCAGCTATCCCTGGACAGGAGTGGATAGCGCAAGCACAATTGATACGGTGTCCAGCCCCCCTCCCTGAGACCACACAGGATCTCGTGTTAATCAAAATGTTGGAGGTTGCACCTTCGAATGAGGGCAAAGGGGGGCACGGGGAAACTGTCATCTCTGCCAAGGAGGCGTTTAGTAAGGGAGGAACCAAGAGTCCCTCCTTCCAGGGGGAGAAGAGGAACGCTTCCGAAGACCCGGAGACCAAGGCCTCAAAGCGGGGAAAGAAATCTATACTGGAAGGTCCTGCGCCAGAAAGTGCCCCGACTGTACTGTCTCCTCGGAGGAATAAGCCCTCTAATGAGCCGTAAGTGAAAAGGGGGATTTTAATATTATCAGACACCCCTGCTTAATGTATAAAGGTAACGAAGTTTTTACCTTGTAGTTTGGATCCCAGCCCATCTCGGCACAGCTCATCTTCGGGAGACCTTCGTCCGGAGATGATGGAGAGCGAAATGCCTTCATCTGCCGCCCCGTCGTGCGGGGCGGATGACCCTGAGGTGTTGTCGCGGAGGGTCTCCCCGAATCCGGCGGGACCGGAGAGTTCGGCGCCCATTGGAGTACGGCCGGTGGAGCTACGGGATTTGCTTAAGAGGGCGTCCATATCAGAAGATCACCGCACATTAATGGGTGATGTGATTGAGAGGATCTCGTCCGCCGAAACCGGGTTGTATGAGGCCGTCGGAAGTTTACTGACAGGATTTGAGGTACGCAAAAAATGACATACCTGTTGACAGTTTTGCACATGAAGTGCGCCCTGTATAGATAGTAGCCCCCGAGACTTGGTATGCTGTCGAAAACGATAGCGTGCCTAGGATCGTAATCTCGGTTATTAACTGTCGCCTTTCCCATGCAGGTGGTGGAATGTTTGGTGGCCAGCCGGACTGATGAATTTGCCGAGCTGAAGAAGCAACTCGACGCTGCAGATGCGGACATCTCGCTGGTCAATAGACGACTTGATGAGTCACAAGGTATGTGGTTGCCCCGCGGTTGGTTAGTAAGGGAGCTGACGCCCATTCCTTACAAATTGTATGCTTAGATGCAGATGGTGCTGCTGCTGTGGAGGAACTTTGAGCAGAACTTGCTCGGGCCAAGGAGCAAGCCAGAAAGAGCGAGGCGGCTGCTTTGAAGGCAGCGGAAGGGCTAGAAGCCGAGAAGGCTGCTCACTGCCGAAGCAGGGAGGAGATGGCTGGAGTGGCCATGAAATTAAGAGTTGCTACCGACCGCCTAGAAGTTCTTGAAGGAGAACGCCGAGCGGAGCAAGAGGACCTGAAGAAGGCCGATGCCGAGGCCAAGGATGCCCGTACTGTGATGCGGGCTATGAAGGAGGAACTGCGTCAGGTCGGAGACATTGTGGCTGGAAAGCCCTTTATGCTGCGTAGGAAGTTCACGGATCCGAAGTATGCCCAGCTGGGCCGATTGTACGGTGCGGAGGATCCTTATTTGGACTTGGCGGCGAGTGCGGTTGACGCAGTCGTGCACTTTCGAAGCCAGGAGGATCATGAAATGGAAGAGCTTTTCTGGTCTCAATTCCATAGTCCGGAGCGTCCACTTCCGTTGAGTGATCGGCTGGTTGAGTGGGCTGAGCTGAATAGATTGTCTGGACTGGCCATGACGGATGTGGTAACTCATATGTGGCTGAAAAGGCCCAAGCTGAAGAGTTATTTTGGCTTGTTGCAGCAATTCCTTGGGGCAGTGCCGCATATTAAGGCGATGAAGCGGTCGGCATGCATAGAAGGTGCGCGGATGGCTCTCGCCCATGGTAAAACATACTGGGCGGAGATGGATGCCACCGCTGTTACATTCCGGGGTTCGGACAGAAGCCGATTCCCCACCGAGCATTACTTTGAGGAAGTCCTGCAGGGCGCTCATATAATAGAGTCGCAGTGCTCGAAAGATGTTATGTTTGAATGACATGTATGATTTCTGAGATCATGTCTATAATGCAATGACTTTTTATACTTGTGTGTTCAAGTATTGAACTATCTCCTGTGCGGCCGTATATGTATGTATAATCTGAAAGATGGCAGTCTTTGGCTTCAGCCCCCATGCACATGGTGCGGGGGTGTTTGCAAAAAGAAAAATGCTTTTTCACACTTAATCCAACGTCTTGGTCCTTTTAAGGAGGTGATAGCATAGCAAACTAGGCAACCGGACTATAATGCTTTATCACTTTCACTTAGCCATATGAGCTCGAATGTGGGGCTACTATATAGCCCCTGATGGCACCGCGCTTCTCCGAACTTGGGGCGCGTATGTGCCTGACCGGGAAGCGGTCCTTCGTCAAAGCGGAGGAATTCTAAACATTCCAATGGTCGATCGAGTGGCTGACCAGTCTCTCGCTATATCATGACAGTCAGTTTTCGGCTTTCTCTACTGAGGTGCTCTCCCGACCGAACCGGGGAACAATCGCAGTAGTTCTCCTGGTGCCGCGTTAGCCGATGATACGGAATGTAAGGCAGCAAAACACAGGAGCCGGGCAAACCCAACATTTGACCAAAGACATGATTCGGAGCTGATGCATATAAGGCCTAACTCGAGACGCCGAACACTCCCTGAGGTGTTCGGTCTTTATGATATCGGGCAGAATAAAGCCCTAAGCCCCTAGTGTCCAGGTACAGGCGGGAACTTCTGACGCGGCCGATGCCAAAACGCCAGCCTCCTCCTCGGCTCTGGTAGGAAACCGGGGGATGTGTATCAACAAGAGACAGTGAGAAAGGTTTACGCAGGGTCTTAATCTGAAAAGAATCCTTGCAATGGGTCCCTACTGCATGTCTGCGCCTGTGTCTCCGTTGTGCTGTCTCCTGGACGGGTGTAGCACGTGCTTCATCTGTAAAAGAGAAGGACTTAGTTTCTAAGAAATATCGTGCAAAAAGTGTATCAAAATAAAGTATAATTTGGAAGATAAAGAAAGTTCAGCTTTATTAGCTTTCATCATTTATGCGCGCGGCCCCCTAAAAAAAGGGGTATGCGGCTAGGAAGCCCCTTGTTAAGTTACGCCGGACTCGTCTAACCATGTCCGAGGTCTAGATGACCTGTTTTTAGGGGCTTTGACCTGCAAGGTCGGAATAATGTGTGGCTGTCTAGGCAGCCGCACATTCTCCGTGGTCGAGAGACACCTAGAGTTTTAAGAATATGCCACGTGGACCGGGCATTTTTAAGCATAAGAGACGCGTAATGTGGTATTGCATTAAAGCGGGCGAAAGCTGCACGCCCCAGTAGTGCTTAAGGGCTACTACTAAATGGGGTGATGGAGGGTGAGCTTTTCGCGACGGAGGTTGTCGGATGAACCGAACACGACCCCTATTGGTACAGAGCCTGTAAAATTGGCTGAAAAGGCCTGGCGTCACTCCTTTGAAGGAAGTGCTTGCTATAGCGAATTTTGGTGGGTTCTATCCCCAGTTTGCGGACGGTGTCCTGGTATAGCAGGGGCCGCGCTGCATGTTATCACGTGAAGTGAGTTCACTGTTTTGACTTCTAATGGGAAAGTCTTTTGGTTTCCGGAGCGCTGCTTTTGGGTTTCGTCACTTTCACTTGGTGTGTCGAGCCCTTTGTGTTCGGTGTTAAGTCGGCTGGACTGCTTGAAGACCCAACAATCTCTGTGGGTATGGTTTGCAGGCTTCCCGGAGGTACCGTGTATTTGACACAGTCTATCCAGGATCTTGTTGAGGTTGGATAGCTCGTCACTGTTATCCTTTAAGGGCAGTGTTTTGTTGTTCGGCTGAGAGCTTTTGAATCCGGCGTTGACTGCCGTACTATTTGGGCCATTCTCCTTATTCCGGCGCTGATCTTTTTTGCGTCGTGATTTCCCATTTCCATCCCTGATTTCGGATGTACTCGGGTCGCTGGTGCTGCATCTAGCCAACCAGCTGTCTTCCCCCATGCAAAAGCGGGTCATGAGACTTGTTAGTGCGGCCATTGTTCTTGGTTTTTCCTGGCCGAGGTGTCTGGCGAGCCATTCATCTCGGACATTGTGTTTGAAGGCCGCTAAGGCTTCAGCGTCCGGACAGTCGACTATTTGGTTCTTTTTAGTGAGGAACCTGTTCCAAAATTTGCGTGCTGATTCTCTGGGCTGTTGAGTTATGCGACTTAAATCATCTGCATCCGGAGGCCGGACATAAGTCCCCTAAAAATTTGCTCGAAACGCATCCTCAAGCTCTTCCCAACTCCCAATCGTATTTTCTGGGAGGCTTTTAAGCCAATGTCGGGCCGGCCCTTTGAGCTTGAGGGGAAGGTATTTGATGGCATGGAGATCGTCTCCTCTTGCCATGTGTATGTGTAGGATATAATCCTCCATCCAGACTCCGGGGTCTGTTGTTCCGTCGTATGCCTCTATGTTTATGGGTTTAAATCCCGCTGGAAATCCAT